>NC_080792.1:13711290-14013790 GCF_028018385.1 Neofelis nebulosa | reverse complement strand
AAAAAGGGAAAGAAACAGAAGCTAGATAAAGTAAAAAAAAAAGTGCTGGTCAGTCTGCCTTGTTTCCTGCTAGTTCCATGTCGTTTCCTGGGGAAATTGATTATGAGTTATTAAATATTATAACTAACTTTCCAACATAGTAATGGATTTGTTACATAAAAGTTCACATTTTTCAATCTTTCTTTATTATAGATATGATGAGCAGCAGTTTATGACATTGGGGAACTTAGAAATTCTGCTTTGAATTTAAGCTGAGGGTGAAATATTTTGGGTGCCATTAAATTTTGATTTTGCAATACATAATACTGTGATGAAGTTAGTAAAAATATTAAACTTATCTCTTTGTGGTTATAAATATGCTTCGTCTTATTTCCACATTGCTGATCCTGTCTATTCTTTTTTCTCCTGTGGCAACTATGGGTTCTGAATCCCAGCTAATATATTCCTAAAGAAGGGCTTTTTTTCTCTTGAGTTCTGAGTCGTTTCAGTTTAAAGCCATTTAATTTTATTTTCTCCAAAGTTTTATAATCCAGTTTTGTACGAGCCAAAAAATACCTAGTTTGCTGACCATATCATAACAACAAAAGAGGCATACTTTTGCTGCTGGCTTATACATTTAGCAGTTTAAACTGATCCTGTGTTCCCATCTTGCCTGCTCATGTCTTCTCACCCCCTTCCGCTTGTTTTCCTAGCTCTGTTGGAGTTGTCACCTGCTCTGGGAGATACTGGGAGGGAGGGACGAGAGAATGCCACCCTTTCTTTATGCTGGGCACCCACTTTTTTTCTAGGCTCTACTTCTAGGTCAGGACCTCTGCAAACAGAAGAGGTATGTTCCTCATGTGGATTTTATCTGTATATTGTTCTTACCTTCAATAAAAGACACTCTAGGTTTCAAGTGAGGAGCTAACAGGTGTGTTTTTAAGTTACAACGTATTATTTTAAGATTGGGAAGGGCACTTGCAAGGTAGTCACCAAAAAAGGCAATATTACTTGTTGTCATTTTCTGGAATAATTACCTTAACCATTATTTGGTATTTTCTTTGAAAGCGTTCTTTAGTTTTACCTTAAATTGTAGTCATCGTGAAGTGCTCTTAGTTCAGAGACTTAGAATTTAAGATTAGAAAAGGACCTTATCGATTCCCAGACTTCCTTCCCTCCTAAAAACCGTCTCTAGTGTTTCAGAGACCTGTAGTGTCTGACCAGACAGTTCTTCCTTGAAAGTGAGCTGAAGTCTTTATTCCTGTGGCTGCAACACAGTAATCCAGTTTTGCTGTTGGGCACAACACCAGATCTGCTCTCTCACCTGTTTGATAACCTCTGAATATTGAAGTTATCATGATTTCTGTGCCCTCCCCTACCCCTTAGCAGTCTGTTTTTAGGACGAACCTCTCTGGTAAATGAGAAAAGTTCCTCTCTCACTTGGTTCTCCGGTCCCTTCTTTAGCTTCCTTGTGGGTGTTATCTGTTGATATGCGTACTTACAGATACCAGCTGATGAGCACGGAGTATGTGATATTTTCCTTGCTTTAGACATTATATACAACGTGAATTAGCTATTCATTTATGAGGTCAACACCAAAATAAAAAGAATTTTTGTTTATTTATTTTGTTAATAAGATCATTTAGGGGTGCCTGGGTGGCTCAGTCCGTTAAGTGTCCGACTTCGGCTCAGATCATGATCTTGTGGTTCGTGGGTTTAAGCCCTGCGTCGGGCTCTGTGCTGACAGCTCAGAGCCTGGAGCCTGCTTCAGACTCTGTGTCTCCCTCTCTCTCTGCCCCTCCCCCACTGATGCTCGCATGCGCGTGCTTGCTCTCTCTCACTCGAAAATAAACATTAAACAATATTAAAAAAAAAAAAAACCACTTAGCCTACTGAATTGATCTAGTGGTGACCACAATAATGCAAATAGTAACAACTAACATTTTGATAACTGTTTCTATGTGCCAAGTACTCTTCTAGATGCTTTATAGTAGCCTTATGAGGTCTTTTACTCATTACATCTCTAGGATGTCACTGGGCTTTACAGTGAGCGCTGGTAACTCTTGATATACTGTCACATCCCCATTTTGCAGATGAGGGAACTGAGCTATAACGTATCCAGCACTGCTTTGTGCAGGAAGTTCTGCTCCCTGGCTCTTTTTTCTTTAAATGTACTCCCAATGTTTTACAGTGGCCTGAGGGGACAAAACAAATCAAGACTCAAATGACAGCCGAAATTTGTTGAAAATATCAAAGGGAAGTACTTCACGTACACAGTTGTCAGCAGAATCCAGACAGCTCAGGGGTCGAATAAAAGGTGGTTTGTCAGGCAGCGTGTTGAATGGCTTGTGCTGCTAGGGACACAAGCATAGGCTCTGTGCACTGATCGTTGACCTTCTTAAGTGACGATCAAGAGATATTTAAGAAATCTTGATTCAGATGCTTTCTGAATCACCCAAGGCAGATTACATTGATATGGTATTGACGAGGCTACTTGTCTAATTCTTCAAAAACCTGTCAAGTATTGCTATATTAGGAATTTACCATATATGATCAACCACATCTCTCTCTCTGGTCATGTTATATTATTTTTTAACCTTTTTTTCCTCACTTGTTAATTTTTTTTTATTTTTAAGAGACAGAGAGAAACAGAGCACAAGCAGGGGTAGGGCAGAGAGGGAGACACAGAATCTGAAGCGGGCTCCAGGCTCGGAGCTGTCAGCACAGAGCCCGGCGTGGGGCTTGAACTCGGGAACGGTGAGATCGTGACCTGAGCTAAAGTAGGACACCCAAGCGACTGAGCCACCCAGGCGCCCCGGTCATGTTATGAAGTTAAGTCATCTGAATCTGAGTATTTAGAAAATACTCAAGAGTTTAGTTTCCATTACATATTTGCCTAGATTGGAATATCCCAGTATTTGTATTGAATTTCCTATAACTACTCTGAAGAGTTAAATTCTTCTACCCACTGGTCTGGTTTATAATTTCATAAAGTAGGGAATAGTGGAGTAATTAGAAAAATGTCATTGACCTCTCCATGTTAAATATACCGAGCCTTGTATGTTAGACTTGGAACTTAAAATACAAAACAAGTAGCTAATTTCTGATAGTAGAATCATTTAAGTATGCATTTATGTTACTACTTTTTCCAGAAAGTTAGAATTTAAGTATTTTTGTGGTTGGCTGTCTTTTCCCCGTGGTCAGGGAGATGCCACTTTCTCAGGTGGCCTCTTTCTAAAGGGACTGTTTACACCTAGTTTGCCAATAAGGAAATGAGGAAGGAACTCTGAGTTCAGATTTGCTCCCCACCCAAGCCAAGCCCTGTTTTTCTGTTGTTACTCAGAAACACAATGGGGTTTGTGTGTGCGGAGGGGAGATAACTGCCTGAGTGACACGGGGCCGTCCTGGGAGGCTGACCGTGCGTCTCCTCAGAGCCTCGGAGTCTTTGGCCTCTGCTTCTGGCTCCCAGAAAGGTAGTGCAGGCCGTGCCGTGAGCTCCCCGGACGGATGCCGTGGTTCTGTCCGCTCTTGGTGGTGATGGGCGAGTCTCTGCCCACGCGCCTGGGAGACCTGTCCACTTGGTCAGGGGAGGGGGATGTGGGTGTTGGGGTTGTGGCGGGAGCTCTGAGGTTTGCATTTTCGGCTCTGTGTGCTCTCATCACACTACCGTGCACACCTCCTCTAATGACAGTTGTGTAGGTGTCTGCGTCTCAAGAGACCAAGCTTTTGAAGACACAGAGCACGTCCCTCCAGGACCGGGTGTGGTGCCTGGTTCATAACGGCAACTGATAACCACATGGGGAAGGATTCCCCGGCCCCCCCCCCGTCTCCTCCACTCCCCTGGCAGAGAGCGGGCGGGAGCTGAGGCAGAGCTCTTGTTCCACATTTCTTGGTGTTCTTTTTTCTATATTGTGAGAGCCTGGCGCTTTAGTAGTGCTTTAACAAAATTGGCACCGTGGTATGCTCCTATTAGTGAGTGTTAATGGCTCGTTGTTTATTATTAACTGTTAGATTTTATTAATGTACCAAAGTTTTCTCCATCTGTTAAACGCATCTTGTAAAACGGTAGTGTTAGTACAGGATCAAGTAAAGAGATGTCACTGGGAAAAGGTCGGGTCAATTTAAGGCATTTCTTATATATTTGTAGAAAATTTTTTTAAAAGAAATGATCAATCGCATGTTGTAGAGCAGTGATGGTTTGAATTTTATTAATATTGGAAACTGGTTCGATATAAAGCGTTACAAAGTTATTGATGAGGATGAAAGTGAAAATAAGTTGCTCGAATGCTTAGCTAATAAAGACCAGTAAATGCCTGTCTGAGTTTAGGTTCTCCTACATCATGCCTTCCCAAAGCATCTTTAAGGGGGTGAAGATTAAATAAAACTAGGTCAGTTAAGAGGTTAAGAATTTTTTATAGAAGTGTAGTAAACTCCCCAGAGACCATCCCCGTAGCCAGGGCGTGGTTTTGCAGCCACTGGCGGCTCGGCCAGAGCAATTCGTGACTTATGATGCCAGTTTATAGCAGCCTTTTACTTTACAGCAGCAGAATTACTTCTGCTATTTCAGCTGCTTTGACCAAGCCTTTCAGGGTCATTTTGCTTCACTTTGAGCATGTTTGGCACATAATAAGGATAAATAGTACTCCACTAAAGTATAGTGGTAACGACAACAGAAAAAACTCCCATGACTGTTTTTCTGAACTTTCCCTTGCTAATAAAAGGTGTTCGCCCACTCCATGAACATCAAGAACAATGGGAATAATGCAGAGGACAGTCCTGTTGCAAGGGAGGATGATTATGGCAAAAGCTTAGTGAGGATAGGTTAGGATAGGAGAGAGATGTTAGTTTAGAAATACACCTCAGCTCCGAGCAGGGACTAATTTTGACAGAAGCGTCCTAAAGACTTGCCAAGAAACAGCCGAGGAAGGTGTTGAGCTGAGTAGCATGTTAGAAATATCTGGAAGCCCAGTAGGTAGCCTGAAAAGTTTGCTGTACATATTACCGTTTTTATGTTTGCCCTGCAGTGTTCTTTGGGGGAAATGGTTTGAGGGCCAAATTAACTTTTTTTCTTCACCACGCATGTTTACAAGTAACGTGGAAAAGACGACGACCTGAGAAGGTGGTTGATTTCATGTTTACTTTTAATGTGTCTTCTGGAGTGTGTAGGGTCGTGGGGGCAAATCCCATTTAATTCATCTTTAAAAAAAAACACTTTGTTTTATTTTAAGTTCATTTATTGTGAGTGAGAGAGAGAACGCATGTGCACGCGCACACAAGCGAGGGAGGGGCAGAGAGAGGGAGAGAGAATCCCAAGCAGACCTCTCACTGTCGGCGTGGAGCCTCGTGTGCGGCTCAGACTCACAGACCATGAGATCGTGACCTGAGCCGAAACCAAGAGCCAGTTGCTTAACCACCTGAGCCTCCCAGGCGCCCCTCTGACTCTATCATGCTTAGAAAATTGTCTTGCCGTTAATCCAGACTCGCACCCTTCTCCCTCTCCACGGTTACATTGAAGTAATCTTCGAAAACCTGACAACTTGGATCCCTTCACGTGTAGTTCGTGGACGGTCCGTGAGCCGCACACCTTCTGTAATTTTCTGCCTTGGTCTAATCGAGCCACATCTGTGTAACCGCTCGCCGCGGCAAGAAGAGTTGACCGTGCCGTAGCCCTTTCTTCGTCGTCAAGGTTTGTAGCACGTGTCGCTGTGGACGTTGGTCGGGGGATACTAGGTCTGCAGAGCCTCTCCTGATGTTTTTAAAATGAGAAAAGGGGTGTTATTTACGGCAGCTCGTTAAATTTGTCAGGGCAGGTATTTATTCCACTTCCGTGATGAGGGAGCCAAAGGACAGACAGGTGAAGTGACTTACCCCAGAGCCACATGGCTAGGAAGTGGTAGAATTGTTATGCCCTGAGTATTTTGAAGACTGTGCCCGGTGTCCTGTGTGTCACGTTGCTTGTGTCTCCTCTTTGTGTCTTCCACTGTCTTGATGTCAGGAGGTGCAATAGAAGTACAGTGGCTTTTGCCAAAAGGATTTTATACTCTAATTGTGAGTTCCTTTGAGGACCCTTTCCATGACAAAGCTTTGAGGCGATTTCTGCTTCTGCCTGTTCCTTTCACTTTCTTTCCAAATTTCTGTAACCCTTTAAACTTTTCCTGTCTCCTTTTAAAATACAGTTAGGTGCTCACCAGGTGGCCTCACCGCTGCCCAGGCGGACAAGCTGTGTAGATAGGAGTGGGCAGAGCCCGTGGTCAAAACGAATGGTGCCCCCCACCCCCCAGAGCTTCACCCCTTCCTTCCCTAGAGGTTGCTTGTGGTCCGCAGATGGTCTCTGCTTCTCTTCCGGAGGACTGTCTCCTGTCACTGCCGTTCCTGAGGCTTAAGATTATCCTAGGGATGACATCTGATCCTCTTCGGTCAAAGGAGTTATGCTATTGTTTTACCAGGAGCGTCCTAAGTACAGGCCCCCATTCAGACTCGGGTTCTGCTGCCGCTTTACCCGTGTGACCACGGGCACACTCTGTGCCTCAGTTTTACCTTAATCTTTGAAATGAGGATAAACCATTACTGTACTGAGTTGTTGTAAAGATGACATATGATGTCTGCAGCAGCTAAAAGAGTACCTCTCACAGCTGAAGCACCCCCAAATGGTCGATGTTATTCTTGTTTTCACTACTTTAGAAAAAGAGTAGGGGCACCTGGGTGGCTCAGTCAGTTAAGCGGCCGACTTCAGCTCAGGTCATGATCTCATGGCTTGTGAGTTCGAGCCCCACATCAGGCTCTGTGCTGACAGCTGGGAACCGGGAGCCTCTTCGGATTCTGTGTCTCCCTCTCTCTCTGCCCCGCCCCTGCTCACTCTCTGTCTCTGTCTCTCTCTCTCTCTGTCTCTCTCAAAAATAAACATTAAAAAAAAAGAGAAAGTAATAAAAGGCTACTTGCTCCGAGGTGTATCCAGGTGGCTTTTTGATTTATTACTGATTTAGGTCTTTCTTGTGAAGGATCTTAGTTTTAATAGGTGCTATGTGTGTGGGTAGTTCAGCTGGTAGTTTTTTCATTTGGGGTTCAAGCAGAACCTCTTGGTGGCATGGTCTTTATGTGCCCAGGCTGGTCTGGGTGCAGACACTTATGTTTCCCCTTTGTTGCAGGGACCAGGCAAAGGTGCAACTCGTGGTAGCTTTTGAGGTCACCCCGGCAGCCCCCTGCCCAGCTGCCTCATTTCTGTTCTTGATACAGCTGTTCCCAGCTCCGCCACGGCTCCCACAGACTGCTCGTGTTTGTGGCAGCCTTGCTATTGCGGTTTCTTCCCCCTTGTTTCCAGCAGCAACAGCTTGTGGTCCAGAATGAGGAAAGGAATCAAATCCCACTTGACATTTAATCGTTATCTTTAGTTGCCCAAAGAGTATTTAGTGTGATGCTTCAGTCGAATCAGAATTTGTCCTCTTCAAAGTAGTCTGTCTCCGTGTGAAAGAATACACGAGGTGGGTTAGATGTGAGCTGGTGATGAAGGAAGGGCTACAAAGTCTAGTGGCCATTCTTCTGGCACATACTTCTCTGAGGTCTCACCAAGTGCTGAGCATCGGTGTATCAGTGAAAAAATAGGCAAGAGTCCCTGCCCTTGGGGAGCTTCCGGTCTAGAGACAGAGACTTTTCAGAACCTTTCCACACCTCCCAGTTCGCTCACGTTAAAAGCCAGAGTGTTTACAGTGCCCTAAAAGTCCCTGAAGGATTTGCTGCCCACTACCCCCCACCCCCGCCCGCCTTACCTTTCTGATCTCATTGCAGGCCATTCTCCCCTTACCTTACTGGTCTCCATGCTGTTCCTCGAACATGCCCGGCACATCCCTTTGTAGTTTGTAGGGCCTTTTCGCTTGCTGCTTCCTCTGCCTGGAGTGTTCCTCTAGACAAATCCTTTCAGCTACCTTCTTCATGTCCATCATGTCTGAATGTTACCTTTCCAGTGAGGCCCGCCCTGACCGACCTATTTAAATATAACCTACCACCTTTCCAACAATCCTGACCCCCTTTTCCTTGCTCTATTTTCCATAGTATTTGCCAGTTTTTAACATATAATTTACTTATTTACAGGATCTAAGTTTAAAGAAGGCAGGGATCTTTATTTTGTTTACTGAAGGCATTCCATGTGCTCACCTAGGTCAGTTAATTGGCACATAGTAGATATCCAGTAAACACGGTGAAGGAATGAAAATGAAAAGTATTGTGGAAAAAATTATGAAAGGTGTATTAGTTTCCAAATTAACCAAACCTTGGTGGCTTTAAAGCAAAAGAAATTTATGTAGTTCTGGAAGCAAGAAGTCCACAATCAAGATGTTGGCAGGACTGTACTCATTTTGAAGGCGCTGGGGGAGAATCCATCCCTTGCCTCTTCCAGCTTCTGGTGGCTCTAAGCATTCTTTAGCTTGTGGCCCCTGTTACTCCGTCTCTGCCCCCGGAGTCGCATGGACTTCTCTCTGAAAACTCCCTCCACCTCTCTCTCTTACAAGGACACGTATAATCACACTTAGGGCTCATCTGCATAATCCAGGAGAAGCACCTCCTGTCAAGATTCTTATCACATCTTTCGTCATACAGGGTAATATTCACTCTTGCTATATGAAATAATATTTACAGATTTCAGGGATTAGGATGGGGAAATCTGTGTTTCGTTCTGCCCCAAATCCTTCTTGGGGCCACCATTCAGCCCTCTACAGTGGGTTAAGGGGATCCTTTGGTTACAGGAGGAATTTATGACCCCGGGATACCACCTAGTGGAACACTGAATGCCAGGAAAACCAGAAGACTGCTCTTACCCGTTTTCTTCTTACTGAAATGTTAATTGAAGTTACATTTTGTTTTCACATTTCACATTAAACACACGTACACATGCACAGAGAAGAGCACACAGGATGATACATACATATATATATATATATATATATATATATATATATATATATTTACACTTATTTATTTTTGAGAGAGTGAGACAGCACAAGCGGGGGAGGGGCAGTGATAGAAGGAGACACAGAATCCGAAGCAGGCTCCAGGCTCTGAGCAAGCATTCAGCACACAGCCCGACGTGGGGCTCGAACCCATGAACTGTGAGCTCATGACCGGAGCCGAAGTTGGTCGCTTAACCAAGTGAGCCACCCACACGCCCCGAGCACACAGGATAATATTACAATTTCCGTGTACTTGTCTTCCCCAGTTGTTAACATATTTCCATATTTCCTTCATATCGTCCGTTGTCCCTCTTATAAGGAAATAATCATTTCAGATAAACTCCAAATCTCCTATCTTCCCATTCTTATGTCCTTTTTCCTCCCTACCCACATAGAAGCAATCACTATCGGTAATTTGGCACGTGATCAGTGCATGGTTTATGTGGTTAAAAGTTACCTCTCTATAACTATCTGTACATAATATACGGAGTGGTGTGTGTGTGTGTGTGTGTGTGTGTGTGTGTTCTCTCTCTTCCAGCTGCAGAATATGTAAATCCCAGAGAGGGCCTCTGGTTAGCCTACCTCGGCTCACATGCCAGTCAGTACAGTACCCGTTGGATCAGTCCGTGGGCTCGGTCGATGGGGTGCCCTGATTGCTCATGCCTACTCCCCCTGTGGCCTGGGGGTCAGCATGCTTTGTTTGCAGCTCCTGTCAGGGTCTCCCGTGTTGGAAGGATTGCCATAGGAGCAGGTGGGGAAAGGATTTGGGGCAGACGAAAACACAGATTTCCACTCGAGCTTCAAGTTTGAGCTTGGACATTAGGTCCTCTAGGAAGCCTTCCCTGACTTCCTAGATCATGCTCTGTCCCTTGCACTTAGAGCTCTTGTAGCTGTTTTCATGTGGTGCCTTCGTTTCCCCCTCCTTCTCTGGAGGTGTGCTCGTGCAGGGCAGAGACTGTGTCTGCCTTGCTTTTGTACCGCAGGAGATGCGAGGTGCGGCGGGCCCTTACGTGCTCACCGCGTGTGTACCTTAACTTCCTTCGAGCAGGTTGTGTGGTGCATTTGCCCCTGCCTTTTAGGACCATTACATGCCCCGTGGCTCTTTTTACATCTTTTGGTGTATGTATATGGGTGATTTGGCCCTGACTGGGATTTTCTTTTTTTTGCATGTGTGGAAAACAGCTTCTTCTCTTTCTTATTTAATAGTGAAAACTCAAGGAAAGATGTAATTGCTAAAATGCAAACTCATACCTCCTCTGTCAAGTCTTTGAGTTGGGCCCTGCCAGGCCTCTCCCATCCCTGCCTCCCCTCAGCTCTCCTGTGTGCTCCGTAATTTCTTTCTAACCTCAAATGTGCCATCAGCAGAATAGGTTTTATGCAGGCTTACTTCTGAATACCTTCCGAGCATCAGGAGAACTTGGATTTCAGTAGATAGAAGCTGCGAATCATTCTATTTGGAACGGGTAGTAGGGATAATATTAGTGACGGTCCTGGCAGTCACCGTTGGCTGAATGCTGCTTCTGCGCCGGCATGTAGGTGAAGGTCGTCGTCCTGATGTCTGTGACACAGGTGAGAAGACTGGAGCTTGGAGGGCTCAGTGATCTGTTCAAGTCCTCTCAGCTCCTAAGTGGGGGAGCTGGGAGTCCCAGTCCTGAGGACCACGCTCTGCGTCCTTCTGTAATTGGGAAACAGAAGGCTGGAGTTTGGTAACAGAAAAGGACATCAGACTGATCACAGATGAGGAGTGCAGTTTCTGCCATAAAGCGGTGGTGAACATGAAGAGCATGAGGGAGAATGAACCCAGAGCTTAGAATAATACTCCCATGACCTCTGCGAGGAGAGAAGCAGCCAAGGTGTGTGTAAGTGGGGCTGAAGCCACATGCCCAGTCATAAAGTGGCACCGCGTGACCTGGAATTTTGGAGAAAGCGTTTGAGAAATACAGGGCATCCGGCACCTTTTCTGTCTCCTGCATGCTAGTTGGTCTGCAGACCTGGGACTCTGGCCACGGTAAGAGTCATTTAACCGGGAAGACTTACGTGGAGCAAAGCACAGAGAATGTACGAAGCTCTGTGGGAGAGACAGCCAGAGAAGTTGAGAGCAAGTACGCAGTGGAGTCTGATCATATGCTACCGTTGTTATTGAAGACGTGTACGAGGCCATCGACGCTGCTTTCTCTATTTGTGCTGTTTTAATTCAGTGTATACAAGGGCTTTGATAGGTTCCATCTGGATCTTAGTGTCTATCTCCTAACCTTGTATTTCCTCTAAAGTCTTGTATTATTTGGCTCTGAATTCTCTTACCACGAGTGTTTTCAGGAACTTAACCCCTACAGTGGGAGGAGATGACTGATACCCCTGAACCCGATAGGATAATCTGTGCTCTTTGCAACCTGTCTCCTATACTCGGTTACTGCGAGTATCTTCCAGGCAGGGATGCTGTTTTCTGCCTTTACAGTACTTGGCTCAATTCTGTATTAAGTAAATACTGGTTTATAGTTGGGCTACACGTGCCCCGTGCGCAGTAGGTCTGTGTTCCCAGGGGGGTATCGTGTTTCTGTCCAGAGAGGGCATCTGTGGGATAAATGGATGGTATTAAAATCGGGCTGGGTTTTATCCCCTCCAGGTGGCTTCACAGCGCATTAGCTCAGTGGACCTCTCGTGCTGTAGCCTGGAGCACCTGCCTGCCAACCTCTTCTACAGCCAGGACCTCACGCACCTCAACTTAAAACAAAACTTCCTAAGGCAAAATCCCTGCCTACCAACTGCCAGGGGGCTCAATGAACTGCAAAGGTAAGCATACCGAAATGGGTAGATGATTAGAAAGGGGAGAGGATGTCAGCCTCTGGTTGTGTCTGGAATATTCTGACCTAAAAGCCCACAGTGTATAACTTTTCTCTTTCAGAGGGCGGGGTAATAGGACTTTATTAAAGCAAGGACATTATCAGTTTTACTCTGAAAATTTTTTCAAGGTCCCTGCCTTTGAAACAAGTGATTTATGATATTCATTAACTGGATGGATCTGTGTAAGAAGAATATTTCTCTTAAAAACACTTTTGCTTCTTAACCTGTCTGTGGCAAGTTTGTTATTTGGTGTCTTCCAAACTGCAGAGGTTCAGTCAGATTAAATTATTTCTTTTGAAATTTATAAAAGTTGAGGGTTTTTTTTTTTTTCCTCTTCTGTGAAAAGACATTTCCCTAGCAGTTTACGAACGAAGGTTTAAATCCACTAACACCATGTCCTCTGGGTGATTAGTGTTGGCCTTCAAGAGTCAAATGTTAGAGGCGCCTGGGTGGCTCAGTCAGTCAAGCGTCTGACTTCGACTCAGGTCATGATCTCGTGGTTCTTGAGTTCGAGCCCTACGTCGGGCTCTGTGCTGACAGCTCAGAGCCTGGAGCCTCCTTGGGATTCTGTGTCTCCATCACTCTCTGCCTCTCCCCTGCTCACTCACTCTCTCTTTCTCTCTCTCTCAAAAATAAGTTTTAAAAAGTTGTAATTAAAAAAAAGTAAAATGTTAAATGAAAAGCGTCTGCTCCTTTATAACTGGGGAGAAGGGACTTTATTTGAGGATACCTAAAGCAGGTTTAAGAATTTACTAGATTCATTTCTTTTTTAGAGCAATGATCATTCTTTATTCTGTGGTAAATTAAGCCTCTGATACTTACATAATTATTGAAGATTAATGAGACTATAACTGCAGAAGAATGTAACTTTTAAATAAATAATGAATTTTTCATTTTTTCTAAATGACTGCTAATGATCCCAGATTAAACTATGGTAACTTACCACTGTGATTACGTGTTTGTGGTTTTTAACATCCAGAAAGAATAACCTAGTAAATATTTATTATAAAGTGTGCGCAGGTATGTAGTTGGAAAAGAGAAGAGCATTCTAATTGTCTTTTCAGATTGTTGTGAATAGTCTTCTTTGATCCTATACCAAAACTTGGCAAGTGGTCATCTCTTAAATGTTGGTTCCGGTATGGAATCCGAAACCCTGTCGTTGAACTTTAAAAAATTCTTTTACATTAGGTTCTTTTGGTCTTTCTTGCACTTTGAATCCTTGCCCACGTATCATTTTACTGTATTAATTGTTGGCCATTTGGAAAATTCTGGATCATTAGATAATGAAGATATTACAAACATTAACACATTTTATTGTGCAATTTCTTTTTTTTTTTTTTTAATTTTTTTTTAAGGTTTATTTTTGAGACAGAGAGAGACAGAGCATGAACAAGGGAGGGTCAGAGAGAGAGGGAGACACAGAATCGGAAGCAGGCTCCAGGCTCCGAGCCGTCAGCCCAGAGCCCGACGCGGGGCTCGAACCCACGGACCATGAGATCGTGACCTGGGCTGAAGTCGGACGCTTAACCGACTGAGCCACCCAGGCGCCCCTATTGTGCAATTTCAAGACCTCCCAGGTGTTAGTATCACCACTGATTTTATCAGAAAAATCTTTAAGTATTAGGAAGCTATGAAGTTCACGGTAGGAACAAGTCTTCCAAAATTCTGATTTTTATTTTGGGAGCTTGACGGCTATCCTTGGCAACAAATACTGTCAGTTGTTTCTCCTGAAATGACCTTCTCACTTGAGTGTTGTAGAGAAACTGTCTGCCAAACACCCGGGTCTGGGTAGCGGGCTGGTCAGTTGTCCTTCCATGTAACAAAGGTATTCCAGGAGTTATTAACTCGTTTGGCTCACAGCTCAGATAATCATGCACGTGTTTTCTTTGAGATAAGCATCCTACTGTGGTACACAGCAGAGATGCCTTTTACATGCTTCCTGTTTTACCACCCAGAAGATAAAGGAGATGTGTACTCAAGGGTCGAGATGCAGCGCAAATAACTTTTTGTGACATCGTGAAGGACATTTTTAAGGAAAAAGAACATTACAGGTTATTCTTTGCCTTGAGCTGAAGTACAGTTGACATCTCTTTGTTTCAGGTGTACCACGTAGTGGTCTGACAGCTATATACCTTGCAAAACTATAGACGCTAATATATACGTCACCACAAGTTACCCTCTGTCACTCTTGGAACTGCGCACTATTACAGGATTATTGACTCTATTCCCTGTGCCGTCTACAAATATTTCAAGGAGTATTTTTGCTGTGCTTGCCTGGTAGAGCTGAATACAGTGACACGTGGCAGGCAGGTGCGGTACTGACCTGGTTATTTAGGCAGTAAGAACTCCCACCAGGATGTTTCGCTCAACTACCTCCTTATTGTTCCCTGGAGCCAATGGATACAATGAGAGGAAACCACAGTGAAATCCTTGAACTTAGGTTTTTATATGCCCTAAGTATTGATAGTAACGTTTTTACTGACATCATTATAATAAAGGTACTATGGTTTTTATTTTTACCAAAGCGGCGATTACATTGTGATTCAGTCTGTTTTTGAGGTTTGAAATTATTTTGAAATATTTTTGTGTATTTCATAGCACTACAGGCTTCTGTAACTTTCATTACAGAACATCAAGAACTCCTAAGACACCAACAAAGAGGCATTAGAATTCATTCAAACCATTGCTTTCGTTTTAGAGATGAGTGGAGGGAGACGTTAACTGTCAAATTCCGATTAATGGTTACGTCCTGTGAGGCAGTTAGGGGGTAGGATTAGGGAATGGTCTGAAGACGGTTTCAACGATATTCATAGTATTTCTTTCTTTTTTTAACAATTTTTTTGTAATGTTTATTTATTTTTGAGAGAAAGAGACAGACAGAGTGAGAGTGGGGGAGGAGCAGAGAGAGAGAGGGAGACACAGAATCCGAAGCAGGCTCCAGGCTCCTAGCTGTCCGCACAGAGCCCGATGCGGGGCTCAAACTCATGGACTGTGAGATCATGACCTGAGCCAAAGTCAGATGCTTAGCCGACTGAGCCACCCAGGCGTCCCCATAGTATTTATTTCTTTAAAAAAAAATTAGATGGGGGTGGGGGAGGGGGGAAATGGGTGACGGGCATTGAGGAGGGCACTTGTTGGGATGAGCACTGGGTGTTGTATGTAAGCGAAGAACCATGGGAATCTACCCCAAAAACCAAGAGCACACTTTGCACACTGTACGTTAGCTAATTTGACAATAAATTATATTTAAAAAAAATAAAATAAAAATTAGGGGCAATTTTGACAAAAAATGTTAATATTTGGAAAAGCTGAATAGTGAATACTTGAATGATCATTATTATTTTCTGTATTTTTCTATTTGCGTGTTTCATAATAATTTCAAAATTAAAACCTAAACACAAAATCAAAGTGCTTCTAATTCCACGGGGGGCTGTGACACTCCCAAGGAGCCAGCATTTGTGGACTAAACACATAAATACGCAGGTGAACAGATATTTGGGCCGTTGTCCTGCCTGTTAATTAGCTCTTTCCGAGTTTCCTGATTGGCCCTCTCTATCTGTTGATGCTACATCGATACATTTCTCTTCTACCCTTACTTCTCTTGTGCTCCCCGTCTCTCAGCACACAGCCTCTCCACCGGCTGTCAGAGGAAGGACTTCCCTCTCACCTGGACACGGCAGGGGCTTTCCAGAACGGTGGCCTTCCTGTCATTTTCCTGCTGCAGCCCACGCTCTCCAGTTTTCTTGCCTGCTGTTTCGTACATTCCTTGGTTTTGTTTCATACTTTAAAAATTTAAACTTTTTTTCCATCAAAGTAACGTTCTATGCAGATTTTTTCAAAGATCGTAGTAAGAAACTTACAATAAGACTTACATAGAGTTCTTCCGATAAGACTTACGTAATAAGAAATAGGTGCTTGGACCTACAGCCTGTCCTTATGCCCCAGTCCTGCTCCCCAGGCAGCCGCCTCTGGGTCTTTGGCTCTTTTTGCTGTTTTCCTCCATCTTCTGAAATACTCTGCATATACTGCCATTTTAGCATTTTTTGTTATTGGGGATTATATGCCGACTTATTACATGGAAGGGGAAGATTTCACCCTTTCTCACTGTCAGGCCATGTGCACAAACTGCTGCTTCACCCATGACGAGGTGTCAGCTTTGGTTGTCCTTATCGTGAGCATGGAGCTGTGGCCCACAGCTGAGGACTCAAACGCAACGGTTCCGCTTTCTTTCTTGTGCTGCCTGGAGTGTAGCCTCTTGCTCGTGTGCTCTCCTTTTTCTCTAGCCTTTCTAAGTTTTCTGACAGAACTCTAACATTCTTCTTGACACCTTTTTCTTGGACACCTCTCCTGGAGTCAGGGTGGGGACTTGCCTCGTAGGCCTGATGCACAGCTGTTGTCCTGGGGTGACCTTCTGGCATTTTCCTGGTAGTTCCCTTTTTGTCTCCCCTGTGTTGGACCTGTAGTTTTCTGACATCTAGTAACTTGAAGAAAGACTTGGTCTACTCCCTCTTTTTAATGGAGTATCTTCCTGGGAAAGGGGACATGGTATTGGACCATGTCTGAAAATGCTATTTTCTCCCTCTTGAGTTGGCTGGCTTGTAGATGGGAAAACAAGTGTCCCTAGAATTTTGAAGCCAGTGCACCATTATCTTCTAGCTTCTACCGTTGCTATTAAAAAGTGTTACACTATTCTGATTCTTCTCTTTGCACGTGATCTTTTGTCTTTCCTGGTTGTTTGCTTGTTTTGTTGGTTTTAGACAACCTCCAACAGATATTAGGATATTCCTTTTATGGAATTATTATCCTAATATCTCTATTAATATCAGCCATTCTGACGAATACTCGATCTGAAAAAAGGTGTGTCTTTCAATTCTGGAAAATGTTCTCATTATGGTGTTTTGATAATTTTCTCCACTGCCTTGTTTTTCTCTTTTCTTTCTCTGAATTCCTGTTAGTTTGGGGGGTGGGGGGAGGACTTCCTTGTTTGTCTTCTGATTTTCCTTTCCCTTTGTCTTAAAGCCCAATTTCTTTTTTTTTTTTTTTTTTTTTTTTTTTTTTTTTTTTAATTTTTTTTTTTTTTTTTTTTCAACGTTTTTTATTTATTTTTGGGACAGAGAGAGACAGAGCATGAACGGGGGAGGGGCAGAGAGAGAGGGAGACACAGAATCGGAAACAGGCTCCAGGCTCCGAGCCATCAGCCCAGAGCCTGACGCGGGGCTCGAACTCACGGACCGCGAGATCGTGACCTGGCTGAAGTCGGACGCTTAACCGACTGCGCCACCCAGGCGCCCCATTAAAGCCCAATTTCTTGATGGGTGTTCTCTGCTTCATCTTAACTCTTTGGAATTTCTGCTGTCTTTATTTTTCAAGAGCTCTTTCTTGTTCGTTTTTTCATTTGTGTGCATTTTAATAGCATTCTGTCCTTTTTTTCCTGGGTGCATTTCTTCTGTTTCTGAGGACATGAAATTTATTTATTTACGTATTTATTTCCTTCTTACACTGCCTTGATTTCTTTTTTTCCTGTTTGTGTAGGTGTCTGACTTTTGCGCCACAAATGTAACTATCTGGTGATCCTTTGCCCTCTGTTCCTATTTAATGGTGACTCACCGAAATGTGAATCGGGTGCCATGACATATGGGCAGGGTTTCACCGCCATACAGCTTCCCTGCCATGGCTCTCAGGGGTTAGGCTGTAGTTTGGGGAACTTCCAGAGACAGCACCTGCAGCTCTTTTCCCTAGGGCACGTCAGTTTTACTACTGAGGAATCCTTTGGTCTTCTCTGTGCGTAATGTGTGCCAAGATTCACCAAGAAGAGTGGGGAAGAGAGCTGGAATCACAGGGTTTAGTGTATGGATTTTTAATTGATCCCCGTTTTCAGAACAGTGTTTTCTATTAGGCCCGAGGTCTCTGAGCTGGGGACTCTCCAGTTTCTTCTAGGGAATAAATTATCTTCTGCTGGAAACAGGGAGGGGGTCTGGGGTCTAACTCCTCCTTATAGAAGCTTACGAAGTCTTTTTGCAGAAGTAGAACAAAAACACGGAAAAGGCACAAGTAGGAGTGTATGCTTTGGTGCGTTTTCACGAAGTGAGCACATCCATGTAACCAGTACACAGATTCAGAAATAGAATATTCCTGGCACCCGGGAAACCCTCCTGTGCCCCTCCTCTAATTACCCTAAAGATAATCACTCTCTAGACTTTTAAAAAATTTTATTTTTATTTTTATTTTTTTGAAGTATTCATTTATTTTTTTAAATTTACATCCAAGTAAGTTTAGCATCTAGTGCAACAATGATTCCAGGAGTAGATTCCTTAATGCCCTTTGCCTACTTAGCCCATCCCCCCTCCCACAACCCCTCCAGTAACCCTGTGTTCTCCATATTTAAGAGTCTCTCAGGTTTTGTCCTCCTCCCTGTTTTTATGTTATTTTTGCTTCCCTTCCCTTGTGTTCATCTATTTTGTATCTTAAAGTCCTCATATGAGGGAAGTCATATATTTGCCTTTCTCTGACTAATTTTACTTAGCATAATGCCCTGTATTCCATCCACATAGTTGCAAATGGCAAAATTTCAGTCTTTTTGATGGCCGAGTAATACTCCATTGTGTGTATGTGTATATATATGTTAGTATATATATTAATGTGTGTGTATATATATTAATGCATATATTAATACACACACACTACATCTTCTTTATCCATTCATCCATCGATGGACATTTGGGCTCTTTTCATACTCTGGCTGTTGTTGATAAGGCAGCTATAAACATTGTGGTGCACATGTCCCTTCGAAATAGCATACCTGTCTCCTTTGGATAAATACCTAGTAGTGCAATCGCTGGGTCCTAGGGTAGTTCTAGTTTTAATTTTTTGAGGAGCCTCCATACTATTTTCTAGAGTGGCTGTACCAGTTTGCAGTCCCACCAGCAGTACGAAAGAGATCCTCTTTCTCTGCATCCTCGCCAACATCTGTTGTTGCCTGAGTTGTTTATATTAGCCGTTCTGACTGGTGTGAGGTGGTATCTCATTGTGATTTTGATTTGTATTTCCCTGATGATGAGTGATTTTTTCATGTGTCTGTTGGCCATCAGGATGTTTTTTTTTTTTTTTAATTTTTTTTAATTCTTTTTTTTTAATTCTTTCTTTTTTAAACGTTTATTTATTTTTGAGACAGAGAGAGACAGAGCATGAACAGAGGAGGGGCAGAGAGAGAGGGAGACACAGAATCTGAAACGGGCTCCAGGCTCTGAGCTGTCAGCACAGAGCCTGACACAGGGCTCAAACTCATGGACCGTGAGATCATGACCTGAGCTGAAGTCAGACGCTTAACCGACTGAGCCACCCAGGCGCCCCCAGGATGCCTTCTTTGGAGAAATGTCTATTCATGTCGTTTGCCCATTTCTTCACTGGATTATTTGTTTTTTGGGTGTTGAGTTTGATAAGTTCTTTACAGACTTTGGATACTAACTCTTTATCTGAAATATAATTTGCAAATATCTTCTCCCATTCTGTCGGTTGCCTTTTAGTTTTGCTGATTGTTTCCTTTGCTGTGCAGAAGCTTTTTATTTTGGTGAGGTCCCAGTAGTTCATTTTTGCTTTTGTTTTCCTTGCCTCCGGAGACGTGTTGAGTAAGAAGTTACTGCAGCCAAGGTCAAAGAGGTTTTTGCGCGCTTTCTCCTCAAGGATTTTGATGGCTTCCTGTCTAACATTGAGGTCTTTCATCCATTTTGAGTTTATTTTTGTGTATGGTGTAAGAAAGTGGTCCAGGTTCATTTTTCTGCGTGTCGCTGTCCAGTTTTCCCAGCACCACTTGCTGAAGAGACTGTCTTGATCCCATTGGATATTCTTTCCTGCTTTGTCAAAGATTAGTTGGCCATACGTTTGTGGTTCCATTTCTGGGTTCTCTATTCTGTTCCATTGATCTGAGTGTCTGTATTTGTACCCCCAAAAAATATTTTTTAATGTTTGGGGGTGGGGGGAGAGAGAGAGACAGACAGATAGACAGACCATGAGTGGGGGAGGGGCAGAGACAGGGAGAGAAAGAATCTGAAACAGGCTCCAGGCTCTGAGCTATCAGCACAGAACCTGACGCGGGGCTTGAGCTCGGGAATGGCGAGATCATGACCTAGGCTGATGTCGGACATTCAAGCAACTGAGCCACCCAGGAGCCCCTAAGCTTTCAACAGCCTAAATGAATTTTGCCTGTTTTTGTACTTGATACAAATGGGTAGTGTGTAGTGATGTCCAGCTTCTTTCCTTTGCATTTAAAAAAATAATACATATGAAGTTACATATTATCAGCTCGTACTTTATAGTGAGCAGTATAAAGCCTTGACTTTGGTTAAAGCCGAAGGTTTTTCAGTTTTACACTGCAACAGAGGTTTCCGTTTGTTGCTTTATGCCCTGGGGGAGATAGAGTGAGAGGGGGTCTGAGCAATTGGTGAGCGGCTGTTGTGTTGCCCTTTGGAAAACAAATGGGCTTTAAACCGATTTTTTCGCCACCACATACTACTCTGAACCGTTCGTCCCCTACCCCCATTGTCCAAGAAATATTTTACTGCAGAGTTCTCAAAGTCATAAGTTTGTAAGTATGGTATATACAGGCACACACCAACACACACATACTTTGTGCTAGGAATTGAAATCATGTATTTTTACAACTTCTATCTATTCTCCAGAAAGCTTTACTATAGCTATTCCATGTTAATACAGTTAATATGGCAGATTTGAGATACGCCATATGTGGAGTTGCTTATTTGTATTTGTGTGTTTAGGAAATTTGTGCTATAGATATGTGGATATTTCGTATTTCACAGTGGATATGCGAGAGAGGTACCAGAGGGGAACTTACTGCATTTCTATCTAAGCCTCAAGGAATGAATTTTTAGATTCTCAGACTTAGTTAGGGCAGATATCCAGGGAGTTACTTTAAGTACGATGCATTTATAACAGGTCAGAGTTCTGAGACTTTTTCTCCTAACCACATGCCCCCTTAATTTGTCTTCCTATTGGAAATTCTTGCCTGAAACAAATGAGCTATTTTCACAGAACATTTACGTTGGTATTTGCAGCAGTATTCTAAATCTGGAAAGATGGCTTGCTGATGTACACACATAGGCCAGCAGTTTCAGAGGGAAAACATTGTTCTTGGAACTACCACTGTTTGTTTTTCCTTTATTGGCATTGGAACTCTTCAAGTTAGTTTTCAAAATACAGAGGAGAGGCAAAATCAGAGTAATTTTTGGTAGTTTAATGGTTTATTTCCTGATTATGTATGTTACTGTTAATTATAATGCATTATTGACCTCTACTTTGTTAATAGATAGTACTTCACATACATCAACCAGAACCCCATTTAGATGACCCAGATGGTATTACTACCAACATTATTATTACTCTCAATGGATAATTTTTTAAAAATACAAAAAGTTTCTTTGTGAAGTCAGTGGAGAGGACAACTTTTTTGCTGGTTATTTATTTATTTATTTTTGAGAAACAGAGAGCGGGGGGGGGGGGGGAGAGAACGAACACACAAACAAGTGGGGGAGGGGCAGAGAAAGGAGACAGAGAATCCCAAGCAGGCTCCCTATTGTCAGCACAGAACCTGATGCAGGGCTTGAACTTACGAACCAGGAGATCATGACCTGAGGCTGAAGGGTCAGACGCTTAACCAACTGAGCCACTGAGGTGCCCCAAATTTAGTTCTTTTAAAATGGTCATTTGTTAAAGTTTAATGGGTAGTAATATTGCACTGAAGAGTCTAGAGTTTGTAAAGGATGATAGAGAGTTCTTTTATGCCGATATCCAATGCAGTGTTTACAAAGAGCCGTGTAGAGAGCAAACTCAGAAGCAAAGTTTGATAGTAATAACTTGTGTATGCATGTTTCTGCATGAAACATGTACCATGTTTCATGGTATTTGGAAAGTTTGCCATTTCAGTTGACTTAAATGTCTTCATCTTAGATCATTTTAATTTACTAATTTCTTCTGCCTACCACTTTTTTGGATAAGCCTGTGTTTTAGTAAGTATTTGGCGTATTGTTGGTAATTAAAACACACACTTCAACTGCTTCATTCTACATGTTGGAAATTAGACAAATTATAAAAGAATTACTCATATAAGTACAAATTGATTCTAATGTTTCAATTGTGTTAATAGCTGGTGGTTACCTGTCACTTCCATTCATAAATAAGGGAAGTAAATATGATTTCCAGCTCTTGCTGTTTGTAGGTGAGTTGGTATAGAAAAACAAAGTTAACACGGCTAGAGGGCCAGCAAGTTCTAGGAATGGAGTTGTTTTTTTTAATAGGAGGATTACTAATGTTAATTTCAGTGGAAGCTGGGGTTTCAAAATACTTGGTAAACCACGTATGTCTGCAAAAAATTTTTTAAGATCTTATTTTTAAGAAATCTCTACACCCAGTGTGTACTCTACCAACTGAGCCAGCCAGGTGCCCATGTCTGCAAATTTATTAATATACTTTTTACCATATGTGATCCTGAAATAGGCAAACAAACAAACAAAACCTCTCAAATTTACCACTGACTTTTTCCCCCCCAAACATTCTTCTTTGGATAGTGAACTTTGTTGCTGTTTTGTTACTGTGCTCGGTTTCACAATATTTTATGCAATAGTTAATAGACAGCCTGCTCTCATGAAGAGGCAATGCGTAGGAATAGCAGTTTGCTTCGGCTTCTAGACATTTGTTGTTGCATTTAAGTTTTGCCTGAGTGACTTTACTGAGACTTTTGTAAGAGCTGACTTCAGCCTGTCACCTTTTTAACTGCTTTCTGTATTTATCTTGTTTGCTTCAAATTCCTAGAGAACAGGGATCTGTTCTTCCTCAGAGGGAGGACCTTTGCCAGGTGGGCCATTAAATACATACTTGGTAAACAAATGAATATGTGAGCGAATGGTGGTGGGACTTATCTGTATTCATTGAACTCTGTGTTAAGAATACACCACTTCCAGGGTTAAGCATCCGACTTCAGCTCAGGTCATGATCTCACCGTTCGTGAGTTCGAGCCCCGTGTTGGGCTCTGTGCTGACCCCTCAGAGCCTGGAGCCTGCTTCGGATTCTGTGTCTCCCTCTCTCTCTGCCCTCCTCTATTTGTGTGTGTGCGCTCTCTCGCTCTCTCTCTCTCTCTCTCTCTCTCTCTGTCTCCCCCTCCTTCACCCCCCCCTCAAAAATAAACATTAAAAAAAAAAAAGAATACACCACTTCCTTGCAAAAGTATTTGTAGCAGCTTTGTAGAAGCGAAGTGTTTCTCTTCGGTTGAAGGTAAGATGAGAGGACAGCCTGCTTGGCGAGGTGATTCAGGAAAGATTACGAAGAAAGAGATTCTTGGGGTGCCTGGATGACTCATTTTAAACATCTGACTCTTGATTTCAGCTCAGGTCATGATCTCAAGGTTGTGAGGTTGAGCCCCACATTGGGCTCCATGCTGGGTACGGAGCCTGCTTGAGATTCTCTCTCCTCCCCGTGCCCTTCTCCTGTGCTCACTTCCTGTCTCGAAAGAAAGAAAGGAAGAGAGAGAGAAAGAGATTCTTTAGAAGGGATTTGAAGTTGGAAAAGGAAACATAAGATTTTATTTATTTAAAAACTTTTTTTAACGTTTATTCATTTTTGAGAGACAGAGACAGAGCATGAGTGGGGGAGGGGCAGAGAGAGAGGGAGACACAGAATCTGAAGCAGGCTCCAGGCTCTGAGCTGTCAGCGCAGAGCCCGACGCGGGACTTGAACCCACAAACCATGTGATCATGACCTGAGCCAAAGTTGGACACTTAACTGACTGAGCCACCCAGATGCCCCAGGAAACATAAGATTTTAAATGGACAGTATGATATTGGACTTCCTAAAAAAAAAAAAAATAAATATCTATGGGTCTATTCACCATTCTCTAAACATACTTCACATTCACCTTGCAAGGAATGTGCCGCTCCCTCTGCTTTTCACCTGCCAAACCCAGGCTCAACCCAGTGAATCCTCCTTCCCTTCAAAGCACATTTGTAGTGACTTTTGTTTCTTGAAGCTTTTATTTCCCCTTTCGACGTGACCTTTGCCTCTTCTGAACTGTTAGCTTTCTCTGTACTTAATGCACTCACCAAGTATACCTTTTCTAATAAACATTTGAAAGCTTCAAAAATTGCCATCTATGTAAAGTCCTTGAGAATGGAGGTAGTTTCCTTATCTTTGTCTTCCCTCTCTGCTGTCCCCCCATATTTAGCCAGAGATATAATATATAAAATCATATATATATGATGTCATATGACAAGCCTCTTAATAAATATGTGTTGAATTTGTTGGTTCTCTCACCACCAAATCACCAAAGATAATCAGAGAAATATGATCTTAAAACTTTCAGAAAAGAGCATTGAAAAAAATGCTTTGAACA
Source organism: Neofelis nebulosa (assembly GCF_028018385.1). NCBI lineage: Eukaryota > Metazoa > Chordata > Mammalia > Carnivora > Felidae > Neofelis > Neofelis nebulosa. The sequence continues at coordinate 13,989,637 of NC_080792.1, read as the reverse complement.
GTGGCACCTTTTGGTGTATTTAGTGCTTGGGTGACTATTTGAAGGGGAGGGTAATCATTTAGAATGGTTGTAGATCTGTCACGTTACACCACATAGCACCTAGAGATCAATTTCAAGGAATTTAGGAGTAAGCGTGTAATTGTGTCCCATAGGCTGTGTTATAAAATCAGTATAATGCAACTTAAGGTAAAGATTATAATTACCTTTGGGTCAAGGAGAGAGTGAGTTAAAGACTTGGAGGAAAGAAGTGATTTAATCTCTGTTTAGATGTGAACGGTGTTTTAGCTGAAAAGTGTAATAAGAGGGACAAGAACGAGCAGCGGCTTTTCAACTGGGAGAACCGTGGGGAGAAGGAATGAAGTTGAATTGGGTATACAAGTGTGTGGGCGGAGTAGAATGAAAGTTATGAAGAAATGAGCGTTGAAAAACTCATAATTATGCCTGGAATTTATCAAGCACCTTTCTTCTTGGAAAGCTCAATTTTCTACATTTTCGATCCCCACGGAGGGGAAAACAAATGACCTTACTTCCTACCCTGTTCTTTTGGGGATCTTGGCATTCCAGAGCTACAAAGTTACTCATTTTTAATTACTTACCCACACCAGAAGTTCACATTGCCAGGTGTTTAAAGAAAGAGAGATTTTAATATGTTGTTTTTATCAGTAATTTCTGAAAACTCGCTTTCTGTGGGAGTAGTGATGACTCACTCACTCACAGCAGAACCAGGAGTGGTGTGCTAAAATCCTTTGGTAACCCATTTGCCAGACCTGGAGCTGCAGTCCTTAGCCCGAATGCAGCTTCTTTGAAGATGTGCCGTCACACAAAATATACTACAAGCAAACAAGAGCTAAGTGCTGGAGAAAGGGGGTGTCTGGTGTGTATTAGAGAACTCTTAGCACCTCTGCGGCTCTGGGATGAGGACCCTCGGGAAGGATTTCCACTACAGGGGTGTGGCGAGGTTTGCCCGAGGTGTGAGGAATGTCATAGACTGTGTGGAATGCCCTTCCCAGCAGTGGAAGTGCCTTGAGTACACAGCTTTGCTTTACAGATGGAATTTTGATCCTCTTGGGAAGCTTTCCATCTCACACGACTCCCGTTTTCCTTCCCCGTCAAAGGGAAGCCTGTACTTGGTGGTTGGGGCACTGATACCGCGTAGCCTTTGGTCTTCCCCTCGGTGTGGGCTCCCAACCTCATTTCTGAAAATAATAGCCGATTTTCTTCTTCCCTCGCGTGGCGCACGTAGAAGAGGGAGCTCAGAAAGAAACAAAAGATTTCTTTATCAGCCAGACTGTATTAAATTACAGTTGCCCCTATTGACTTCTTGGGATCCTTTAAGATGTTTAACTTTTTTTTTCCCCCCCCACTTAAATAAAAAGAAAGAAGGGATCTTCAGAAGCCTTGGCTTGATTCCAGTGAGGCTATTGTATTCTGGCCAATTCCATTCTTCTGTTCTAGTCAGCTCCTTGCTCTGCTCTGCAAGCTGTAACTCAAGGCAGGCGGTTAATATTAAACACAATATTTGTAGTATTTGCTATTCCGAGTGGAAACCAACTTTTCAATCTGCAGAGCTCTTAGGATGATGATAAGCGTGCAGGGAGAAGCCAACCGATGCTTATTTTGTGGTTTTTAATGATGAAGTGCCCGCCTTGGGAACATGATTACTGTCCTTACTGATGACTTCTGGAAAAACAAAAAACAAAAAAACCTTCGGTTGCCAGTGTGAGAACACCGAAGGAAACCAATCATGCCCCTCGTTCTCCCTCCCTTCTCTGCCTCAGGTCACACACGACTCTCTCCAGCTCACTCTGGAGCTCCTTCTGACCACGCACTTGTGTCACTTTTGAAAAGGAAAGACCCATGAGAGTTGCTGTTATTCCCAAGAGTGCCTGTAATTTTGATGTCACTCACCGTGCTCTCCATGGTAACAGAGCCGTGGATGGGAGGAGTCGCACGCCTGCTGTCATTTCCCACGGGTGGGTTAGGATGCTGGTGCCAAAGCTGGCAGGATATTTCACAGTGGCTTCTCTAAAGGAGGGCACACCCATCCCTCTCTGCTGATGTCTTTGGGACGTATAATTAACAAGAGAACCCCGGGGAAAGTCTGACTTTCCAAATAGTTTTCTTTTTTCCGATTGTAAGATGTCTGTCACAATGCAGCCTTTTTTTCACCCCACGTAGAGAGGTAGGATGGTGTGCAGGGTGTGTGTGTGTGTGTGTGTGCGCGCGCACACGGGGGAAGCACAAGGGAAGCAGAGGATATCTGATTTACATGATAGGCAAATCCATGCATCCTAGCATAGACTGTTTCACTCCTTTATTCACATTTTTTTCATAGGTAAATAGCAGTGTCTTCATCTGGAACTTGAGGGGTGCTCTGTGCTTAATCTTTAAGCACCCTCTACAAGCCGTTCTTTCTGTTTAACGCTGTCATTGGCTTCATGTTTCCCAAGCCTACCGTTTAGTTTTTGCCCTCCAAATCAGTGTTTCTCAAAATATGATTTACGAAATGCTTACATCAGAATCACATGGGGTATTTACAGGAAACAGAGATGCCTGGTTTTCATGCCATCCCTGCGGGGTCAGGACCTCTGGTGATAAGAGCCAGGAGAACTGCATTTTTAACAATGCATGCGACATTTGAGATACTGTCCTGCTACCCGGTTCTCTTTGAATGTCTTCTCTTCCAGTCCCCATCTCCCCATTGAACCCTTGTGTCCCTTTGATAAAAGTGAGTTTTCTTTTCTGTAGATACTCGGGATTTTTCCCCCCAGTAAGTTTTCATCTTATGCTTTGTATTATAGCAGCTTTGCTCCCAAACTATTCATAAGTTCCTGGAGGGTGAAAACCATGTGTGATTCACATAAAAATGAAAACCAGATAGCATCTCTATCAAAGATATCAGATTATCAAAGGAGAAAGTAAACATAAGCTAAGGTCATGAGTAGCTTAAGCTCACATCACAAGTAAACCAAGCATATCTGGTACGTAACAGAAAAAAATCCATCACCCAAAAGTTTACAGGTACAGTAAATGTATCTTGTATGACTCAGCTGGGATTTTATCCAAGTATGCTGTGTAGATCTTCTCTTTGTCTTTCTTCCGAGACGTGGAAATAGAGATGTTTTCTGCTTTTTGCAGAAATAGTTTTACATTTTTTGTTCTTTGTCCTACTTGATAGTGCTTAATATTAAACATCTCTTGAATAATGTTGCAGTTGAATTGGCTGTGGGCAGATCTGTTAGTAAGAAAATGAACAAAATGTTGTCATGGATAAATTGAATAAAGAAATTATTTCATAGGAAAGGTGTGTTTAACTGTAACATAATAACTTACCTCTTGTTTGTGTTTTCGGTGATTATATCGCCAGTTTATGAAAGAAACAGAAAGTGACAGACTTATGCTGCTTGTGACTCAGTTTTCAAGAATTTAGTCAGTGTAGGGTTACTATAGATTACTGTAGATCTAGTGACTGCTATTTCCGCATGATTACTGTCCTGTGATTTGGAGTGGTTTCCTAGATAATGTACTTGACTCATGGGAACCTTCACTTGCACGTCTCCCCCACCCTGCCTGTGGGTAGGAGCTCCGTCTTGTTGACTAGGTAGGTTAACTTGGCCTAGGTCTGGCACGAAGTAAGTAACCAATAAGTGCCTCCTGTTTGAATTATTTTATAATTATTTTAATGTTTGTTGATTTTTTTTTGGGGGGGGGGGAAGCTGGGTAAGGACAGAGAGAGCGAGAGGGAGACACAGAATCCGAAGCAGGCTCCAGGCTCTGACCTGTCAGCACAGAGCCCAACACAGGGCTCGAACCCACGAACCATGAGATCATGACCTGAGCTGAAGTAGGACGCTTAACTGACTGAGCCACTCAGGCACCCCAAATTATTTTAAAGGAGGATTAAAATAGCAATGTCTCTCTTTAGGGAATGCTTTAATTTGCCATGATAGCAACATGTTCAATGTAATTGTTGCCAACACAGAGTGTTCTCTATTTCCTCGATTATTGTTTTGGAAAAACTATGTCTGTGAGTTGTAGCTTTAGTATACTTATTCTGTGGCAATTCTTAAGAAAATTTTGCCCAAATACTTTTGGGGCTGTAAATTTTCATTTTTATCCAGGATATGCATGTGTTTGTTTTCTGATCATATGAAAAGGTGATAAGCCTGTTTAGCTTGAACTGAGAGTCATTTATGGTGATTAGGATTAAGATGGGATGGTTTCTGTTTATTTTGGCTCAAATGTTAAGAAGCTGGTTGTGTGCACCTTAGCATTTGTACATTTGTACGTGTGCTGAACCTCCCAGGAAAGCCTGGCAGGTACTCACTGGGTCTGAGTCCAGTGACTCGATAGGGACAACAGGAAAAGTCACTGCACTAAGAAGCGGAGAAGTCACCAGTGAGAGTTCAATTCCAGGGCAGAAGAGGTTGCTGGTGTGAGGGCTCAAACGAGCTGAGTCATGCTTTCTGAAGAGTAGGTGTTCCCAGCACTTCTGAAGCAGGCCCAGTGACTCAAATGTTTCTCATGCTACTGCAGCCACAGACAAATCCGAGAGGAACATGGGGCAAAAGATATTCTTTCTTTCCTTCTGTATCCAGGAAAGGGAGCCTTTGAAGTCTTTTGCAAATTGTTTTGCTTTCTTACATAAATAGGACAGCACTGGTCGCCCTATGTCGTACCTGGATTAGGGCAAAAATATTAAAACATGGCTGTAGGACGAAGTTCATCAATAGTAAAGTTCTGCTCTAAAGGAGTCGGAATTTAAAGTCCATGGAAGATAAATTAAGAAGTTGCTGACTGACGTCTCTCGCACTCGCTGCCTTAACGAAGGCTTCTTGAGAGAAAGTGCATTTAGTACACATTTTTGTTAAAAGTACTTTGATATTCTTTCCAAGATTTGTCCTTCTATAGAGAAAAAAGTTACTCTGTCAAATGAACTGTTTAATTGAAGCATTTTATGCATTCCAGACTACGATGTGGGCTCTTAAGAAGAACAACAAAGCAGGCATTTGATTTTATAAATCCTCTTGGGAGAAAAGAAGGAGATACAAAAAGTAAATGTAACTTGTTTTTACCTAAGCTTTTCTCTTTGGCTATTTTGTTTGGACAGGAATAGGCTTTCTCTTTTTGTTCACTTTGAAATTTATTTAAGTTGAATGAATATCGAAGAGGGCGATTTATTTAGTAAATGATATTGGCATACTTAGCTACTGGACAAAAAATGTTAGACCCCCTACCAAACATTACATGTAAAAATAAATGTAAGGTGAGGTAAAGATCTAAATGTACAACATAAAATTGGGAAATATCGGAGAACTTTTATACCACTCTGGGGTGGAGTAAGAGGACCTTCTCAAGCAAGGACTCCAGCAAGGAAAAGTTGGCCAAGTTTGAGCAAATAAAAACTGAAAATTAGTGAATGGCTCACGTTATCATCAACGGAGTGGGGGGAAATGAAACAGGAGGCTGGGAGTGTCGTGTGACGAACATGACACTCCGCGTGGCAGTTAGTACTCAGGGACCCCCTGCAAACTGATACGTTAAAGACTAGTGACCCAACGGAAAAACGGGCAAAGGATGTGAAAGCGTATTTCAAAGCAGATGAACCTCACAGAAAGATAAACTCCTCTGAGAAGTACAAGTTGGAGGGGACTGACACCCCTGTTTGCCCCTCAGGTTAGCAACAGGAGAGGGTGCTAACGTTAAACGCTAGCGGAGGCAGCATGGAGGGAAGCCCTCTCCCACGCGGTGGGTTGGGGGTACGCATTTCTTCAGCCGTCTGGTCATTTTCCAGTACCTATCACAATCTAGATGTTACCTACTCCCGGACCCATCGGTTACACTTTTAGACCTACAGGTTTACAACCCCTTACCCCAAACTCTTGAGGCCATTTGTGTTTCGGATTTCAGGGAGTTTCAGATCATTGAAGGTAATGTGGCACATATATTACCTATTATACCAAACCTCCAGTCGGGTTGGGACTCCAGAAACAGACACCTTGATGTTTCTAAAGAGAACGCATTCCTGCCCGAATATTCACGCATGTCGGCTTTTGTCACCACGTGAATCCGAGAACGATTTTTGAATTTTCAGAGCCTGTTGGATTTCAGAATTTTGGATAAGTCATTGGGCACCCATAAATACTGCAAAATGAGGGGCGCCTGGGTGGCGCAGTCGGTTAAGCGTCCGACTTCAGCCAGGTCACGATCTCGCGGTCCGTGAGTTCGAGCCCCGCGTCAGGCTCTGGGCTGACGGCTCGGAGCCTGGAGCCTGTTTCCGATTCTGTGTCTCCCTCTCTCTCTGCCCCTCCCCCGTTCATGCTCTGTCTCTCTGTCCCAAAAATAAATAAAAAACGTTGAAAAAAAAAATTAAAAAAAAAATAGTGCAAAATGAAGGCACCGAAGCACAAATGGAAATGCTGAATTTTTCCTAACAGCAAAACAAAAACAAAGAAACAAAAACCGGAGCACTCCTACTCTGTCAAAAGAGTGAGACTTGACTGTCTCAAAAAGGTGATTTGTATAGATGAGAAAACAAGTCACGGAAAAAATGCGTGTGGTGTTATCCCATTCAAAAAATAGGGAGGGAGGTTACTTCCTATTCATGTATGTGTTTTATGAGGAGGAAAAGCTTTGGAAGCGTGTGTACCAAACTTGACCCTGGTTATCTCCGGGGCATGGGATTTGGAAGGAAGTAGAGACGGCCAGTGTGTTCTTTTGTATGCTTCTCTAGTTTGACTTGTTAAAATGATCATGTGTTATTTTGGTAATCAAATAAAAGCAACCATCTTACAAGCTCATCTAGTGAGTATTCCAGAGCACTGAGGGACTGGCAACCCCCACCCCCCCCACCCCCCCCCCACCCCCAGGCCTGTACTCAGTACTCCGAGCCATTAGGGAGCCTACTTTTCATAATTAATGGAAAGCAGGAGACAAGCCCAGGGCGAGGCTCACGACTCCAGCTCTCACGCGCATCCTTCATTACTTAATATCGGAGCCTAATCATTTCCAAAGTGTATTAGCATGTTCCCCCACTGGGAAAAAAACAAGCTAGACATGGACTGTTACCATGAAATGGGAATCCAGTCACCAGGGAACCTTTTTTCTAATTGACCCACTTGTAGTGAATAATAACTCCAGAAAATAATATTGATTTTTCTCTGTTAGAATCATTGAGCAAAACAAGTATGGTTTCCTCTTCATGAGTGCAGCGCGTGCCTTCTAGTTAAGCACAGTTGGAATATGTTTTAAAACGGGAGTACTTCCTCTGTACTGTGATTTTATCTTATGGTCAAAATTTCCCAATATATCCTTAGTTCCTGAGAAGAAAATCACTAAGGTTTAGATGGACCTAAAGCTAATTATTATGCCTCCAAATAGGCATCATGCTGTTTCAGGAGGGGGAGGGATGTAGAAATTGGCAGTGTTTGTATTTGTTTATTGTTCTCAACTTAGATATCGTGCAACACTTGCTTTTTCCTTCCTGCCCTTGGAAGACGTGGCTCCACTTAATTTTGTCAGGAGCGCTTGCTCCCTGGTGGCTTTTCAGAAGCCAAAATGAAACAAGCTTACAGAGCTGTGGTCAATCTGTTTGAAAGGCCTACGTATCTATCTAACAAAGGGAAGGGAAGTGGTTTTGGTACTTTTTAACCTTTCAGTTGAAACTAAGTACCCTTCCCTTTGGTGGAGAGAAATCCTTTGTTTGAGGGAGCAGCTTGGAAGATCCTGTATCTGGAAATGCTGGTGACTGAGGAAAAAAAATCACTTCAGGCTGAGTGTAGGCTAACGCATCATGCTGCTGTCTGGATGAAGGTGGAGGCTAGGCGAGCAGTCACCACAGTTCCCTCGGGAGCAGTGTCACGACAGGTGCTGTCCCGTTGTGCTGTTGGTTAGTTACGGTGTGAAATGGAAGACAGAAAGGAAAAATCAGGAACATTAATATATCAAACCCCTTGACGGCAAAGCGCGTTTTGTGTCTAGATACAGGATCATTGGTTACTGTACTTTTGGTTTTATAATGTAAACGCACAAGGAGATGCAAACGAAAGAAGTATCCCCACGGGGCACCTGGGCGGCTCAGTGGGTTCAGCGTCTGACTTCGAAGGCTCGGGTCGTGATCTCGCAGTTCGTGAGTTCGAGCCCCGCGTCGGGCTCTTTGCTGACAGCTCGGAGCCTGGAGCCTGCTTTGGATCCTGTGTCTCCCTTTCTCCCTCGGCCCCCTCCTCCCCTGCTCACGCTCTGTCTCTCTCTCTCTCTCTCTCTCAAAAACGAATAAATGGCAAAAAGAAATTTTGTTGTAAAAAAATATCGTCAGTTTGGCAGAGCAGTGACAGTGTCAGCTGCATTGTAGCATCTTTCCACGCGTGACCTTCCATCATTTCAAGGCCCCCACCCTTTTTTTTAAGTTTGTTTTATTTATTTGTTTTTTTAGTAATGTCTACACCCACCATGGGGCTTGAACGCAACACCCTGGGATCAAGAGTCCCGTGCTCTTCCAACTGAGCCAGCCGGGTGCCTCTTGCACTTTGTTATATGGCCTTTAGGATACTTGTTTGAAAGGGACTTCAGTTTTCTCTGCGAACAGAATTAAAGCTTTCCCTCTGTGTAGTTTCTCAAGTGTGTTTTGTTGATTATACTTTTCTGTGACACTCAGTACTAAAAAACAAAAGTGTGCCTTGGAACTCTGGGTGAAGTAAGACCTGAGTTCTAAAAGCCCACGATGCCCATTGCCATTAGCTAACTGTAATATTATAATCCTGTACCTCTAACTTTAAGAATTAACTAAAATTACTCTTTACTAGACTCAGGATAGATGTTAACTTGATTTTTTTCCCCTACTTTGAGCTCTGTTATAGAACAGATGGACATAAGTTACAGCTCTTTCCATAAAGCAGATTGCTTGCTCTGCAGAGTGAAGTCAGTCTTTGCGGTTGTTGGGTAGTTGTGAGCCCTGGGCTGTGTCTGAACTGGTTTAAATGGAATGGCACACGGCGTTCAAAATAACCATGTCCTCCATTACCGACAGTGCTACCCTCAGTGGGAGATGCGAGGCCGAAAAAGGACTGTGTTCCATACTCTGGTCTGAGACCACTCTTTGACCTGTGACTTAGAATTATTAGTAATTGATATCTATTTGTATTAAAGTCTCTAATAAGATGTGATAAAAGAACAAGAGAGATGAAGAGTAGTAGTGCTGATGTTGAAAGGCAGTGTATTCAGGTTGTATGTGATACTTACCTGGTTTCTCTGAGCCCACTTTCTTTCTTTGTCAGCGTGGAAACAAATGAAGGAAAATGACCTCAGAGGCCCCTCTAGTCTCACTGTAGATAACTGAGACATGAAGAGGATACATCCACTCTAAGTAACTTTATTTAGCCTCAGCACTGTGTATGTGTATATACTGTGTGTGTGTGTGTGTGTGTGTGTGTGTGTGTGTTATGTTACATATATATATAACAGATGTGTTTAAAAAACAAACTACAGAGTTTCTTGTCCTTTAGTTTCTAAAATATCAAGAAAAATCATTCCTCATTAACTGCTAAACCAACCACACTATAGTTTTTACAATCATTATTAAAGTAATTTTTATTAATCTTTTAAAAATCTTTATTTATTTTGAGAGAGTGAGAGAGAGTGCAGGCAGAGAGAGAAAGAGAAAGAGAGAGAAAATCCCGAGCAGGCTCCATGCTGTCAACACAGAGCCCAATGCAGGGCTCAGACTCACGAATCAGGAGATCATGACCTGAGCAGAAACCAAGAATCGGATGCTCAACCAACTGAGCCACTCAGGCGTCCCAATTTTTATTAATCTTAAATTTGTGATGTTCTGATTCTCCTCTGCATACCTATATTGAACAGCTTTGAGAAAATATCTGTATACCTGCATGGATATAATGTAATTTCATTTTAAGGATTTAATTTTAAGGTTTAAGAATGATATTAGTTTTAAAATGAAATTATTTGAAGTATTTTGACAAGTATGTATCTTTCCAAAACTAGCCTGTTTTTTTTAAATCTGGGTCTGTGCACATTTGATAATTGATAACAGAGCTAAAAATCTTATTTTGTAGGAGACAAAGAGATTTTCTAGTCTTTTCTTCCCTAACACTATGTTATCACCTGGATCCCTCTTCTACATTCTCTTTGAATGAAGGTAAAGGGAGGAAAGGTCATCCACTCCCCATTTTGATTTCTCTCTCTTTTAACTTAACCATTGCCTCTCGGTGTCTCTTCCCTGTTTTAAGACCTAAGAGAAGTAAATTCTAGGTGGGCCTTCTTATCTTTCTCTGAAGGGGTTCTTGAATCGGCAGATGCTTGTAATCTGACTGCCTTTCACATCTATAAAGAAAAAGTGGAACTCTAAGGAGAGTAAGGGTTAGAGTTTCCAAAACAAATGAATTTTAATGTGTTCGGATCAAGAACTTGAGTTCTCAGAAACAATACACACTTTGTTTGCTAAACAAGTCTGCTGGACACTGTGTTCTTTTCTGGGAAGAATTTGGGGGATGGGCTGCAGCAAGAGTAGTATGAGGGATGTGGGGAATGTGATAAGAAGGAAGGAAAGACATTTAAGATATTTGAAAATCAGAATCGGTGCTTAAAATGTACAGGTCTAGGGCGAGAGTATAAATGGAGGCCCACCCCATATATGTAAATATTTATTATAATCAAGCTAATAAACTGTTAAATAAAATATGCTCTCTCCTCCTACCTTAACAGACTTGCAAGCGTAGATTCAAGTTTAGAATCCTCAGACCCCTTGGGATTCCACACATTCTGAGCTGTCAGCACAGAGGCTGACGCGGGGCTCGAACTCGTGAACCATGAGATCGTGACCTGAGCTGAAGTCGGAAGCTTAACTGTCTGAGCCACCTAGGCTCCCTGAAATTAATTTTAATAATGTTATCTAACCTAGTATTTCAAAATTACTACCTGTTCTAAAAATTATTACCTAGTTTGTGTTCTTTTCAGTGTATTTATACTTGGAGAACATCTCCACTGGGACCAGCCATTTCAGGTGCTCAGTGGTCATCTATTACTATTGCTGTTTTATTGGATGTGGAGACTCCTTGTTCTGGGGGGGGGGGGGGGGGGGCGGTGCGCGCTTGTTCCCCAGGACTGAGGGCGGTTCTCTTTATCATGAGGTCTGGTAGTTTTTATCATTGAATTGATGCAAAGAATAATTGCACTTTGTAGTTAGAGCTGGCACCAATTTTGAAATGCAAATATATATACCTAAGACGATGGAGGGTACTTGTTAGGAGTTTTTTATTTTTGTGTCTCTCTTTTTCCGTTTAAGCTTGTCAACTGCCTTATATTCATTCAACTTGTACTTGTGCTGCTTTCCTTTGTTGTCAGAAGTGCTGTGGTTCTAGTAAATTTGTTTGTAAAGATGAATATACCTCCCCACCCTTCCCCCCATGTTATTGACTAATACTTTTCCAAGTCATAAGTACTGGAACTGTAATCACTTCATGCCTACTTTCTGAAAAGCCTTTGTACTCCATTGTGTTGGATAATGTCTAGTGGGTCTTTTTCCTTCCTAGAGGGACTTTTTTTTTTTTTTTTTTTTTTAGGTTCAGTTTAATTGCATGTGTATTTTTAAACTGTGGCCAGTTCTACCAAATGAGGAATCATATCTAGAAAGTAGGATACTGTTTTTGTTTGGACTAGAACAGCACTTTCATCTATTTCAGGATAGAGTTGGCAGATTTAGAAGGGGAAAAAAAAAAGTCACCCCAGTTAAATTGGAATTTCAGAAAAACAACAACAACAATTTTTTTTTCTTTTTTCTTTTTTTTTTTTTAGTATAAGTATGCCCTGTGAAATATTTGGGGCATACGTGACACTAAACACTTATTGATCTGAAGTTCTTATTTAACTGGGCGTTCTGTATTTTATCTGGCAACCATATTTTAAGACTCCTTTACCCTCTCAAAAATTGAAGAGTTTTTATTTATGTGGATTAAATCTATTGATATTTACAACATTACAAACTTAAACTGAGAAATAATATATATTCTTTAGAAAAATAATAAACCCATTCTTGTTAACATACGTGTTTTTTATGAAAAGTAACTTTTAGGGGAAAAAAGGTAGAAGACTGTCATTGTGTTATATTTTTGTAAATATTTTAATGTCTAGCTTAATAGAAGATCGTTGGATTCTCCTGTTTCTGCGTCCAGTCAGGTGCGCTATCACAAAGACCTGTACCATCTGGAAATCTCCACTGGAAAAGGAGAATGGCAAAAGACAAGTAGCGTCTTAGTATTGTTATAAGGTACTTCTGACCTTGGGAATCTCTTGAAAGGGTCTCAGGGCCCTCTTCCAGGGTCCTCCAGCCATTGAGAACCTCTGAACTAAGAACAATAGAACCTGTGACTCTAGCTTGTAGAGTATAGATCATGGATAATTTAATCAGAATAGAGGATAAGTTTTTTTTTTTTTAATTGACATACTATTAGGTCTATACTCTGCCATTTAAGGAAACAACTATTATAAAAGAAAAATCAACGTAACACTTTTAACCTGTCAAAGAGGCCCTGTGTCACTTTTCTGTTTAGAATAAACTTTATGTTGCTACCTAAGACAAAGCTTAGTATTTTTTATCATAGAATTCAGCAGATAGGTCACATGACAATTTCCTTAAAATGCTGATTGGATTGAATTGGATTTATTTTTAAGATGTGTGTGTCTGTTCTAGGCATTGTACGTGCTGCCCCGTATTTAGTCTTGGGTGGTTTTATGAGTAATTGGCATAATTGCAATAACTAATCTGATTCTCATCTCAAATAAAAAAATGGAGAGGTTGGCAGTGGGCCAACAGGTTTCAAACACAGACAAGTTAAAACTTAAAGATGAGTTCTTTAATTGCTTGGACAATTGAGAAAATGAAAGAGCCATTCACAAAAATGGAATAGGAGAAGTGCTGGTCTGGGAGACAGACAGGCAGTTGAGTTTCCACTGGAAATGTGGCAGGGTAGCTCAGGAGATAGGAGATGGCTGTGGTGGGTTAGAGAGAGCTCCTCCCAGAGCAGTGAAATGATTTCTGAGGAAGGCAAGGTAGAGAGAGGGAAGAAACTGACAACAGCTCTGTGAGCACTATTTACCCTTGGAGTGGGGAAGAGGAGATGAAGAAGAAGAAAGAAGGCAACCCAGGAGGAAGGATTTGGAGAGTGTTGGAAGAGACCAGGTGAGGAAAATGTCCTGCAAGTGAAATGAGAAGGGCTTTTCAGGAAGGGGTATGTGGTTAGCGGTATCCAGTGTTGGCCTGAGATTGAAGAATGGTAATTGGTCCTTAAATTGGGAACTATGGAACTAGGTTTCCCGAGAGAGTGTATAGTTTCAATAAATTAATTTTTTATTGCAGGTGTGTATTTGGGGAGAAGTGAAATGGAAGGGTTTTTTGCTTGTGTGGGATAACACAACTTAAGAAAGGCAAGACTGCAAGTCCCTTCCCTCTCTCCATCATCACTTACTGGTGTGTTAATGAAGCCGGCCCAGGAAGAGCTAGAAAACTTACTCCAGCGGAACTCACCTCTTCACGCATTCAGTCTCATTCTAGACTGACGAGTTTGTTTTTATTTTGGGTTTTGTTTTAATGTTTATTTATTTTTCAGAGAGACAGAGCACAAGCAGGGGAGGGGCAGAGAGAGAGGGAGACACAGAATCAGAAACAGGCTGCAGGCTCCTAGCTGTCAGCACAGAGCCCGATGTGGGGCTCGAACCCACCAACCGCGAGATCATGACCGGAGCCAAAGTCAGACACTTAACCACCTGAGCCACCCAGGCGCCCCAAATTTGTTTTTAAATATAATGTATATATTTTAGGTGGAACACTGGCCTTAGAGTCTGAAGAGGTACACTCAGCTCTGTTGTGCACTTGACCTCTGAGGGCATGTTTCCTCCTTCGTTGAATTGGATTAGATGACCTGTGCTAAAATTATGTGACGTTATGCATCTGTCACATTTGTCTTTTCTTTCCTTTTGTTTCGTTGTGATAGGTTCACCAAGTTGAAGAGTCTTAACCTTTCCAATAATCACTTAGGGGAATTCCCATTAGCTGTCTGCAGTATTCCAACCCTGACTGAGTTGAATGTGTCCTGCAACGCCCTTCGAGCAGTCCCAGCAGCCGTCCGAGTTATGCACAAGTATGTACTTCTTTTTTATTTTTTAATCGTTATTTTTGAGAGAGAGACAGAGCAAGAGCAGGGGAGGGGCAGAGAGAGAGGGAGACACAGAATCCGAAGCAGGCTCCAGCTCTGAGCTGTCAGCACAGAGCCTGTTGTGGGGCTTGAACTCATGAACCACAAGATCATGACCTGAGCTGAAGTCGGACGCTCAACTGACCGAGCCACCCAGGCGCCCCTACACAAGTGCGTCCTTGAAGCCCCACCCCACTGTATCCCTCGGAAACCCCCGGGAAGCTGCATCGAGCCGCAGCACGTGAAATTAGCCAACCTGTTATGTTGGGTGTGTAAGTCTTGACCCCAAATCCAGAGAGCAGGGTGTTGGGCAGAGTTCATGTCTTAGCTTTTACACTCTATAGGGTCGTAAAATATTAAAATATCCTTGTTTAGAGCTGAAGATCCCCACAGATGAGTGTGCCTACCCATGGGACAAGGGCTTCCTTTCTCTTTTTCTGACTTCTGTTGAGTTCTAAGAATTTAAAATAACAACGAAAGATGGGTATTTGGGCTGATTCTCACTGCATTTAGCTCACGTTGTTGCTATTTGTGCCTGTCCAAGTTAGGGAGATTGGTCATATTTTGGTTTTCAATAAAAGATTAAGATACTTATCTCTGATCTTTTCTGTCTGGTATATTACTGCCTCAGGCGCTGCCCTTACGCATTTTGCAAAAGATCTAGTTCATTTTCTTTTTCTAATAATATGATCTATACCTGTGGAACTGGTATGTTGATAATAAACATGTAAAATTTACACGTTCTCTTCCTTATTCTGTTTTCTTTAACAGCCTACAGACATTTTTGTTGGATGGAAACTTTCTCCAGGCCCTTCCTCCTGAGTTGGAGAACATGCACCAGCTTAGTTATCTTGGTCTTTCTTTTAATGAATTCACTGACATTCCAGAGGTTTTGGAGAAATTGACTGCTGTGGATAAACTTTGTATGTCTGGAAACTGTATGGAAACCCTGCGGCTACAGGCTTTAAGAAGAATGCCTCACATTAAACATGTGGATCTGAGGTAACTAATTTTAAGAAATCTATCCTATTTGTAAGTAGTTGGCTTCGATCTGGGAGCGGGTCAGAGCTGTGGGGGTGACATTCTCAAGCAAGCTGGTTGGTTGGTTGCAGTTTCTGGTGAATGAAGACCCTGTCACGGAGAGCAAAGTGGATGTTTTTTCTCTTTGTCCTCCTTTTCTGTGGTGAGAGACAGCTAATACCATTGAGCATCTCCTTACTTTTTTTTTTCCTTCCTTGACTTCCCTAATGTAATATAATGTATTCATTAAATTAATTTGCTTAACTTATTTATTTTAATTTCCCATTTTTCTGTCCAGGTGGCTCTGCCCTTAGTTTATTGTTCTTTACAAAAATACAAAACTCATAATCCCTCGTTAGGCCCAAGTTTGACTAGAACCTCCACTCTCACCCCTTGCAAGAGCAAGGAACCTGCATTTTGAATCCTGATCGTGCGCAACTCCAACCAAAACCCACCAGCACGGTCCTTGCCACATTAAAGATTCAATCGTCCTTTAGTACGCGAGGATCAGTTTTAGTGTCTAATATACAAAGAACCGGTATACAAGGAGGGATCTATTCTAAATTTCTCTTTCTTAAGGAAAAACAAAAGCCTGTCATGGGACTGAGTTCCTGTAAAGCAGCATATCAGGCTTAGAGGTCTCATACTAATTTGCCCAATTTGATACTTTTTTCAGCCAAACTAATCCCCCCATTGTCCAGAGGTCAATGACCACATAGTCATCGTGATAGATCTTGGGCAAGATACTTAATGTCTCTGTGCAGCTGTGTTCTCATCTCTAAATTATAGTTAGTAACAGAAGCTAAATCATAGGGTTTGGGAAGGAATTGAGTTAAATGCCTCCTACTCCCAATGTCTTATGTGTTGTTATCTTACCTGATTGAGGACGCCTTCCTCCTCGTGGAACTCAGCTATCATTCTTGGCGTCTTCACGACTCCTCATTTGTCAAGGGTGTTTCTTTCCTCACCTTACTCCCCACTTTCCTCTGTGTTGATAACCCTAGGCCCTCACTCAGAGCTGTCGATTTTTGTCAGTGTAAAGAAGCATCATCTTTGGTCCTTTTCTTCCTTCATACGGTCTGACCTTGGAAACCGTTTCTTCCAGTCCCTCAAAGAATGGCTTCCTTTTCCCTTTCCTCAGACTAAAGAAATCAAGCCTGTTGCACCTGGGGAAGTGTTGGTTAGCAGTTTGCGAACCGGTTCTTCATTGAAGGAGGACAAATGGTAATCCTGGATCTGAAGTTGAGAACTTTCTCGAATGTGACAGGAGGAGACACTGAACACTTTGTCTCGTTAACTTTCTTTCTAAATTGTCAACATTATTTGTCTCTGAGTCACTTAGACTTAGAAAACTTTCGGTCTTAAAGAATTTAAGCCCTTTTAAATTGAGCCACCTAGATTTCTAGTTCTAATTGGGTCTTTTTAGATGAGATCGGTTACAGGATATTTAAATACCGGAAGCAGACACGGGACCCTCTAAATGTTGAACGGTTGTGCCTAGGTAACTGCTTTCCTCCAGGCCTCTCTCTACCCCTCCCTGCTCACTCTTGCCCGCATTCTCTCCCTCAAAATAAATGAACTTGAAAAAAAGTGTCTAGCACAGAGCTCCTTCACCACAGATAACCAAGCAGCATTGCTGTCCTTGATCCTTGTTAGCCAGTGTTAGCAGTTGGTTGGTACTTTAATTGACTGACCCGTCCTTGCGGCCTCTCGAATGCCCTGCTCTCCCGCACTCGTGTGTGGAGTTCTCCCTGTCTCGCTCTTCTCTTCAGTCCAGAGGCCATTCTGCCCGAGCTCATGCACTGCTTGCTTCGCCCACTTACAGCTGTGAAATTCCGCCTCCCCTTGCCATTCGGATGAGGTGCTTCATCCAGGGTTGCACCTTTTCTGACCGTTCTGTGTGTTTCGTGCGTCGGTTATGGCACTCGCCACGTACTTACGGTCTTTGTATTTTAAAGCATATGACTTTCCTCGCTCAAGTACTAAATCTCTTGACAAACACCTTGTTTTATTCATCTCGTAGTGACACAAGCCATAGGTCACCATGCTGATCACCACCATACCTTTCACTGTTTGCAAACTATGGGCACATACGTTCATTTGACTTTCTCAGCTGCCTCGTAGGACAAGTAAGGTGCAATCCCCGTTCTACAGATTCGAATTAGGCTTAACCAGAATTAGAAAGTGACTTGTTCAAGGTCCTATGCGATGAGCAGCAAACAGGAACTAGAATGTGATGCTGCTTCACACAAAGTAAATCTCAGTGAATGTTTATGGAATAAATAAAATGGCTGTGTTAGCTGAGGGGATTATTGAAAGGAAATTTTCATCACATTTTGCCTCTTTGAAAGTTCATCCTAGGTAATTATATTATTGTGTGAGCCTGGAAACTTTTGATATTGGGACCCTGGTAAGACTTGGCAATTTTAACTGAACATTTCCCTCTCATTACAGATTTTCTTTTGCCTCCTCATTAAGTAAACGCTTTAATTATTTTAGTGTTAATACATGAAATTACAGGAGGGAGCTCTTTCAAACGAAGATGGTGATGCCACATTAGGAAAGTTACTTACAGTGTAAATTAGGAAGAACACGGGACATTTTTTTTCAGCTCCTACAGTCTGTTGCTTCCAAAATGAGACTTTTTAAAAAATTCTGTGTACATAGTCTAGTAATCTCCTGAGCATTTGGAAATAGGCAAATTGCTGGGTTGAGGCCAGTTTTTAAATCTTACAACCCAGAATAAAAAAAGAAAAGCAAAAAACAAATCCTGTTGGGGACATTTAAAGAGGCCATATGCTATGCTTACAGATTGACAAATCCCAGCTCTTTGCTGTCCGTCACTCATCACAGTGTTCCAGTGACTTTATGATATTGCTAGTAGTAATTCCATTTTCATCATTTTATTTTATTTTTTCAAAGGGCAGAAATTCACAGCCAGGAGCCTTTAGCTTTTTCCTAAGCTCCAGCCCTCCTGTTAATGCTGTTGTAGCCCACGTGCGTTATTTCAGCACTTTGTTATGAGAAGTGCAGGGTTCTTGTTTGTTGGTTGGTAAAGGAGTTGGGGGTAGCCTAGCAGACTAGGAATTGAGATTTCCGTCTCTTTTTCTCCCTTTCGAAGTTAAGTGTGTCTTCATCCTGCTGATTCCTAGTCCCCGTTACTACTTCCGTATCTTCTTGGGAGCATCTCATCTGTGGCCACCTCAGTCCGTCAGCTAGCTGGTTCTCCTGGCGGAGGTTCTGCCAGTTTTCCCCTGTGCCTTGCTCTGTCCTAGATTTGTCGTCCTTTGTTTTCTACTTTCTCAGCGAATCCTAGATGCCAAATGTCAGTATTTTCTGTGCTTCGCTCTTTCAAGCAATATTTTAATGATGGAGATAGTTTTGGCAATCAGTCCTCAGTCTAAGCCAGCCAGAAATCCAGATGTTTGCATTTTCATCTCTGGTGCATATGTGGCTCCCATTCATTTCCACACACACACACACACGCACGCACACACACACACACACCCCTCCCGCCTTCTCCCTTAAATTCTGCTCACCTCCCTGCTCACGAATCCTTTCTCCTTCCTTAAACATTCACTCTAGTTGTAATGTGCCTAATGGGTTGGTCTGGGTTGTGTTTCTTGTGTTCTTTCAATCAAATTCTGTGGAAATAAATGATTAAGTGGATTTTTTTTTTCCCTCTTGCAATGAATTAAGGTAAAAACAATGTGTGTGATTCTCTTCCAGCCTAAGTGGTCCAAAGTGTGTTTCAGAATATATTGCCAAGATTAAGACCTTCCTGGAGTTGTCGCTAAAAATAGCCAAAGAATCTAGCCAGTTAAGGAAGTCCAGATGCAGAGATGTAAGAAATGATGGAAGACTGTAACATAGTGAGGCGTGCATCCCTTCTCCTTAGCTCACCGTATCAGGGTGTGGCCATTTATTTCTAGCATTGCGGTTAATTAGAGTCTCTGTTTGTGGCCTTTCTCTTCAAGACTGAACATAATTAGGAAGCTAATAGCAGATGAAGTGGACTTTCTCCAGCACGTCACTCAGCTGGATCTGCGCGACAATAAGCTTGGTGACCTCGATGCTATGATTTTCAACAACATTGAAGTTTTGCACTGTGAAAGGAATCAGCTGGTGACATTAAACATCTGTGGCTACTTCCTAAAAGCACTCTATGCCTCTTCTAACGGTATGTAACATACACCACATCAAAGTTTCTCTTTTGGTTCCAAGAATTTACTCAGCAACATCATTGCTTTGATGTGATGATGCCTCACTTTGATTTTGCTTTGCCCGTTTACTAAAATAAGTGTCAAATTTTGCTGCGATAAAAATAATAAAAGCAGAATGCTGGTATGGTATTTAAAGGAATCAAAGCAGGAGATTTTATAGTTTCGAATTTGTTTTTCTCATATTGTGGTATTTAGGTAAGTTACTCCCACTTTTGATTTGGCTCCTCTGCTTAACGGGCCTTAATAAACTATTTCTTGGACTACCTTGTTAGGATAGTAAATCTGGAACCGTGATTTAATATTGGAGAGTAAAAATGAAAGGAAGGTCCATTCTGGACTCTATTCAGGGTCTCAGATTTCATGTTCCACTAACAAAGGAGCTAATCTTAAGAGAGACCTGAATTATATACCCACAGGGACACCACAAGTCAAGAGTCTTACTCATTTAATGAGGTCTCTTCTTCAGAATCTAGAAATCATGACATTTCTAAAAAAGAAAAGATCATATGGACATATATTTGCCAACAGGAGGATTTTGATTCCCTGCAATCAGAAAACTGAGTGAAAACTAGTATTTAGTACTCCAAGTTGAACAGTGTTTATCAAGCACCCGTTCCATGCATCGTGCTGTGCAGGAGTCCTAAAGGATAGGGGATTTTATTTTTTAAATGAGTTAAATATTGTCATCTCACTGGAAAAACCAGCTAGACCTCAAATAGCGATAAGTCTCCATCACTGAATGGTTATAGGATTTGGATAGCCAGAAGGCACAAAGTGGGCGTGGAAGAGGAAGGAATCTGAATGTGGTCTGTTCGGCAGATGGGAGAAGACAGGGAATTCTGAACTCCTAGGTGCCTGCTAGAAAATGGTAAGAAGTAATTATGGGACGCATGGCTTTGAAGCTTGTGCAGTAAGCTGTAAGAACCCGTGGAGATTCTTAAGAGGAGGGACACATGATGGATGCTGTAAGACTGTTCCCATGAGAGTAGAGTACAGAGTGTATTTATGGGAGAAGAGTGGAGTCCTCGCCACCCTGCTGATCCCCGTCAGTGGAGTGGTTTTCCTGGGAGCAAATGGGAACTTGCGGTCAAGACTACAGATGTTGGTTTGACACTCATCTGTTTAGAGGTGGTACCTGGAACTGTGGAAGTAAGGTAACTGGGAAAGAGAAGGGAGCTGGCACCAACAGCAGACTTACAAAGCCCTCACAGCTGGTGTCAGACAGGTGCTGAACTTGTGAACGACACGGTAAGTGTTTGGAGAAGCATAAGGACATCTAGAAACTACTCTGGGAAACAAAGCCCTAGGTAGATGGTGGTGTCGCATTTCATACAGTTTTGAGGAAGGGTTTTCAGATCTGAGTAGAGGAAGTCATTGGTGACCCTTAAGAGCGCTGTTTCACTAGAATGAAGAAGGCAGAAGCCAGATGCATTTGATTTTCTGAAAGGAAATCTAAATGTTAAAAGTTAATCTTCTAGGTAAACATTCAGCATGCATAACAAGAGGAGAACCACAGTAAGTGGCTGGGGAAAAGGTAGGAAAATAGAACGAGTGGTTTATTTCAATCTCTGAATAAGATCTTGTGATTAAATTGGAAGTTCTCTGTACTTTCCTGTAGTTTCCAAGTTTAACAAATGGATGTATTGTACTTCCTAATGTAAACAATGGAGAATAAAGCGCAGTAATGATGTTCTGTATACAAAAAGAGTCTCTGTGTGACTTGAATGGTAATGTCTTTGTGGTTTTTTTTTCCTGCCTCCTAGAACTTGTACAACTGGATGTTTACCCAGTTCCAAATTATCTGTCCTACATGGACGTTTCAAGGTAAGAAGCCAAGTCCTAGAGCACTCTAGAGGCTGCTTGAAAGCTATTTAGATGATCCTGTCTGAGCTTCTGCCTAAAAACTTTTTACATATTTTGACTGTAAGTATTACAAATTAAATTCAATAGTTTTACTTGTCCTCTGAAAAATGTATGTAAATATCTGTCAGTTAAAATAATATTTGTGAAGTATACCTAAAAAATAGGAGAATCAAGGTATTAGGTCCCCATGGACCCGATTTGACCACCATGTTTGAGCCTGAAAGATTAGTGAGTTGAAGCTCTATGGCTGGAAGGTCTAGGGGTTCTTTAATATTATTAACCATATCTTCGGTCTTTTGCTGAAATGATGTTAATTTCATTTTTTTTTAATATTGTGCTATGTTTCTTTGATTTTTTTTTCCTTCCCTCTGTTAACTGTGTACCTACATCTTAGCAACTAAGCCTCCCAGGGTAGGATTTCCATACAGCCTGCTTACTTAGCTCATTTGCAAACGGGCAGACCATGTCACCTTTTATACAAATTCACTACTGCAATGTGTCATATTGACCCCAGTTCCCACAAATATTATAGTAGACTTTTTCCAGAAGGCATAAAACATGTATGTATACAAATTAGACTTTAATAATCTTAACACACAAAAATTGAAATTTACTTTTAACATAATTCCAAAGGAAATATCCAAAATTTTCTGAATAGAGGAGCCTGTGTGGCTCAGTCAGTTAAGTGTTCGACTTCAGCTCAGGTCGTGATCTCGTGGTCTGTGAGTTCAAGCCCCACGTCAGGCTCTGTGCTGATAGCTCAGAGCCTAGAGCCTGCTTTGTATTGTCTCTCCTCTCTCTGCCCCTCCCCCACTCATCCTTCTTGCCTCCCTCCCTCCTTCTCTCTGTCTCTGTCTCTCTCTCAAAAATAAACATTAAAAGAAAAGAAAAAAGGAAAACTTTCTGAATAGCCACAGTACATGACCCGCTCACCAAGTGCTAATTCATTTTAGTGTATAAAATCCGTTACAACTGCCATGTAATTGCTCAGGTGCCGAATTTGCCTTTCGTCCTGAAAATACACAAGCCTCGTTATTCTGATAAGGTTCTCAATCAGAATTATGTAAGAAAGTGTCAGATTTATTACAATTACAATTTTATCATAAATTTGTAATTATAAACTACTTTGTGAGTAGTGCTATGTGCATTTTTTCTACTAAACTCATGTCAGGTTTGTTTAATAAAACTTTTAGTCAGATTATTGCATGATTAAATTGTTATTTTTTCCTACCAATCTTGAATGCCGCATTAACTTTTAAATGAGAATGGTACTAGAGTGGGGTTTGCATGCATGAGTGTATATAAATACCTTGAACAGATGTATTGTAAGAGAGTCGGAGTAAATCTATTTACCCTTTGTTTACAGGACGTAATTAGCAAATGGTTCCCATTAAAACCCCTGGGTGAGACTGAATTGGAAACCCTGTCTTGCTTTTCCCTGAATTCTGTCCCTTAAATGCTGCTCGTCTTGCTTTGTAACTCTCATGTCCAGACCTTCACTATAACACGCTCTGCCTCATTCGCCTCCCCAACTATCGGACTTGCTCTCGGAGAACCTGATTCCCCTGACGTGACTCTGAGTCTTTCCCTTCCTCCTCTTCTGTATTCATGTCGGGTACAGGAACTGAGCTGTCCCCCCTCATGGTGTTTACTAGGTCCTCCAGAGCAAAGTCCCTGGTTATGTTTGTCACTTCTGTGAGTCTTATTGCTGTATAATGAGGTTCTGTACAGCGAGAGGGACTTTCACTCTCTTATCCTGGGAAGATGTTGTAGGGGTTAACTATAGGAAAATAAACAAATTGTGTCTTCTGGCCTTCAAAGCCACAACCATGTGTACCTATACAAACACTGAGCAGAAAACAATGCCACCTTTTCTGTATTTTAATGGAAAAGGTAGTATTCGTGAAAAATTAAAGAGCATTATTTTTAAGTCACACACAAGGCCACCACCTTTAATATCCCACCTGTTTTCACTTTTGCTCTAATACAGTCCCATCCCAAGCATCATCTTTTCATGGAATTGTTCACCTGCTCATAATGTACGTAGCACTTTACATTCCTTGTGCCTGGTCACTTCACATATTTAAAAAAGAAGAGAAAAGGCTACTCATCATCCATGACTAGGGAGGTACTCATGGTATTAGATTTGTCTAACAAGTGATCGGTTCGTTTAACAATAAAGTCAGCATTAGTTTAGTTCACTCGTTACTGGTAATTATGATTACCGTGTAATGCCTCAGTTAATATTTTCAAATAAAAATTCTGACTCTTAAGAGTCAGTGTGCCTTTTCTCTGCTGTCATTTCTTTCCTTTTACCTGTGATCCCATGATACCTACGAGAGTAGAGAAGCATTTAAAAAATGTTAAGTGTGAAAAAAGTAAATTGGAAAATAAAACTATTTTATGCCATTTGACTTAATTGAAAGAATGTGTATGTTTACTTGTTCATTTGTTTTTTCCAATAGAAGACATCTTCTTGCTAAACTTGCACGGGCTTATAGACTTTTTAGGATAGCAATTCCGAAAAACATACCTCTTTTTTTTTTTTTTTTTTTTTGAAGACTTTAGAAATGCTGTAGCTGTGTCCTTTTCTACTTTTTCTTTTTGTCCTATTCCTTGTCACACTTCATCTTGTGAATATAAAGTGAATATACATATCCTTTTGGTTAATACTCACTATACTTTGGTATTTCATTTAAAGTTTTATTCTACATAATTATTTACAGTTTCAAACCGTATTTTAGGCCAAATTCCAATCAACAACAACAACAAAATTGTATATTCTTATATTTAGGAACT
The DNA here is from genome assembly GCF_028018385.1 of Neofelis nebulosa. Taxonomy (NCBI): domain Eukaryota; kingdom Metazoa; phylum Chordata; class Mammalia; order Carnivora; family Felidae; genus Neofelis; species Neofelis nebulosa. Next base: position 13,965,528 of record NC_080792.1, on the reverse strand, counting down.
GCTTAGAAAACGTGCCTGAGTGGGTATGCGAAAGCCGAAAGCTGGAAGTTTTGGATATTAGTCATAATCAAATATGCGAACTTCCTGCACGGTGAGTATTACAGATCAAGTGAGAGGGTCTCAAATTAGATCAGCAGTTTTTAAGTAAGTTAGCTTATTATTGTGAACTCCTACAAGAATTTGTTTTAAAGCTTCATTTTTAATATCTTTTCTCTCCTATGGTGTCTTTGAATTACAAACTTTCTTCATGCAGTGGACGATAGAGTGAGACTTCGTCAACCAGGCTTTCCAGAGCCATGCGGGGCCGTGCTTAGGGATGTTTTTAAATAAGCTTTGTTTGAAAACTCAGCCAACAATACGATTGCTTCACTTCTGTAATCTCAGTTCTTTCAGAATCTTCCACTTCTGTCTGTTGACTTAACATGCCTGCCTTCCCCACAAATAAGTTTTGGTTTTCCTCAAACATAACCTTGGAAAAAAAGATTATTAGATCATTAAACCTAGAAAGAGCAAACTAGATTCTCCTTTTCTTGGTATGAAAGAAAGGTCCAAGGACTTTTCTTTCCTTCTCTTTTCTCTTAATGTAAATTTCGTAAATTTTCATTTTAATGGCAAGATTTGTAAAACAGCCATGTAATGATGTCTAAGGCCATTGATACAGATACCTTCAGGTGAACTAATTCTAGTACAAAATAGTATTGACTGTTAGTGACTAGCCATGGATTAATAACAAAAGGTAGGCTATTCCAGTGTTATCCTATAGAATTTTCTGTGATGATGAAAATGCTATTTATCTTTTATATGAGTGTGTATCTCTTCTGTCCAGTATGGTATGCACTAGTCACATGTGACCATTGAGATTTAGAATGTTCCTCATCCTTGCGTATAAAATATACACCAGATGCAAAATATCTCAATACTGTATATTAGTTACATGTTAAAATAATAGTTTGGAGATACTGGGACAAATAAAATGTAAGACTGAATTTGTTTCTTTTCACCTTTTTTACTGTCGCTACTAGAACATTTTAAATGACATTTGTGGCTTGCGTTAGATTTCCGTTGGTTAATGCTGTTAGAATATAGATCTCATAAAAGAGATCTGGGTTACATTTCAATCCCTGGAAAGCTCAGTTAATTTTACTTTGTTCCTTGGCCATATGTTATACCTGGAATTTCAGTTCTATTTGAAAATGCTTTCTGCTTTAGAGTTTTGTGTTGACTGAGCATGTAGGTGACCCTGTGTAGCCCATCTCCATTATCAAGATGATTTTGATGGTGTGCCCTGTGGACAGCAGTGTGCATACGTGTGAGAGACAGACCCTTTCAGAAGACAAAACAGCAAAAACCATAATAGGCTATTACTAATGGGGGAAAATTTTGTTGGAAAAATCTTGCAATGTTACCTTTCTTCTGTTTTCTCTGTTCTCTTCCCCACTTCGACCCGCCCAATCCAACAGATAGCACGTTGGCATTTAAGGCCTCTGTTTCACGGGAGGCTCCAAAAAAACATTCTGTACACAAACCCAACAATTAAACAAACAAGATAACTGATATTTTATCCAGTTTTCTCCAAAGTTAATTCATCCTTGATTGGGTCTGCATTAGTCATGCTTTTGGGGGATCTAAACGGATGTTTATTCAAAATAAATTCTAAATGCCCTATTGTCGAGGAATTAAACAGCCTGTGTGTGTGTGTGTGTGTGTGTGTGTGTGTGTGTGTGTGTAGTGTGTGTAATATGTGGGACAAAAAGAATACATATCGTTTTCCTATTTGTAGTGTTTACTTGCACACTTTCTGTCAGCCCTATCATTGATCTAATATTCAGGCAAGACAGCAATTCATTAGAAGTTGATTTGATATTCAAGCTTTGTTTATCTAAGCCATGTATGTGAAGAACTTCACCAGACAAATTAATATTTAAAAAGTGGAAATGTACTAAAAGGAAAACAGTGCTTAGATAGTATCCAAAAGAATTTAGCTAAGTCCAGTAATTAGCAGTTAAGACTCATACTGTAGTTATAAAATCTCCTTTATTTGGAAAAATCAAAATAAAGATTTTCTCACCGGCCCTTCAGATATTTATTTGTTTAAGGGTAAAGTAAGTGTAAGTGTGTGTGTGTGTGTGTGTGTGTGTGTGTAGTAATAAATTATACATTCTACCCTCTAAGAATCCTGAATTGTACCCCAGGCCCAGTGAGACAGTAAAAATGGTGAAGCAAGTCCTGAATTACTGGTGTCAGGTAAATGACAGAGACTGCCCCCTGTAGTAGCTGTGACTGAATGGCAGTCCTGGATAACCTGTCTTGTTACACTGGTAGCTAAATCTTCAAAGGCGGGCAGGCCACACCCCTTTCGTGGCAGCCTGTGCTGTCACAGCACTGAGACAGGTCGGTTGCATCTTTGTGAGCGAAGGATCTAGCTTGATTCTCGGTGAATAAAGTTATACCGTAATGTGGAGTGATTGTAACAGCTCTGGCCGTCCGTGAGTGAGGTCAGAGTGCCAGAAGACAGGAGGTGGGGTGAGGCAGCCTCACTCTTTGACAGCAGTGTAAGTGAATTCTCACTCCGGATGATCCTGGATGCAAATGATAACTTCTCTTTCCCACAGGCCCCACACTTCTGTGTTTCACCCTGGGGCCCGTTTTGTTCTCTACCACTGTTGGAGAAGTCTGAATTGGTCATAAAACGGACTTGTACTTGATCAAAAAGTATTCAACATTTGTTTCCGTTTTTGATAACTCCTGGAAGAAACACAGCCAAGGTTCCAAACAGCTCTCTGAGTCTCGAGAGAAAATAGTGGATTAAGTGTGTTTTCTTCTCTTTAGGAGAGGGTCTCTGTTCGGCCTAGGATTAAACCAAAGAGGAGGGAGTGAGGAAACGGAGAAATAATTGTGATTGTGAAATGCAGATGAGGAAAAACGTAACATTTTATCTGTTGGCATTTGTAAAAGTTTAATTGGATAGAAGAATCCTCGTTTAATGTGGATCCTATGGTTAAAAATTGATCGACTGAATTTACTCAGAATCTGTTGTGGGTAAAACACCCGTGTTCCAGGGCAATACGAGAAACAAGGCCTACCGTGGGAAGCCTACAACCTTTTAAAGCTCGCCCAGTGAGTCTAACAAGGGTAGACTGTTCTCTTCAGTATCTCCTATGAAACTTGTTTTTTCGCTTTCACTAAGTAGAGCTTCTTTGTTAAATATTCCTGCTCATAGGTTTTCTTATTTACTTGTTTGTTCACGCAGTATGGAAAACACTGAAATGTAAGAGCTCCAAGTTTGAACTTAGGCTAATGTGAATTTGCAGTTGCTCTGAATGAATTTGTTTCTTCGGAGAGCTTGTTTTAAGTACTCGACTCCTGTTCATTTTTTATTCTTTGTCCCGAATTAGCTCTCAGTGAGTTTCCTTCTGTCTTGTCCCCTTTTGTGCAGCTTATTTTGTAACGGCGCTCTCCGGAAGCTACTGGCGGGACACAACGAGCTGACGAGGCTCCCTGAGAGGCTGGAAAGGACCTCGGTGGAGGTCTTGGATGTACAGCACAACCAGCTCCTGGAGCTGCCGCCGAACCTCCTGATGAAGGCCGACAGGTAACGCAGCTGGTGTGTTTCGGTTACTGATCTGAGTCGCCGAGCGAGCGTCCCCTCGCCAGCAGGCCCGTCTTACGTGGCAGGACACCGTTTGTGTGGGTTTTCTGCTCATCTGCCCGAGATTTACGAAGAGCACGGTTTTGCCAGCCACGTCTCTGTTGGGTAGCGTGTGGAGTCAGGGCGAGAACCTGGACTCAAGAACCTGTAGGTTCTTTATTAATTTGACTGCTTTCCGGAGAGAACAGCCTGGAGTCGTTCACAAGCACGTGTCGTGGGGGTGTAGCCGTAACACGAGGATAAGTCTGCCGCTGCTCCGACTTGTGCAGCTGCGGCAGTCTTAGCCACATTCTCTCAGGCCTCTCTGGTCTTGCTTTCACGTACTTGTGACTCTGGGCAACGGCCATCGTTTCCCTAGGGTTTGCTCAGTTCTCGTTGTTGTTTTCTAACCAGTTGTTCTTACCTTTACCACGGTTTTCCCCTTGCATTTAAATTATTTCCTTTTGAACAGACTTTTTCCAGGTAGCTTGTTATGTTACACTAAGTAGTTAACGAAATTGTTTTGATGTGAGGAGGGGGTTAAACATTAAGTAAGAGTGGCCACATGCAGCACTTTCCTTAAAGAAAGCTTTAAGTCAACTGAGTGGTAACTTACTTGGGAACATCTTGTTTGCTTCAGAGTCCTTGTGCACCGTTCTAAAAAGCTCCTAGCCTGATGGCCTGCATCATTGTGACCGCTGCTAATGTTTATTTTTAGTGAGTGACTGTGACCTTAGAGATGACATAAAGGATTGAACTTCTAGTATACCTCATGAGAAAGACAAAAAAGTTAATTTTGTGGTGCTTTTAAAAAAGAAAATAATGATGGGTCTTTCAGCCTTAAAATAAAAACTTGAGATGTGTTTCAACCTGTGAGATTTTTCATGGGCAAAAAGAAGTCTGGTTCTCCGAAAGTGAATTAGATACCTGACCATGTGTACCAACTCCCTGTGCTTATTCTTGTCATAATACTCACCACACACTGTATTATAATTTCTTGTTTACTTGCCTGTCCCCACTCTTAGATCACGAACGCTGTGTCCAATGACTGTGTCTTAATTACAGTGTTAGCCTCAGCATCTTTCAGTGTGTTGGGAATAAAACAGGGTGCTGAACAAATACTTATTTAATGAACAAAAGAAAATTTAAGGAATTTTAAATACTACCTTCACCTGTGGATTTTCATTTTTCTTCTATGTCCTTTAAAAAAAAAACTTTTTTTTTAATGTTTATTTTTTTGAACAACAGGGAGAGAGAGAGAGTGAGTGGGGGAGGGGAGACACAGAATCGGAAGCAGGCTCTAGGCTCTGAGCCATCAGCACAGAGCCCGATGCAGGGCTCAAACTCATGAACCATGAGATTATAACCTGAGCCAAAGTCGGATGCTTAACCAACGGAGCCACCCTGGCGCCCCTAAAAAAAACCCTTCTTAATCAAGAGATAGCGTATAGTGAAAAAAAAAAAAGTACAACCCTTCAGCATACTGCTCAGTGAATTTTCAAATGTGTATATGCCCCTGTAATCATCGCCCAGATCAGGATAGAGAACATTTCTAGTTCTCCTTTCCTTTTCCTTTTGTTCTTTTATCCTCATTTTAAAAAACATTTGTTCTTTGTACCTAATATAAGTTATAATGAATTCCTACTGGAATAGTTACAGAGAAATAATGGAATTGTGAGAAAATGGGATTGTTAAATTGTAATTGACCAGTGCTCTATCATTCCCCTGACAAAGGAGCAATATTTCAAGATCATTTAAAGAATTATTCTTACTTTTGCGTTCATATCAAAGTACAGTTAACCCTTGAACAACAGGGGGCGCCACCCCCCCGCCCCCCACCCCGGCACAAAAATCTGTGTGTGGGAGATGCCTGGTGGCTCAGACGGTTGAGCATCTGACTTCGGTTCAGGTCATGATCTCGTGGTTCGTGAGTTCGAGCCTCTCATCGGGCTCTGTGCTAACAGCTTGGAGCCTGGAGTCTGCTTCAGATTCTGTTTCTCCCTCTCTCTCTCTGCCCTTCCCTCACTTGCACTCTCTTTCAAAAATAAACATTAAAAAAGTGTTTTTTTAATCTGTGTGTAACGTTTGACCCCCTAAAAACTTAACTGCTACAAACCTGATGACCAGGAGCCCGACCGATAATGTAAATAATCAGTTAGCAAACATTTTGTATGTTATGTATGTATTCTATACTGTATTCTTATGATAAAGTAAGCTGGAGAAAAGAGGTATTAAGAAAATCATAAGAAAGAACATACATGTATAGTACTGTATTACATTTTTAAAAATCCATGTATAAGTGGATCCATGCAGTTCAAACCTGTGCTGTTCAGGGGTCAACTTTGCAACGCACAGCCTTTGGGCAACTGTAGACACATGGTTTTTGTTGTCATGAATACGGTGGGATTTGATCTCTTTCCCTGTGGGGAATTCTAAGTTATGTTATAACCTTGTGTCCTCTTTCATAAGAGGCTAACTAGGCAAAACTTGGGTGCGGTTTTATAATGACAATCTACTTGTTCTCCTGGGCGTCTATACTGAATCTACAGAAACAGATAGATGGATTCAGATTTAGGAGTCTTTGAGTGAGATAAAATCATTTCTGGATCTGGCCAAGTCTGATAAGTTCATGGCTAATAGAGTAGGTAAGTAGTGCTGGAACTCTCCAACAGATAATAGTGAGTCTTTATTCATTTTTGAGGATTTGATTTTAAAAGGACAGTTCTGGATATTTTTAATTCCCTAGAAGCAATCAGTGAGCAGTCCTTCAGTCTCCTTGGTGCTGGGGCAGACCTGAAAACACGTCCCTGAGCGGGAGCTCCCAAGTGTAGTCAAGGAGACTATGCTTTTGTGTTCAGAAAAGGATTTGGGTGGGACATCTGTAATGTAGATTCTCCCATCAGTGATTCTGCTTACTGGTGACTTTGTGATCCTGTGCAACTCGCTCTGCATATAGGTTTCTGCACGTTGCATATTCTGGACAGTTCCCAAACAGAATCTGTAGTTTGGAAGAGGAAGGATTGTGTGAACTGGAATATTTCTAGTAAAGCAACATGGAAAATTAGGAGCCACTGAAAGAGGACATTGCTGTCATGGAGAGTGTAGGCTGAGCTAACAGTGTAAGCTAAAGGCATTTAGGCAGAAATCCCCATAGACGGAATAGATGGGTCTATCCAGAGCCAGCTGCATTTTGGAAAATAGGAGCTGCTGTCAGGGGATTAACCAGCCTCTGTGCATCCTGGGAGGAGGGCAGGCCACGTGAAATGTATTTCTGGCACAGGAACGTCCTGGAGTAAAAGGCCGGGAGAATTACTAGGAGCAAGCATCCTCCTTTATTTTATGAGAGAAAAGCAAATGACCAAAAAAGGCTGAAATGAGTTTTTTCAAGAAGACATATTTTAGTGCCTTTGTTTTCCAACCACCATAATAGCCACCTCTCCAGCATAGTGTGTTATTAGTCATGACTCTGAGTCAGAAAGAAAAGTTAAGAGTTTTGGTCCTCACAGGCAGATTGGCTTATGAAAGGGATAGTGTGAAGCTGCCGACTGCTGTTTTTGAGCAGTGTTCTTGTGTTACTTGTTGGAAGACAAGAAACGCAACATTTTATAATGATTCTCACTGAACTATTTGCCACTTCTTAACGAGTTAATACTTCTTCCCCTTTCCAATGTCTAAATAATGGAGGTTTTGTCATCTAAAATTTTTTTTAATTGACTGGGGCGTAATCTACATGCAGGAAAATGTGGAGATACTGTATATTTGGTTTGATGAGTTTGGGGGGGAAGGAATAAACCAGAACTGACCGTTGCAGAAGGTCAGCCCAGAAAACACGAACTTCAAAATATGAAAGTGGGTTTTTGAGAAAAGAATCTCTGTGACTGGCTTCTTGCAGGTGACTTCAGTTGTGCTTGGTTCTAGTTTGCACGGTCCAGGCCAACATCCTGCGGTCCTGGTACCTGCTGGGTGCCGCGGGGCATTGAAAGTGCCTGACGTCGGTGTTGCCCTCAAGGGGCTAACAGTGAAATGCAGACTCTAAAACCACAGCACGGTAAACCGTAAGGAAAGGCGGGTTTTAGAGGGTAAGAGGGAGGGAACTGATACGGGTAGTTTCAATGGAAGCTCCTGGAGTGGAAGAACAAACAGCCTGTGGCTGCCGTGCGATGCAGAGCTGTTTGGTAGCAATGAGACTTTGCTCCGATCCTTCTCTTCAGTTTGCTCCGTGATACAAATCTTACAAATATGAGCTGCTCCTTGTTTCTTTCTTCGTTTTGTGATAATAAATTACTGTTGCCAGCTCCGTGTCTGGTTATATAACTGAGGAGAGGGCCTGGATACAGGTCATTGTAAGTTCTAAGTGGTTTCGCTAGCGCTCTACGTAGAACCTGTGCCCGGAAGCTGTAAGAGAACTGTCAGAGAAGCCTGCGTCACTGGACACAGAGCCAAAGACTGAACTTTGACTCCCTTTCTTGTGAGTTTTTCTTTAGCTCTGAATCTCGTCTGCTAAAACCAATGTCATGGTTTTAATTACATGATATTGTCTGTTAAGTGTTACAGCTTTAGAGTGGTGTATATTCATCTTCTTCACCTGGTGGCGGGAGGGTATCTGGTAACCAAATGAGAGAAGGGAATGTGCTTTAAATTAGGTGACTTTTTTGTTAATGTTTATTTATTTTTGAGAGAGAGAGAGAGAGAGAGAGAGAGAGAGAGCAAGCTGGGGAGGGGCAGAGAGAGAGGGAGACACAGAATCGGAAACCAGCACTGAGCGGTCAGCACAGAGCCTGATGTGGGACTGGAACTCACAAACTGTGAGATCATGACTTGAAGTTGGCTGCTTAGCCAACTGAGCCACCCAGGCGCCCCTAAATTAGGTGACTTTTAGTAATATCTCTCTCTTCCTCTGAAAACTTTAGAGCAATTTTATTAAAGTTCTTAGAGCTTGAACCGGCAATGTTAGCTTATGAGTTTACTCTCTGTATGCCTCTTTGACTTTTCTTTATTTTGACTTGCTTTTCACTGGCAGCTGTGTCAAAAACTGTAGACAGATGTGAGATGCTATGGACCTTGTGTTGCTGAGAAGCTGTGATTTTGTGTCTTATGATGAGGGCGGGATTGTGTTCTGTGGGGTGAACTGGCAGTATTCTAATCCAGATCTCACTGGCCAAGATCTCCCAGCTTACCTCTTTTTGCTTAGAGTTGGAGATCTCCTTGATGGAAGCCCCCAGGAGAGTTTCAGATAATCAGTTTTTCATCAACAACTGGGCAGGGTGGGGTAGACAGTCCCCCTGCGTCACTGGAACGAGTGGAGGGGGGACCACCACCCTTCTGTTCCTGAAATCTTGGTGATGGCCACCTCCCCGTCCATCTCACACCTGAATACTCTTTTGATCACAGGAGAGCTGCTCCTGAATTCGGCTGGTCTAGTTAACAAAGTCGCAGCTGACCCTTTAAAGGACGGTTGTAGATTCCTGCCGTGGGTGGACATTAGGATCTGTTTTTATCCGTGGTTGGAGCGGTACAAGGTACTTTCAGGGGGGCAGTGGGGAGAGTGTATGTGCGGATGAAGTACATGGTAATTATTAAATACCCTGAGAGTATTAGTCACATTACAGACCATAAGTTTTAGTGACTCAGAACATGTGTAAATATCAACGGGACTAAACGGGAACGGAGAATTTGGAGAGCGTGATCAATTGACCATGACAACTGGTGCCTTTTGGCAAAGACAGATATTTCTGGCATTTTTGAGAGCTAAGGTGCCTACACTATTTTGTTTAAGTGAAGGGAGCTAACTGGTGAAGTACTGGTGTTTTGAGAATAAAATTAAAGTGTTTCTCAAAGTGTGTCTTCAGAATGCCCTGGGTAACTTATTAAACATGCAGATTCCTGGCCCTTACCTCAGTTCTGCTGTCTCAGTGTGGCTGATCATCAGAATCCTTAATTCCACAGATTTTTGAAGCCTTAACCTGACTTAATCAGTGTATCTGGGCATTGAATTCGAGAATCGTGTACCTTCCGATAGGAGGGTGCAACATCACTACTCTGTGTTTTTGCCAAAAACGTACCACCGTGTTGTAATGATAAAATATCAAACAAATGTAAATTGAGAGACCTTCTACAAAATAATTGTCTAGTACTTTCCAAAAATGTTAAAGTTGTTGAAGACAAATAAAACTGACTACAGGAGGCTAAGGAAGCACGACGACGAAATGCAAGGTGGGATCCCGGATTGGGTCCTGGACCAGGTGGAGGACGTCAGTGGGATAATTGACGAAGCTGGGCGAAGGTCTGTAGATGAACTCGTAGCATTGCATCACTGTTAATTATAACTGTACTTCTTTTTAAAACTAATTCTTTTCGTGTTCTTGTTCAACAGTTCTTTCATCTGTATACCTTTTGTTCCTTTACCTCGTAGCCTCGTGGCCTTTAGTGCCCAAGCCAGGCAGATTTCCCTACCTTTTGAAACAATAGTTCTGTTAGACTGCATGTGCTTTTTCTCCACTCGGAATCAGCACTGTTAGGTGGTATTGCCAGACAATAATTGTGGTTTGTTTTTCGAATTGAAGAGTGGAGTATGGCATTAATTTAGTGGGCTCCTCCCAGCACTTTAGGAAATTAAGTAGGATGGAAAATGTCACTGCAGGATAAAGTGAGACTAAGTAGTGATTGTTTCATGAAACTTTTAATTACATGTGTGTGTGCTGCATCTGTGTTGGGTGGTCACGTAAAATGTCCTTTGTACTCTCGGTTACTATCATGAAAGTTTGGAAGCCCTTTACGAGCTACCAACCTTATGAAGACAATGAAGTTGGTAAAAGTGTTATGTTGTGCAGACAGATGATAAGGAATTTAGAGGGTTACGCACTTCCTGGGACATTTGGGGGCCAGAAATCAAGTCTTTGTCTAAAAGTAGGAAAGTTGCTGGGCTCAGACTCAACCTTTTGGATTTTTAACAGAGTACAAGTCCCGGGCCTGATCTCCAAAAAAACACTGTTAAAGTGCAGGCAGCCTGGCGCACCTACAAATAGGGGAATCGGTTTCACCACCAAATCCCGTGCTTGGCTTCAGTGGCAGACTCGGCTGTAAAATGTAAGGGTGTGCTGGAAATTACTGAAAAACAAACAAAAACAAAACGGGATACAGAGCCTAGATGAGCCAGAGCAGATGGACAGAACGTGTCAGGGAGGAACAGAGCGACTGCTCAAGAAGCAGGAAGTTGATTTGTCTCTCCCTGCTGTTGTGGGCAGCCTTCCAGATGCTTTAGGGCAGAAGCCGTACATGACTTTTTTCTCCACAACTTCTGTACTTTCTGCTAAGAATGGTTTTTGAATCTGAGTTGTCTTGAAGTGCTGTGTGCATTTGGTCGCCACACTGCCCGCAGGTGTCCTGCTCGACCTCCAGCATTTTTCACGAGGAGGGCCTATGAAAATGTCCTCAGGAAAATGTGTTATTAGTACTGTTTTTTAACATTTGAATTTTGGAGAGACGTGTCAGGGAATTGCGGACTCTGAAGATTAATGAGGTCTGGGTTTTATTTCTGGCTCTGCCATTAATTACTTTTTAACAATTGCCAAGTAATTTGACTTTTCTCAGCTTGAGTCTCTGTCTTCTGTGAAATATGAGAGCCATCTCTGGGGGCTGATGGGAGCATCAAATGAAATAGAAAATAGGAAAGAGCTGTGGCCTCAGCATAGCACCTTACAAATGAATGGAAAGCAGTCCTATGTTACTGCCTTTTCTCTCTTTAGCAGAAGAGGGTTGCCTGGTAAAGAGGATTATAGGGATGAAACCTTTCTCGGCACACGAGACCGTGTTCTCTACAGTTATCACAAAATCTATAAGGGAAGGAGCTTGAGGTTATCACATCATCTTGACTTGAGGCGAAACTCAGTGCTTTAGGAATTTTTGTAAAAGGATGGGTATTGAATTGAGTTTTCCCAAGACCATTTAATCAAAAACTTTTTAGCCCGATTGTCTGCTCTCTGGCCGTTAGCTAACACGGTGATTCAACCAGGCCCTTTCAGTTCAAATCAAATCCTTTGGAACCAGCCCATGTAGTTTTAAGTTAGTTTCATTTCCTGGAGGGGTAGGATGTAAGGGTTTTTTTCCCCCTTACTTTCCCATAAAAGAGTATTTGGCTCCTTCACTGCAGCAAATTTCAACAAGATGAGAGGACGAGTCTTTTTGGAAATCACGGTCTCCTCCTCATTCACATGGTGGGAGGGGTTTCAAAGTCCCTCTGGCAGCTTTTGTCTTTTTTCCTTTCCCAACAGTGTTCCCTCTTTTTTCTGGCCTGAAGACAGGTGAACATTCATGAATTCTCTCTTCCCTTGTGTCCATAACTGATATATTCCCTAGAGAGTTATATTTTAATGAGATTGTCATATAATTTACCCCCCCCCCCAACCCCAGTCCATGATATTTTAGGGCAATGCATTGCAATACTGAAGAAATTCTTAACAGGGTATTTAAGTCAGGTGATATAAATGGGACCTAACGAACCAGACTCGTAAAAATACTTTAAAGAACTATGGTGCTGAAATTGGTTTCCTTCCTAGTTCAAAACTAGTTTCAGAAACTGCATGAATGGCCTTTATTTTCTTCCGTGTGGCACACACGACTATAATTTCCCATGACTATTTATGGTCTGTACAGCCCTTTCTAACTTCCCTTTTTTTTTTTTTTTAAATGTCAACTGAATACGTGTTTCTTTAATGGAAAATGTTCTATTTTGGGGATACTGCTTTTCCTTAGACAAGTAGTGGAGTTGGACAGTGTGTATAAGTATGTGTGGGGGGGTTGCAAGATTGGGGAGTATTAGTGGATTGACAGCTTGGCATGACAGTCCTGGGGATGACTCCTCAATACAAAGCCTTCTTTTTATCCAGGATTAAAAACTGCTATACCTCATATTGCATATTCTTTTTTTTAAGGAAGATTTTCTTCTTTTTTCTTAACATATGGCAGAATGGTCCTGAATTGGATGCCGAAAGTTTCAAACCTAGGTGGTTTTGAAACAAGAGAAAGGTGGTTCATTAACAGGCTTTTCCAGGTGGGGAGGCAAGGCAGCTTTGACCTTGGTAACCACAGGGGAGAGTCTGACGGGGTGAACACTCGCCGTGTTGCGGGGGCTACAGCTTGACAGTGGATGGAGCACACGCCGCCGTCGCGAACACGTGTCTGCAAAACGCGGTTTGGGCATCACACTCACCGTGTGATTTAGTTGTATTGTGACCTCATGTCTGATTGTCCTGTTACCCTAAGGGCCCTTTTATTTAAAAATAGGCAATTGTTTTTCTCTTCCTGAAGACAGAATATTAACTTTCCCGTGCCACCTTCCCTTCCACTCCCTACCAGCTGTAGAATGAATGCCCTCCTCTCACCTTGGTGCTTCCGTAAACGTTGATTTTTACCTTTTCGTGTCTAGCACGTATCGATAGTTACTGTGTTCATCACAGAGCGTGGGGTCACGTATCCATATGCAGGCGAGGAAAGCCAGGATTTATTTTTATTTTTTTTTATTTTTTTATTTTTTTTAAAGTTTTTTTTTTAATTTTTTTTTTTTCCAACGTTCTTTATTTATTTTTGGGACAGAGAGAGACAGAGCATGAACGGGGGAGGGGCAGAGAGAGAGGGAGACACAGAATCGGAAACAGGCTCCAGGCTCCGAGCCATCAGCCCAGAGCCTGACGCGGGGCTCGAACTCACGGACCGCGGGATCGTGACCTGGCTGAAGTCGGACGCTTAACCGACTGCGCCACCCAGGCGCCCCGCAGGGTTTATTTTTAAATGCCTGTTTCTAAACCCAGTTTAGAACACGCCAGGTATCAGTCAGAAAAATTCCAGATGTGTTGCGGATTCTGGACCAGAGCTCTGGCTTATCAGTGGGATTTTGTTGCATTTTGTCATTGTAGCCTGAGATTCCTGAATGCGTCTGCCAACAAACTGGAAACCCTTCCGCCAGCCACTCTGTCGGAAGAGACGAGCAGCATCCTGCAGGAGTTGTATTTGACAAATAACAGCCTCACAGATAAATGTGTGCCCTTGTTAACAGGACACCCCCACCTAAAGATCCTTCACATGGCCTATAACCGACTTCAGAGTTTTCCAGCAAGGTAACGGAAGGTCACAAAGTGTTCTCCAGTGCATTTCTGAAAGTGGGTTCACAGGTGGAAAGGCAAAAGCTAAAATGTTTATTTCCCAGATAAAGTAAAGCTTGTCCCTCCTGAGTTCACAGTTGTCTTTCATATCAGCTGTGATTAACATTTCCCTAAAGAGAAATGTGTTCGCTTTTCTCCTGTGAATGTATCCACGGACCCAATCACTATGGCATTCTTATGATTTTGAAATAAGGTTTTGTTATTTCGTGGGCATGTTTTTTCTTTTGGTTCTTTGTAACCAAATTATTATTCTGTTTAATTAACCTAATACGGTATGTGGGAATTAGAATGTAAACCAGGAACCTGACGGTTCTTAACTAGGTACCAGTCTTTTATTTGTGCTGTGGTATAAAAAGCCCCGGTGGCCTATGCGACCAGAGACACCATGTCATATTACAAATAACTTCTGGCTCTCAGAATATTCCATTTTTAATTCTGTTGTAGTCTGAACTTGTAATTTGGGGGGGCAGTGGCACGGTGTCTAACTTGGGGTGAATCTACACACCCAGCCTGCCACGAAGGAAATACTCCACGTGCGTGTCACTGGCGTTTGTCCATCTCACAAGTTAGGACCTGGAACACACACACGCCCAGCACAGAGGCGGCCGCCAGCCCCTTCTGGTATTCTGCTCCTAGCTCCAGCTGAGCACCGGGCAGAGCGAGAAATAGTGGCACGGCTTCCCTCTGCCGCCCTCAAGGCTACGAGCCTATCGAAACCTCACTAAGTGGGGAAGGCCAAATATGCATGGACTTAAAGTATTGCTCTGGGTTTTTGTTGTTGTTGTTGTACATATTTATTTCTGTATTGTTTCCTCTCGTTTGATATTAATGATTAAACCTTCTTTTTTCTTCTAGGTACTTTACTTCTGTGTACTTTTTTTTTTTTTCCATGTACTTTTACTGTGTACATAGTATTTTACTGTGGAATGAGGAGATGATATTTTTGGAAGAAAACATGGCAATCACCTAAGAATAATATCTCTGAAAGGACTCCTCATCCTATTTGAGAGGCAAATAAGCCCCGAAGGAGAAACTACCACTAGCTCAGATTTCGATAGTAGCCTCCAGTGACCCATGCCACTTGTAATCACCCCACCTACAGAGAATTTTTTCTGTACCTCACAAAAATGCATTTTGCTACAATTTCTGTCTCCCTACGGACTGTGATGTAGCACAGGTGCCCCCTAAAGACCCCAAGTTCCTCAAGAGCCAGGACTGTGATTTGTCACCTCCAGTGCCGTGTATATATGAGGTCTGGTCTGGGGCAGACACCCCACAAATGGCTTCCCAAATTAGAGAACATGCTCCAGTGGTCTCGTCCATTGGTCACCTTCTTTGTACGTGGAGGAATGGAAACTTGTTTAGGTTCTTTCTTGGGCCCGATTTCTATACTTTTGGTCATTTTCCATGCCCCATTACTCATGGATTTCTCCATATTTCTTTCCAAATATGATAACAGCATATTCAAGTAATAGTCTCACAAATTCGGGCAGTCGGAGCTCGATCCCTTCACAGTCTGTGTACACAGTGTTGTTTGTAGCATATCCTGATTCCTGCTCAGGATATTAAAAGACCTGATGTCATAAAATGAAAACTTAGTTCTTACTGTATCTTCGGAATATATTAATTTTCAAGATAAATAAGATAAATTTTATATTTGAGAGATGACAGAAGGAAAAGTAAATAAAAGGATTTCTTGCTAAATGTTTTTTGAAGGCTTCTTATGACAAATGAAACCATAACAAACAGAAGAGATACCAACAATTGTAAACTACATGATTCAAAGTTTGAGTTATACTTACTGGAAATCCTGCAGTTTTTGGAGCCCAGCATCACCAGTAGTAGAGAAAGGGTCAGAGGAGTGGTAGATGCTATTACAGGATTGTAGAGGTGCATGGTTTTTTCCCTCCACATTTGCAGAAAAGGCAAGAAACCCTAACACATTTTCTTTATTTGGTTACTATAATTATTGGTTAATATTACTAAGATCAACTGTAGATTAAGACTGAAAAATAAAAGACATTCTTTTAACCGTTTTTTGTTTGTTTTTTTTAATGTTCATTTATTTCGAGAGAGGTAGAGGGAAGGGCAAAGAGATAGGAGAGAGAGAATCCCAATGGGCTCTGCTGTGTCAGCACAGAGCCCAGTATGGGGCTTGAGCTCACAAACTGCAAGATCATGACCTGAGCTGAAATCAGGACTTGGACGCCACCACAGTAAAAGACATTCTTAAACAAAAGTGTTCAGTGTATTAGGACGTGTTATTAAAGTAAGGTTAGCAAGAGTCCTCCTTGGCAGATATTTAACAGGAGGTGAAAGGAATTTCTTTTGGGCACGGTTTGAATTTGGGCCCTGCCAGGTCCAGAGATGGTCCATCACAAATGATGTCACAGGAATCTGGGGAGTGGGGTTTTGGGGAAAGCATGTCTTCATATGAGCAAACGCCCTGGGCTACGCTGCCTCCCCTGACCTTTCAGAGCCAATACAAAGACAAGTCTTTCTCTCAAACTGATTTTTTTTTTTTTTTTTTTTTTTTTTTTTTTTTTTAACATTTATTGTTGAGAGACAGGGAGAGACAGACTGTGAGCAGGGAAGGTGCAGAAAGAGAGGGAGACACAGAATCTGAAGCAAGTTCCAGGCTCTGGGCTGTCAGCACAGAGCCCGATGTGGGGCTTGAACTCATGAACTGTGAGACCATGACCTGAGCTGAAGTCAGATGCTTAACCCACTGAGCCACCCATGTGCCCCTCAAACTGAGCTTTTTTAAAGCACTTCCAGTGGATTAATGCTAACTTATTATCCCACTTGAGTAGGATTTTTATTGGCGTTGAGACTAAGCTACATAGCAAAGCGACTGTTGCCAGGATAACTTAATTCACACACAGTTTTAAGAGGAAAGAGACATCCGTTTTTCTTTTTTTGCTAATTTGAACAGTTGAAGTTAATAGTTTTTGTTTTATACTAGGAAAGGAGGTGTTAAACTACTTTGATACTCAAAACCAGTAGTGGAAATGGTCTTAAAATTTTTTTTTTTTTTTATTTTTTTAGGGAGAAAGAGAGAACAAGCAGGGGAGGGGCAGAGAGACAGGGAGAGAGAATCCCAAGCAGGCTCCGTGCTGTCAGTGCAGAGCCTGACACGGGGCCTGATCTCACAACCATGAGATTGTGACTTGAGCCAAAATCAAGATGGAGACATTGAACTGACCGAGCCACCCAGGCGCCCGGGTCTTGTTTGTTAAAATGATGACTACAAGTGAATCTTTTATTTTTTAATTCCAGTATAGTTAGCACACAGTTATATTATACAGTGAATCTTTAAAGAATCTTTAGGTTCATAGTAAATTCCTTTTTTATTCTTGTTATGTATTATTATTTTTTAATTGCCTTAGGATTATTTTACGACCTGCTCCCCCTTGGATTTTCCTTTCTTTAGTAAAATGGCAAAACTGGAGGAACTTGAAGAAATTGATGTCAGTGGGAATAAACTGAAAGCCATCCCGACCACTGTCATGAATTGCAGGCGTATGCACACCGTGATTGCACATTCTAATTGCATTGAAGTCTTTCCTGAAGTGATGCAGCTCCCAGAAATCAAGGTACGTGGTCTGACTCCGTAGCCTCCAAGATGCAGGTCACAGGAGAGAATTGCTTTGTCTAATTCATCAGTTCAGGATGTCTGCACCTTTGTTGGATTCAAGACTCTCGGTTGACGTTGCCCCATCTTTTCCAACCACTGGGCTACGCTGCCTTGTCAGCAGAGGGAAAAACCAACAGCGATAAATAAAAAACACAGGATCAGGAGCTGGGAAAGTGATACTCTGGGCTCTGTCCATAACTAGCTGTGTGAATTGAGGCTAACCATATAGTCACCTAACTCTTTCCCATCTAACGATACTTGTCCTCCTCATTTCCAGGGTGGTTGTGAGGCTCAAAGAGTATGTCACTCAAATGCCTGACAGCAGTTTGAAAAAGTTAACAAACTGCATGCTCCTCCCCCAGACTCACGCGATTAAATCGTATCCACCAGCACAGCACCCAGTTAGTACTAATTCCCTTGATAGATCCCGCATCGTTCCCATCCCCAAACATTCATTTCAATTTAATGAAACTAGCAGAAGAGCTGTTATTCCCATCTGATGTGAGGTGCTGGAAAACAAAGGGATTTGTGTCCATGAAGACCGTAAATTGGCGGCAGAAACAGTCTGCAGTTCGCGACTTCTGACTCAGGGTAGATCATAGGATGAAACCAGCCTGCCAGAATGAAAGCCACGTAACAGCTTTTTAGTCATGATTTTTGGTGCAAAAGTAAGGAGTTATTTACATATAATGTATTTTTGCATTTGTACCTTAGCATTTCTGACCGTCAGTTTTGTGCTTAGTAAGAAATAACTCCGTGGTTATAGACTTGGAGCACATTTTAATCTCCTAAAAAGGAACCAAAGTCATCTTTCTTGGCCACCCTCCAGGCACTTTCTGTTATGATCTTTATGTATCAGATTTAAGAAATTATGTAGACATTTGAAGACACTTTATTTTTTTTAATGTTTGTTTATTTTTGAGAGAGAGAGACAGAAAGCAGGGGAGAGGCAGAGAGAGAGGGAGACACAGAATCCGATGCAGGCTCTGGGCTCTGAGCTCTCAGCACAGAGCCTGACGTGGAGCTCGAACTCACGAACCGTGAGATCATGACCTGAGCTGAAGTCAGACGCTCAACCGACTGAGCCACCCAGGCGCCCCACTGAAGACACTTTAAGTAGCATGCATAATCTTTCACTACAGTGGTTTTTATCCATTTACATGGTTGAGGTATATACAAGTCATTTTCTAAGTATGTGCATGCTTTGGGCCATGATATATTTTACCTAGAGCACACTATCACTTCATACATCAGTGGCATTTTAGAACATTGGTTATAAGCTCATAGACATAGTTTACTTCTGCTTTCCATATAGTACCTTTCACAAGGGTGAAGAGGCAGGGCTCTGAAAGGAAACAGACCTGGAATTTTATTCCAGCTGAAAGTTCCTTAACTGCTTCATTTCCTCATATGTAAACTGAGGGAAGACGAGTCCTTCCTTTACAGTCTTGCTGTGAGGATGAGGGAAATACTCCGTGTGAACATTTGGAATAGGAGTGGCACACAGGAAGAACTCTGTAATGTTAGCTATAATTAATACACTCCTGATGTGGTTCAGCTGTGATTATATGCAGCAGCTATTCTGGCTGATGACCATCAAAATCTGGCAATTTGTTACGTAAACAAATGTTTCTTTGCCTCCAGCACTGGCACGAGGTTGACAGCTAAGCTTCCCAGGGCTCCTTTCCTGCCCATTACTGGACACGGGGGCTGTTAAACTGGTCTCTGTGCACCGTGCCCGGTGGGGCACCAGCTCGAGAAGGGAAGAGTCGCAAGAACAACCTCCCGTTTGCTGGTCTTAACTTTCTGCACCTGTCTTTTAGTGTTTTCTTACTCGAAATTGTAGATGAGGCTTTTTTTTTTCCCCCAAGTATCTGGTTTAAAGTACAGATAACAGATAGACATTTAAACTTTTCAGGCTTTAACTAGATTTTGCAAAATCTGACTCTTCTGTGAAACCGAATCCTCTCCAAGACCCTTGCTTGCCTTCCTGGATTCTAAAGTCGGTCGGCGCCTTGTAAATCTGTTTAACGCCTTCCCGTTGCCTTCGCTCTGTTTGACTTTATCGCTCCTTTAAAGGTTTTACTTGTGGTATTGCTTTTTTAATGGTTTTCTTTCTTTTGTTCTTTGACTTTTCTTTTTATCCCAGCTACTATATACCTTAGCATTCTCCGCATGTTAACAACATCCGGTCTTTACCATGCAGCGCTTCCACTACCAGCAGATAGAGGTTTTGTTGTCGGGGTTTGCTCTGGGATGGGAGTGGCGGTGGGCACCCTCTCGCATCCTTTATGTACAGAAGTATCCGTTTTGCAGCCCTGGGCAGCTAGTGTCGAAAAAGTAGTAGATCTGTTGTTTTAGAACTCTGAGCTGAAATGTCATTGTTTCACATGAGAATATTTTAAATTGCTGTGTAAGCAGGTACATGCATTTAAACCAAGAAAATTCTTGGTAAAAAGAGTTGCTGCATCTCAAGTGATAAAACACCTGGGCGCCTCTTCACCGCAAACTGAGCTCTAAATTAGCATGTTTTTAATGTAAAAGAGATCATTTTTATCCTCAATTGAAACACTCGGCCTATACTAAAATTTCATTGTTGAGTTAATAACCCTAGATTATATTCCCATTGCTTCTTGAAAGTAAAGTGCCACAATTAAAGTATATCATAAATTAAGATCCTTGCAGTTATAAAACCTGAGCAGGTAACATGATTTAAAGAGGGACAGGCCCTGGTATATTTAACTAGCTTGTTCTCTCCATACAGTCTCATCTTGTAAGACGTTAAAGGAAAGTGCTTATTCACAGCTTTGTTACCGAAGCTTCAAAGCCAATTACTATTTAAAAGGGTAAAT
The DNA here is from genome assembly GCF_028018385.1 of Neofelis nebulosa. Classification (NCBI taxonomy): domain Eukaryota; kingdom Metazoa; phylum Chordata; class Mammalia; order Carnivora; family Felidae; genus Neofelis; species Neofelis nebulosa. Next base: position 13,945,254 of record NC_080792.1, on the reverse strand, counting down.
AAGTTCCCCTACTAAAATATATATGCTAAAATATATTTTTTTTTAACTTGAGGAACTAAGCCACTATTCTTGTACCCCTAAAACAGGCTGTATGCACCCTCCTCTAATCTTGGATAAAATTTAGGTGTGGCCTTTTCTCATGTTGGTACATTCAGTGACATCTGCTCATCCTCCAGCATCAATTTCTGTACTTGGGCAGGAAGGTCATAGAAGTTGGTAGTAGGAAAAAGTATCCTTTCAGAATTTTCCAGTGAGCCCACGTGGACCCAGTGCCAGAGCACTTTTGTTCCTTGGTTTTATTGTCTTCCCCTTTGTTTATCTCTTTCAAATTAGTCGTCCCTACCTCCAGTCCTGTATTCCTGGAGCAGGTTGTGTTCTATTCTGGTTCTAAAATAGACAGGCTTTGTCTGGATGTAGATCAGCTCTCCGTGGGCTAGACAGGAAAACATGATCCCAGAGTCACTACGTAAGCCAGACTCTGCTCGCTTAGTCCTAGGCCGAAGTCTGCACTTGGGCTACTAGTGGCTGATGAATCCAAAAAGCAAAAGTGACCATGAATACAGCGCTCGGTTCCCCAAGCTCTTAGTTGAGTAACCTCCAGTTGTTTGATTTATTCTAACCCCTTTTGCAGTGTGGTTTGAGTAGATAAAACAAACAGGTGATACATATGGTGAGTGAAATTTGTAGTGTAAACACCATGTCAGCGATTTCTTTTTTAAATTTGACATGTTCCTGTGGCATCTTGATTTTAATTACTGGGTGAACAGTGTCTTTTAAAGTGTTTGAAATTTTCTGCAGATTATTTCCATGCTGTACTGTGCAGTAATAAACTACTTGGATAAGTTGAGCGAACTCACCTCTAGGATCTGTGTTCTTTTCACTGGGAAATGCAGCATGAAGTATTTTTAATATGCCACACTCTTGAGAACACTGATTACAGGAAGCTGAATATCCCTTGGAATCAAACTCTGTTTGCTGTTGTTTGTAAGGTGAGGTGAGAGAGAGAGAGAACCAGTTCTGTGATAAAGACACAAAGAACATGGGGAACTGCTGGGTCAAATGGATGAAAGAAAAGGGATTAATTCTTTGGAAAGTAGGATAATGCAAATGAAGACCGATCAGGGACCAGTTCGGTGTCAGCCGGGTAGAGTAGCTGACCTCGCAGACTTTAAAGGTCATGGAGGCCTTTGTCCTGTGTATCTAAAAACCAGAACCTGGGAGCAGTCGTCACTAGGGTTCTAGAATCTGGGTCAGTAATAATTATGTAGGGGATCTTCTAACGTGCCAGGAATCTTGTGTCCATTTCTGTGTGGGGCAGGGCTCCTGACAAGGGCAAAGGAAAGGGATGACGCAGCGTCTATAGACCACAGGTGGCCGTTCATGCCACTCTTCTCCCTGCCTCACTCGTGACAGAACAGCAGGGAGCCAGGACTGCATATGCTCTTTCAAAACTGGAGTAACGAATTAAGTCAGACTAGTTTGTTTGATGGTTTTTAAACTCTAGTTGAAACAATTATTTCAGCAGATCCTTTTAACTTCAGAGCCATGTCCTTTCCAACAAAACGCCGCGTGCATCGTATGCGGTGGGGCATGGATACGTGCAGATGAACGAAAGGAGCGCTCGTGGCTGAGTCCTCAGGAAGTAGGCAGTGACGTGGTCACCGTCATGCTCTTCAAAGTCTCCTGCCCCTAAGGCTGAAGAGAAGTGAGCTGATAGGCCCAGAAGTCTGGGGTATGGCCTGAAATCACAAGCAGATTTCTCTCAAGTCTCCTCTGCAATCTAAAATCACACACTCCTTTTGCATTCTGCTTTTTACCATTTCTGTTAGTTTTCGTGTAAACATAAAGGCCCTTTCTGTCCATAATCTTTGAGTAAAACTGAAGCCCACAGAAGCATGGGCCGGGTGCCCTGTAACTTTGTGATATACCTACCACTGCATCCTTCCAAAGGCACACATAACCAATTTTAAGAAGTAGTGATAGAAAGGAATTGCTCAGTTTATATAAAGAATGCATTTTCTTTCTTTCTTTCTTTCTTTTTTTTTTTTATTTATTTTTGTGGGAGAGCGCAAGTCGAAGAAGGGCAGAGAAAGGGAGACAGAGGATCTGAAGCGGGCTCTGCACTGACAGCAGTGAGCCCAGTGTGGGGCTCAGACTCACAAACCGCGAGATCATGACCTGAGCCGAAGCCAGACGCTCAACCGACTGAGCCACCCAGGTGCCCCTAAAGGATGCCTTTTCTTAAAGCCAAATTTTGCAAATAATTTAGTTTCAGTGTTTAAGGGAATTCATGTTTGGGGAAATGGAATACTATTTGGTGGAATGAGGATTTTTTAAAAGAAATTTTTACCCTGATTGTCATTTTTATCAAATTATTGCCAATAAAGGTGTTCTAAATCTAAAATCCAGTTGAGAAAAATCACAGTATATGTAAATATAGAGAAGGAAGACGTATACAAGATTCAAGGTCTTCTCTTGCAACTCCTTGAAAGGTGCGGAGGTCTAAACAATATACATTTCTGAATAATGACAGACAGATACAATCTTATATAGAAAAATAATTTTACTTTTTTTTCCCCCACATTTGTTTATTATTGAGAGAGAGAGAGACACACAGAGTGTGAGCAGGGAAGGGGCAGAGAGAGGGGGACACCCAGAATCCGAAGCAGGCTGCAGACTCCGAGCTGTCAGCAGACAGCCTGATGCAGGGCTCGAACTCACAAACCACGAGATCATGACCTGAGCCGAAGCCAGACGCTCAACCGACTGAGTCACCCAGGCGCCCCTCTATAGAAAAATAGAACTCCAGCTTTGGGTTTGGAGTCTGAGTATCTTTGACAGGTTCCGACTGGCTCATTTAGTTAACAAGTTTACTTAGATATATGAACGTCCTACAGTACTGACCACTTAGTCTATACAACATCAGGAATAAATATAGTTTAAGTGTTTCAAGAGAATCTGGCTACAAGTTACATAGTGAGAGACAATACATGTGTGTATTTATTTTACTATTAAGCTAAAAGGCTGTGTCTCCTAACGGTAAGAGAGGGAGGGAGTACAGACCACTTCTACCTGAGGCACAGTCTCTAGCTTCCCACCTGGTCCCTGCCTGCCTCTCCGCCATCCCCAGCCACGCCAGCCACGCCAGTCACTCGTGGTTCGTGTCCTGGTAAGCCGTGTGCTATTCTCTCTCCCTGGATGCCCTCCTGTTTTCTCTGCCTCGTTATCTTCGATTCTTCACAAAAATCCCCTCCTGGAAGGCCCTCTCGGAAGCCTTAACCTGTCACACCCGTGCACACTTGTACCTATTACTGATTCGCAGCCGGAGGGAGAATCATTTCCCACTCTGGCCTGGGAATTCCCCAGGGTGGGGACTGTGATGCCGTCTCTGTAGATCCCTGACGTCTGGCTTATTGTCTGCCACCAGGTAGGTGCTAAATCAAGGCTCTTTTGGATGAACACTTGCATTTATTTGCTTCTTAGGAATTCGTAATGAAAATTAGTGAACCTGTTCGGAGGAAAATCACAGTGTATGTAAATACAGAGAGGGAAGGCTTTAGAAAAGATGAAAGGTCTTCTCTTGCAACCCCCTAAAAGGTGGGGCGGTTTAAACCATATACATTTCTGAACAATTACAGAAATAGTTACATCAGCAGCTTTTCCCACCGTGAGCACGGGAGTGCAAAGGTGATTGGGAGTGCCCCTTTGCGCCCTGGAGGGCCGCGTGGCTGCGCTGGTGGCCTGGCTGTGGTCTGAAGACTGAAGCAAGCGGTTGCAGAATCGCTCAGAGTTAGCAGGTGACCCTGCTGTTTCTGGGCAGTCCAGGCGATTCCTGGGGGGATAACAGGTAATACGCTGCTGTGAAAAGTGATACGCCCGTGTCTTTGGTAAGGTTCTGTGAGGAAAACATAATAAAGATATCAGAGCTTTGGTGATAATTATACTTAAATGTCGGATCAGTTCTCTTTAAGACGCACTGATTATTTTCCTGTGCTCTTAGCTAAACATATTAGCGGTCCTTTCCCTCTAAACCTTGAGTTCCTCCAACTATGAGTTATCTCACTTTTTCCAAGGGTTGGATAATTCTGTTTTGAGTATTCTTACCAGAATTTTGTATTATAGCCAAGTAGTTTTTGTAAGCTATGTCCTAAAATAGGCCTGAAAGAGGGAAAGGTAACTTTGTAGGCTGATTTAACATTCTATTTAATAATGTATTTTCAAGAAAATTTTAATGCATTAAACAATAGAGAAACATACATTAAACGTCATGGAATACGCAAGTACTATTTTTTTTCTCCAGTCTCACCCCCACATTTTCTGTTTTCCTAGTGGTAGCCATTACAACCACTCAGTCAACAAGTGTTTGTTGAAGACTACTAAAAGAATAAGAAATAGAGCTTGTAAGTAGAGCACTGACTGTTTATGTTAATGCCAGTAGGTCAGCGCTGGGAACCAACACCCTGTAATTTTCATGATCAAACCTCCTCCAATGTATAGAACTATGAAAGGGTATTTCTCTCCTTATCTGCCATTATGCTCTTTACTCCAGACTGAACTTAATCTCAGCACGCGTATCTCCGTTTCCATCCTAGCGGATTGAATTACTGGAGGATCTTCTCGGAAGATTCGTTCATTTCTTTGTTCAACAAATAATTGTCTACTAATTCCCAGGCATTTGTGGGCATCTGTTCTCTGTGCTGCACTAAGGACATGGGGGAGAAGCCACCGGCCCTGTTCTCTAGGAGCTCGTAGTCTAATGGGAGGAATAAATAAGCGGAAACTTTGAACGAGGGGTCCTAGTGGAATTGGCGTTGAGACTGACAAGAATGGGGCAGATTGTGCCAGGTAAGGGGCGAGGAAAGCCTGAAGAGTCCCGGTCCCAGAGAGCAGTATGTGCAGAGCACAAGTGAGAACATGACACACGCGGGAACTGGAATTAACTGTGACACCGCTGAATATAGAGTGCAGGGAAGCAGGTGCTGAAAGGTGGAGATGAAGGGCCTTATTTGACAGGCTCAGGAGTCTGGTGGCAGATTGGAAGGCAGTAGGGAGTGACTGAAAGACAAGCCCGAGTGTGATCAGATGGGATTAAGCGCATCACAGTCCCCCTGACAGCCCTGTGGGGAGTGGGCAGAGGGAGATGAGACAAGAGCAAAGTCAGGACCCCCGTGGTCCCAGACCTCCCTGTAGAGGCGACAACACTGTGGGACAGGGCACAGGAACTGGCTGCAGTGAATTAAGGGCCTTGGGGGGAGGGGGAAGGGGGAGAGACAGAGGGACTTGATGGTGGTAAGCACCACTTCTGAGAGGATTATTTATAAAGACAACGCCAGCATTGTCGTCATAAATAAACACCTTACTGAACTCATGTTATAATTTGGTAATTTAAAGAACGAGCAATTTTACACCGGCAGAGCTATGAGTGTTTAAATCATTAGGTGAGGGGCGCCTGGGTGGCTCAGTCGGTTAAACATCCGACTTCGACTCAGGTCACGATCTCGCGGTCCGTGAGTTGGAGCCCCGCGTCGGGCTCTGGGCTGATGGCTCAGAGCCTGGAGCCTGCTTCCGATTCTGTGTCTCCCTCTCTCTCTGCCCCTCCCCCGTTCATGCTCTGTCTCTCTCTGTCTCAAAAATAAATAAACGTTAAAAAAAAAAATTAAATCATTAGGTGAAATTAGAAAACGATGCCTATCAATTTCATAAAATTCCATAATGTTCTGAGATGTCTACAGTCTTTCCCCATAGTTCATGCTCTGACCTTGTTTTTGTTTCTGTCAACCACCCGTTCTAAGTTACGCACACCAGCCAGTCCTCAAGCTTGTGTTTCATCACTGCCCAGCACATAGCACTGGCAGCATTTGCCTTCTCTGTGCTGATGTACACGGACTATCCTGATGGAACAGCCCATCTTTAGTATTCTCAGTATTAGCGGTTTTTCATTACAGTCCAGTTGACTATTGATGCAACCATTATTTATAAATGGAAAAACAAAACAAAAAGATGACCACCTCCCTATTGATGTTTAGGCTCAATGAATATATGTCTTCTGCCATTAAAGGTGCTAGGAGTCCAGATATGGAATAAGTGATGAAATTGTATCTACATTTATGTTTTTTTTTAATTTTTGTTTATATTAATAAGAAAAATTGGATAGTAACACTGGTTATGTTAGGGCACTACATATAAAGGCAAGTTTTCTAAGCTTTTCCACTTGTCCAACTTTTTATAAAGTGGTTACAACACTCTCATAATACAAAGTAATTAAAATTACAATATAATTTTATATCGTTGCTACTGCTTGAGAGCAAGGGTATAAAACAATTTGTGTGGAAACATTGCATTATTTGAAGTCAGTTGAGAATATTTTTCTCCAAAAATATAGGTGTTCATTCGGTCTCTGTCCCTCCCCAATCCATAACAGATTTAAGTTAAAATTTTTTCCAAAAAAGATGATTTTGTCTGCTTTAAAGATTCTGAAATTCTTGGATACAATTTGCCTTTCAGACCATCTTAAGATTTTTAACAGGCTCTTGAGGCATTTTCTGAAATCATAAGAAGGTGCAGCCTCAAGCTGGATAATTGAATTCTTCCTACCCCTTTCTGCCAAATTGTGGATTACATGTTCTTTTCTCCGGAAAAATTGCCAATTACTCCTTTTCCCTCTTGTCGATGGTGAGCCACCTTCTCCTCCGGTTCCCTGCTCTCAGAACACAAACGCAGCACCTCTTTTAGGGCTTACCTCAGTTTTGTGAGAAAGGAGGTATTATCCCCATTCGCAGATAACACAAGTTTTGTTCTAATCAACACGCTGACCCTTTTTGTCATTGTTTTCGAGTGATTTTAGGCAGGAGCTGGTGGAAGATCTAGGTACTGGATGCCTGGGGGGGTGGGATCCTTATTTGACTCCTGCCTTTTTCCTTGCAGGCGGCAGGCAGGCCCAACAGCTAGTCTTTTACCAGTTTCTTATTGAGCTTCTTTTGAATTATCTTCTCATTTTGAAGGTATTTTGATTTAAGGAAGCCCCTTCAAAGTTCCATTTCGATGTTGACTCTACCCCTTATGGCCATAACAGGTGTGGAGATTTTGTGAGCAATCAGAAAAACTATCCTTGGGATCTTCAGCTAATGCTTGTTGTTTTACATGTAGAGATAAACTTAAAAAGATAACGAGGGGGAGAATAAAGAACACGGGTTTTCTGTGTTAACCAAAGAAAGTGAACATTTTAGCTGCAGATAGCAGAATCTGTTTTAAATGTTTATGGGAGGGTAGCAGACAATCTTATTTTTCTGCACTTGGCCAGCATAGTCTAGTGAATGGCAGACTGATTCTCAAGCAACGGGTAGGAGCATAGAGCCACCTGAACCACTTGTCCGGGCCATCACTTCCTGTTTCCCCTTCTTGTTGCAGTGCGTGGACCTGAGCTGTAATGAGCTAAGCGAAGTCACTTTACCAGAAAACCTGCCTCCAAAACTACAAGAACTAGACCTGACTGGAAACCCCCGACTTGCCCTTGATCACAAAACCCTGGAATTGCTGAAGTAAGTATCTCGTGATGCCCTGCAGCCCTGTCCACGTTCACTGACAACGCGATTTGTAACTCAGTGAAAACATTAAACAGTATCAAGTGCCCGGTGGCTTCTTAGCTGTATCTACACACATTTGGAGCGATTTGTGAGTCCATAGTTCACCAGAATGGAGGGCCAAAAACAATTTCAAATAGTTGGATACTCAAGTGTACTTTCAGAAAGTCTTTGAGGAAGTATCCAGGCAAAAAGAGAATGAGAATAATGAATACAAAGGGGGGGGGGGGTGGATATAAAGAAAAACGCAGAGGAGGGCCATGAATAACTAAGACATAAACTTACATCTCAGTTACTGAGGATATGGTGTGATGCTTAATGCAAATGTTAGGAAAGGATTGAAAGAGATGCATGATGTGGGAAAAACTAACAATCTGGTAAAATGCAGATGGTTTGAACAAAACTGGGAGTGTGGGATAGTTAGATCCTGCTAAGTTATCGTGTTTGGGGAGAGAATTCATTGATGTGGTGTCGTTCTTGATGTCGGCAAAGAATTGCAGGTTGAAGTTCACTGGGTAAAACATTAAAGGAGGAAACCTCATTAGAAAAAAACCGTCTTTAAAAATTTCTTCTCACACCACTCTAAATGTCTGTCAAGAGAATTGTGCTTCATAATTGAATATTATATAGCCATTAAAAACAATGCTGTAGGGGTCCGTGGGTGGCTCAGTCAGTTGAGCGTCTGACTCTTGATTTTGGCTGAGGTCATGATCTCACGCTTCATGGGTTCGAGCCCCACGTCCGACTCTGCTGACACCTCAGAGCCTGGAGCTCCCTTCAGATTCTGTGTCTCCCCTCTCTGCCCCTCCCCCATCCATGCATGCATGTGCACCCTCTCTTCTCTCAAAATAATACACTTAAAATGATGTAGAGTTAAAGATCCCTACGTATGAAGTTCAACGAGAAGAATATTTACACAATATTTGTATGGTATGTTCCCACTTTTTCCAAAATAAATTTGTGTGCATGTGTACACCTAGAAAATGCCTGCAAGGATATAAAAATGTTAAAATAGTGTTATTCTCTGGATGATAGGATTATGGATGGTCATCATTACCTTCTTTAAACTTTTCTGAATTTTCTTGCAGCCAGCTTAAGTCTTGGACACTGACACACGTTAGTCATTGTGTTTGCCTTCTATGCTTAAGCCCTTTTGTGCTGTCTCCTGCTAAAAGTCCTCTTCCGTTGTCTTAGAACAAAACTGAAAAGCAGGAGAATTTTAAAAGAGCAGTCATTAATATTATCCTAGGTGTTTACTGCCAGCTAAAATCTGAATATCGCTCGAGGCGATTCCTGGATGGAATTGGCCTAGTTAGTGCCTGTTTGTTTCAGGTACTGATTGATTTCAGTCTGTAATTGAGGAGTACTGCCTAAGCAGAGTGTCCTAGGAGAGCTGCAGGGGGTCTAGGCGCTCTGTACTTTTTCTCAGTTAGTGGAGCCTCGGCCCAAATCCTTGAATCTGTCCAGACCTCAGCTTTCTCCTCCATATGATGAGGAGGAAGTCCTAAGAGACTTCTAGAACTAAGAGTACCTGGATTATCAAAATATATTTTCATCTTAACGCAGCTAGCTTTTGAGTATTTTTATAAATATATGAAATTTTGCATAACACAATTATATCAAAATTAAGTTGAATTTGTATTACACACCAAAATAAATTAAAGCTAAATTAAAGAACTCTATAAAATGAAATAATTTCTAAAAGTAAGAAAAAAATCACATGAATATATTCACAAGCCAGAAAACATCTTTTTCTGTCCAAAAGTGGGAGGTGGGGGTGGGAGGGTGGGGATCGCAAAAGTAGAAATCAATATATATAATTGGTTTTGATATTTCTAAGTATTTAAAAATACTTTGTATACACAAAAGTTTGAAATCTCCTTCCAGGAAAAAAACCAAGAGTAAATCTAAAAGGCAAATGACAAACTAAGAAGAAACAGTGGCCAAAAAAAAAAAACAGGAAAAATACAAGCATTAATATTCTTGTTAAAAAATGTTCTTAGAAGAAAAGTACTCGAACAGCAAATAAGTGAAGGAGGTTAACATTTCACGAAAGAAGTACAGATACTTGCATGAAAATGTCATGTTCAAACTTACTAGTATATCAAGGAAATATTAATACTTCCCCCCTCAAATTGGTGCTGCTGGAGTACTGTAAATTGAACATAACTTTTCTTAAAAGCTATGGACTCTGTGTATCAAGCCTTTAAAAATATTCATATACTTAGATCAAGGTTTTCTATGGCAAAATTCATTCTAAAAAATAATCAGAACTGTGGTATTCATTTTAGGCACAGAGGTGATCATCAATCTAATTATATTTAGGATGAATATAACGTGACATGGGAAAATGTTCATGACGTAATTAGAAACAAGATGCAAAACCACATATTTATGATTACCCCACTATTATCCGTAAGAAAAATCTATTTGTTAAAGTCTCTGCAATGGACATGTTACTAGACTGGCCTGAGCTACTACAAAGCATCAGATGTGTGTTCTAAGATTAAAAAAAAAAAAAAAAAAAAAAAAAAGACATGGGCTCCTGGGTGACCCAGTTGTCAGACTCTTAATTTCGGCTTCTTAGGTCATGACCTCGCAGTTCGTGGGATCAAGCCCCGCATCAGGCCTTGCGCTGAGAGCTCAGGGTCTGCTTGGGATTCTCTCTCTCTCCCTCTCCCTCTGCCCCTTCCTCACTCGTGCTCGCTCACTCTCAAATAAGCTACGAAAAATAAATTTTAAAAAAGTTAAAAATTTTAAAAAGGAACAGACATGAAATCACAGTTTTTCTTTTAAAGAATTATTTTGAGAGAGAGTTCTCATGGGGGGGGGGGAGGGGCAGAGAGAGAGAAAACCCCAAGCAGGCTCCCTGCTGTCAGCACAGAGCCTAACACGGGCTCCACCCCAGGAACTGTGAGATTATGACGTGAGACGAAATCAAGAGTGGGACACTTAATCGCCTGAGCCACCCGGGGGCCCACATAACACTTTTATGTAAAAATGATGCCTTCTGTTTCACAGCTGGGAGGCTGTGGCTTCTTAATAACTTGGAAGAGCTTCCGTATCTACTGTATTTCCTGTGCTGTTGGAGGGATGGCCTGTTTATTCTGTGTGAGACAGGGTAAGGGCATATGCTGACGCTTCTGCGCGACTGTGACTGAGCTCCGGCTCGCATGTTCTCTCAGACTCCTCGGAAGATGTGCAAGAGTCGGCGTTCAGGTCGTTTGGGACAGCTGCTCAGCCACCCTGTATCAGCTGGGCAGAGAAGGAGAAACCCCTGCTTCACTGGGAAGCGTTTGGGGGGCGGGGGGTAGGTCAAGGATTGTTTTTTTTTTTTCCGTTCATACTCAGGCTAGGGGAAAAAAATAGCATACTCAGGCCGGGAAGTGGCATTATTTCTTTGAAGGCTCTGTGTTCTATAATAAAAAGCATAACTGTCTTTAGAAATGAGCCTTCAGTTTTTCTCTGGAATTCAGAAAGGCAGCAGAGATGCAGTGAAACCCTTAGTGATGCCTTACTAAGAAACCCTTTGCATGTGCTTACCGTTGTGCATGGATGAAATCTGCTAGCAGGGTCCCATGAACAGCAGATAACGACAGACTCATTCAATGCCCCTCTTTTCTTGGTAGGAATGACAACTTCTGAAAAGAGGATAAATAGCCCTGCTGTAAAATAAGGTATTAATCTCATTTCAGGATTTTCCGTTGGTGCTTTTTTGGCTTTTGAGGATAAAGGGAAGAGCGAATGTTTGCTGCCGATTGAGAGTAGAAACTTTTCTTCCACGAAATATTTTTAAATTTCAAAGAAACCGCCACCAGCTATTTCTAAAATCAAAGTGAATGCAGTTAGATATAGATTTCCTTCTTAAAGTTGAAGGGTTGTATTTTGGAGTTAATGAATGCCAACGGATAAATTCTTGGGGTCATGACAAAAGTGTTTGTGTTAAGAGACGACACACATGATTTTTCTCTTAAGTGATAGAGGGAGAAAACTAGTAGCAACTTATAAGTGGGATTAAGTTCACCATGCGGTAGCCAGCCTTTTTAAAAACCTATTTCACATCTGCAGAATTTCCTGTTTGGGGGCACAGAATGCTTTCTAGTAGGGTGGATTTTAAAAACCCCATTCAAGAGTTTACGCTTTTAGTATTTCAGTCTTGGGTCCTGTTGGGCCAGTTGTGGCAAGTGAGATGACTTCTCTCCAGTTTAAATCCACATAGTTCATGTGTGATTTGTTGAAATACCCCTTTCATAATTTTATGGTCATTAGTCTTAGCATGAATGGCCGTGTGAGTGAGGAAAGAACCGGAAGCTTCGGGGATGGCAAGTCCTCAGGATTTGTGAAACTTCTGAAGGGGCGAAATGGGCAGAAATTGGATTTGAGGATGAATGTTGCAGAATTTGCTCACAGCATTCAAATACAGTATAATTGTGGCTTAGATTTCTTACTTTTCAAATCTGGTGTTCATGTTGTAAGACTACACCCAACGTAATGTTTTCTTTTCTCATGCCAAGGTTGAGAGGGGTCCTTCTCGCTCCTGGGAGACAGCCGCCATCTAGGGCGATGTGTAAAGGTCTCTAATAACCACCCTAGGACGCGGACGAAAACGAGTTTTGAGGCTCTGTCTATATAACGCTCCTTTGCTTTCTCTTTGTTGAGTAGCTAGTTCTTCTGGCTGATAAAAGATTTCAGACACGTTAAACACAGGAGTGGTAAGTACCTGGTGCTTAGCAGACAAAGGTAGCAATTCACACATTATTTGATTCTAACGATTCCCGTCTCTTCCTTTTCTCGTTAGTAACATCCGCTGTTTCAAGATTGATCAGCCTTCAGCGGGAGATGGATCTGGAGCCCCAGCTGTATGGAGCCACGGCTACACCGAAGCTTCAGGAGTGAAAAACAAGTGGGTGAAACTCTGGAGTGAGAACCACCTCCCCCCCACCTCCTTTCTTTAGTGGGGAAGATGCCCAGTGCTAGCACACACTTTCCTCGGGTAACGTTTACTTGAACAGGAGTCCCCAAAGCGAGGCCACCTCATGACTTACATTTGAACACTAGGTTAAGCCTTGCTTGGCATCACACACTCTTCTCTTTGTGAGATGTTGCTAGGATACGGCGTAACTGACACATCACGTCTGTGTGAGACTCCAGTGTTTGGAGAAGACGTAAGTATTGAAATGCATCCCTGCCCTTTTGAAAAGCCTCTTTATCTTTCTCTGAAGCCTGTTTGCCAAGCAAAACAGGGGCTAGTATTAAAGGAGAAGTAGCCTTGATTGTCCATATTCAGTCACTTCCGGTATTGATTAGTCAGGGTTCTAAGAAGCTAGTTTTTACAATCTAAGTTATCCTGGAAGGAGTTTCATGTTCATTCCCTGTGACATCACCTGCTGGTCTGGCCACCGGGACTTGTCCGTCTCAGTTTCTTTTCCTTCCTTGTCCTACATGCGAATATTGATTTTCCTGAGAATTGTAATCAAGCTCTTCAGGCTTGCTTGCTTTTTATGAAGAGGTATTAGTAATTAGTACCAGAAAGGGAAACAATCCTATAAATTAGAATAGTCATAATTAGCTAAGGTATCAGAACACAAAATATTGGGAACAGGGAAAGAACCAAGTGGAACACGATTCAACTACCTAAATTAGTATTCAACCCTGGGTTCACATCAGAATCAGGTAAGGAACTTTAAAAAAAATACTCTTCAACCAAGCCGAGTATTTCAGAATGTTTTAAAATCTCCCCCAGGTGATTTTAATGTGCATCCAGGAATGGGAACCACTGACTAGCTGAATACCTTTCATGGAAAATAAAAGGTACAATTGTGGTTGCCATGCGGACTGCTTTCTTCTTTTTTGAGATAGAAAGTAGAATCAATTCAAGTTCTGGGTCTGACACATTGATCCCTTCTTCTTCCCCTAAGGGTGTGCCCTGGCTTTGTGCGGTCCAGAGAATAGGTCTAGTCCCCATCTCGGCGCCTCTGTTCCATTTGCCCGATAAAGGTTGTGCCCGAGCTTTGGTTGTCGTATTCGTTCTGTGTATTTTGCACTGTGTTATCATTGTATTTGGGGGAGAAATTAGTATATTCCTTTATTTTTTTTTTTAATTTTTTTTTAACATTTATTTATTTTTGAGACACAGAGAGACAGAGCATGAACAGGGGAGGGGCAGAGAGAGAGGAAGACACAGAATCGGAAACAGGCTCCAGCCCCTGAGCTGTCAGCACAGAGCCCGACGCGGGGCTCGAACTCACAGACCGTGAGATCATGACCTGAGCCGAAGTCGGCCGCTTAACTGACTGAGCCACCCAGGTGCCCCTAATATATTCCTTTAAAGCACCCAGAGTTCCCTTCTGGAGATCTTTTTAACTTAGAAGACCTTATGTCTTGGTTATAATCAAGTGTTCTAATTCTAGACCACTGTGTGAAACCAAAGGTTGGTTTTGAAACATCTCTGGATATTAAAACTATCTACTCGTATGTTATAATGAAGAAAGGAACCAACTAGGTTTTTTTTTTCCTGCATAATTCCCCCTTCTGTGTTACTTTTAAATATGTTGTTATATTGAAGTATGACATAGGTGCAGAAAAGTGAATAAGCATACAACTCTGGGAATGGTCCTCAAGTGAATACATCTGCAGACCACCATCTAGATTAAAAAATACAATGTTACCGGCACCTCAGTCAGAAGTCCTTGTCACCCCTGGTCCTCCCTTCATTTCCCCTTGCTCTTTTACCCTTTGGTTTTGCCAGAAGTCTCTCAAGCGTTTTGTTTTTGTTTTTGTTTTCTAATTGTAAAGAGGTCATGTAGGGGCACCAGGGTGGCTCAGTTGGTTAAATGTCCAACTCTTGATTTCAGCTCAGGTCATGATTTCACGGTTTCCTGTGTTTGAGCCCTGTGTCAGGCTCTGCACTGGCCTTGGGGAGCCTGCTTGGATTCTCTCTCTAACACTCTCCCTCTCTGCCCCTCCTCCACATGTGTGTGCATACATGCGCACACTGTCTCTCAAACTTAAAAAAAAAAAAAGATAAAGTGGTCGTGTAAACAAGGAGCTTGCTGCTTGCCATCTTGAAGGAAGGAGAGGAGCTGTCCCTGCCTCCCACTCTCAGATGTCTGTTCTCTTTTCTCCCTCCCCAAGGGGTGCAGTGTTCCCTCCCTATCAGGTCATTTCAGATCCTTTGGGGAAACCCAAGCAGGAGCTACAACTGGGTAATTTAGATTCTTTCTCAGACTAAAGAACAAACAGGAAACCTCAGTAGAAAAGAATCACTACTCTATTTTTGAAAGATGTTTTTATGCACCCCCATTCTGAGTAGCAAGGGGAGCTTACAGAAGGAAGATGGAATTATGAGTATTAAATTTTACTTTGCTTCAAATAGCCATATAACTTAGGATGACTTATTAACAAATGGAGGCAAGGATTACAAAGTGCTAAGAGCCGGGCTACCTGGCTTTGAACCTGGGCTTCGTACTTTTCTGCTGTGTGACTTTGGCCAGTTATGCAGCCCTCTTCGGCTAAATTTCCTCAACTCTCAAGTGGCACTAGAAATCCTACCTGTCCAGGGCACCTGGGTGGCTCAGTCGGTTGAGCGTCCGACTTCAGCTCAGGTCATGATCTCACAGCTTGTGAATTCAAGCCCTGCATCGGGCTCTGTGCCGACAGCTCAGAGCCTGGAGCCTGCTTTGGATCCTGTGTCTCCCTCTCTCTCTGCCCCTCACCCACTCACATTCTGTCTCTGTCTCTCTCAAAAATAAACAAATATTAAAAAAAATTTTTTTTTTTTTAAATCCTACCTGTACTCATAGGGTTATTGTAAGGATCCCGGGTCACACATGTGTGAAGTACTTGGAACAACGTCTGCCATATGGTAAACCCTATTTAAGTGTGAGCTATGCTTAAGGATAATGGTTATTACTGCTATTCATCTCCTAACTCCTTGAGAGCTGGGATTATCTTTTCAGGTTCAGATCTCTGTCTAGCCATCATTTGTATCAGGTGCTTAAATGTTTATTATTATCTAGAGAGTAAGAAGTTACCTATATTCAATAAACTTCACCCTTGTAGGAGCATAGCTCTGCAGGTGCTGATGAACGGCATTATGTAACCACCACAGTCAGGGTACGGGGCCGGTCCATCACACCCAGAATTCTCCTGTGCCCCTTGTTGTCATCCTTCTGCTCACCCCAGCCCTTGGCACCTCTTGACCTGTTTTTGTTGCCTTGGTGTTGCCTTTCCTAGAATGTTGTATAGATGGAATTATAGAGAATACAGCCCCCTTGGTCTAGTTTCTTTCACCTAGCATAATGCATTTTATATTCATTCATCTGTGATGCCCCATGCTCCTTTTATTCATAGTTTATTCACCATTTGAAATAGATTTAGGATATCTCAGGTTTTTAGCAAATATAAGTATAAATGCTAGAGTTGCATATAGGTTTTTGTGTGGACGTTATGTTTTCTCTTGTGTAAATACCTACACGTAGGTTTATATATTTAATTTTGTAAGACTGCCCAATTCCTTTTGATAATGGCTGTACCCTTTTGTATTCCCAGCTGCAGTGTGTGAGAATCCTAGTTGCACATCCTCACCGGTGCTTCCTGGTATCAGGTGGTGGTGGCAGTGGTGGCCATTCTAACAGTGATATCTCGTTGTGGTTTAATTTTGCCTTTCATGATGACTAATGATATTAATCATCTTTCCATGTGTTTATCATCCATCCATTTTGGTGAGAATGTATTCTTTCACATTAAATAGAGCTGAATGTATTCCTGTAGAAACCCTTTATCAAGTTAAGAAAATTCTCTTCTAATCATAGTTTGCTAAGAGTTTTTATAATGGGTATCAAATTTTGTCGTAGGCTTTTCCTGCATTCAGTTGAGATTATCATATTTTTGTTCCTTCATCTGTCGATATGGTAAATTACATTGATTTTTGAATGTTGAATCAGCATTGCATTCCCAGGATAAATTCTACTTGGTCATGACATATTACCCTTTTTATATGCTGCTGGATTCAATTTTCTGGTAATTTGTTGCTCATGTCTATATTCATGATGGATATTAATTAGCATGTAGTTTTCTTGTGATGTCTTTGACTTTGGTGTCAGGGTAATGCTGGCCTCATAGAATGAGTTGAGGAGTGTTTCTTCTTTAGTTTTCTTGAACAGTTTGTACGGAATTAGTATTTCTTCCTTAAATGTTTGGTAGAATTTACCAATAAAAGCCATCTGTGCTTGGAATTTTCTTTGGTTTTTAACTACACATTCTGTTTCTTTGCTATGGGATTATCTATTTCTTCACGAATGCACTTTGGTAATTTGTGTCTCTTGAGGAATTTATCTCTTTCTTTTTAAAAATTTTTTTTTTTTCAACGTTTTCTATTTATTTTTGGGACAGAGAGAGACAGAGCATGAACGGGGGAGGGGCAGAGAGAGAGGGAGACACAGAATCGGAAACAGGCTCCAGGCTCTGAGCCATCAGCCCAGAGCCTGACGCGGGGCTCGAACTCACGGACCGCGAGATCGTGACCTGGCTGAAGTCGGACGCTTAACCGACTGCGCCACCCAGGCGCCCCGGAATTTATCTCTTTCATCTAGGTTTCAAATTTATTATCATAAACTTATTAATATTATCCTTTAAAATCTGTGGGATCTGTAGTAATGGCACTCGCTCTCTCCTCCTGATATTGGTAATTTGTCCTTTTATGTATCAGTTTGGTTTAAGATTTATTAATTTTATTGATATTCTCAAAAAAAAGAAAAAAAAAACACCAACCAGATTTTGGCCTCATTGATTTGTCTCTATTGCTTTTGTGTTCTAGTTCACTGACTTCTTGTTTTTATCTTCTTCTTTTTGTTTTGCTCTCACTTTTCTAATTTCTTAACGTGGAAGCTTAGGTCACTGATTTGAGCTTAGAACATCTAATATAAGCATTTAGAGCTGTAAATTTCCTTCTAAGCAATTCTCCAATGTGATTGAAGAATGTACTTTGTTTTGTTGTTGTTGTTTTAATATTTATTCATTTTTGAGAGTGAGAGAGACAAAGCATGAGCAGGGGAGGAGCACAGAGAGAGGGAGACACAGAATCTGAGGCAGGCTCCAGGCTCCAAGCTATCAGCACAGAGCCCGACACAGGGCTTGAACTCACGGACTGTGAGATCATGACCTGAGCCAAAGTCAGGTGCTTAACCTACTGAGCCACCCAGGTGCCCCGAGAATGCACTCTGAATGACTTGAATCCTTTAAATTTATTGGGACATGTTAGTGGCCTACAATATGGTCTACACTGGTAAATATTCTCTGCATTTGAAAAAATGAGTATTCTGCTGTTGTTGGGGTAGGGTGTCCGTTAGGTCAAGTTGGTTGATACTGTTGTTGAGGTCTTGAATCTCCATACTGATTATCTACTTGTTCTGTCAATGGCTGCGAGACCATAATTATGGGCTTGTCTGTGTCTCCTAGTTTTATCAGTTTTGCTTCATGCATTTCAAAGTTGTATTAAGTGCATAAACATTTGAAATGTCATAGCTTTGTGATGAATGCACTGATCCTTTTCATTATGAAATGACTATTTCTGTAATCTTTGTTCTGAATTATACTTTGATATTAATGTAACTACTCCAGCTTTCTTTTGATTGGTGTTAGCATAGTAGGTCTTTTACCTTTTTAACCTATTTGTCTTTTTATAAAATTCAATTAGGTCTGGCTTTTTTTTTTTTTAATCCAGTCTGACTTTCTTTTGGGATAGTGTTTAGACCACTTTTATATTTAATGAAATTGATATGGTTAAATCGTATCAGTTTTACAGATCATTTTAAATGATCTTTATCATTTGTTCATTGTTTTCTATTTGTCTCTTCTGTTCTTTATCTCTCTTCATTCTTTTGGACTATTTATGATTCCATTTTGTTTAGTGTTTGTAGTAAAACCTTTAACTTCTTATTTGAAGGTAAACTGTAATACTTCACATATAAGAACCTTTCAGTGTGTGCTTCCATTTCCCCTCTCCTGGTCTTTGTGCTGTTGTCATGTTTTACTTCTGTTATAAATCCCAAAATACATGGTTATAATTTGTAAATAGTCATTTTTAAAGCAGTGTTTCTCAACTTCAGTACTGTTGACGTTTTGAGCCAGATAATTCTTGATAGTTGGTGGGCAGGGGAGGGAGGTGTTTCTGTGCACATTACAGGGTGTTTGGCAGCGCCCCTGGCCTCTACCCGCTAAGTGCCAACAGCATCGTAGCTCCCAGCTGCGACCATCAAAGATGTCTCCTCGGGGGTAATTGCCCCCATTGAGAACCACTCTTCTAAAACGATCTTTAAATAAGTTTTATATTTACTCATCTATTTGTCATTTCTTGTACACTTCATTCTTTTATGTAGATTCAGATTTCCATCTGGTATTTCCTTCTGCTTCATGTATTCCTTTTGTATTTCTTATACTGCCAGTCTTTTTTGTAGGAAATTGTGCATCTGAAAAGGTCTTTCTTGCACCTTAACTTTTGAAAGCAATTTTCACTGGTTTAGAAATCCAGGTTGACAGCTTTTTTCAAGCAGTACTTTAAAAATTTTGTTCCTCCATCCTACTTGCCCGCCTTTATTCCTGATTTTCACCAATTGTTACACTTTCCTTTCATTTTCTTTTGTTTGCTATCTGTTGAGTTTCTTGTATCTACAGGTTTACAGTTTTCATCAGATTTGAAATCTTTTCAACCATTAACTTCTTCAAAAGTTTTCCTGTCTCTGCTCTGTTGAAGACTTCGGTTCCCTGTGCTTGAGGTTACCCCGCACTCACTAATGCCCTGAATTTTTATTTGTCCGCCAGTCTTTTTTTCCCTCTGGGTTTCATTTTGAAGAGTCTGAGGGCCACGGTTAAGTTACCTGGAAACAATGGGATTTGGGTTCGAGACTCTGCAGGCCTCCAGAGCAGGCTCTGCCCGAGGCCCTAACCACCCACCCCCCTCCTCCAGAATCTTCCTCCAGGCAATCAGCTGGGCAGGCTTCAAGCTCGCTCTCTGACCTGTACTTCTTATCATCCAGTGTCTGAATACTGTTGTTTCAGAGGTTTTTTTTCCCCTGCCTTTTTAAGTTGTTTGGAAAAAGATTAAAAGCGTAAGAAAAGGTCCCATTGTTTTAGTTGTTACTCCATTTTGCCCAGTGTGAAAGTTCTCTTTAATAAATGTTTTAGGACTGAATGTGAACCCATGGATTCAGAGTCTTGTATTATCCCCCATACTTCCTCTTCTCGGGTTTTTCACTGCCATTTACAAATAAAATCAGGGGCACCTGGGTGGCTCAGTCGATTAAGCATCTGACCCTTGATTTCAGCCCAGGTCATGATCTCACCAACCATGAGATCGAACCCCATGTTGGGCTCTGCACTAACAGCGCGGGGCTTCTCTTTCTGTCTCCCCCTCTGACCCTCCCCCAGTCTCTCTCTCTCTCTCTCTCTCTCAAAATAAAGCTAAAATCAGAAGATAGGGGCTGGGGGGAGCCAGGTGTGAAGTATCAATGTTTATCATTCTTTGCTTTACAGAAAATTAGTTGATATGAATCAGCTGGGGTGACTTTACCTTAACTTATTCTTAACCTGTCCGAGGTCCTGAAGGAGGAGACAAGGCTGTTAACAGCGTGGGTCTGGGCAAGGCAAGATGACTTAAGACGTCTTAGCCTTAGGACCGATCACTCTTGCTTTGCAGGTTGTGTGTCGCAGCCCTGTCGGTGAACAACTTCTGTGACAACCGGGAGGCCCTGTACGGGGTGTTTGACGGGGACCGGAACGTGGAGGTGCCCTACCTTCTCCAGTGTACGATGAGTGACATTTTGGCCGAAGAGCTGCAGAAAACCAAAAATGAAGAAGAATACATGGTCAATACGTTCATTGTTATGCAAAGGTGAAACACAGTTCCTGCCATGTGTTTTCTTGCCCTTCTCGTGAGCGTTTGCCCGACAGTCTCAAAGCACTGTTGTCACATGTGGGTATTCAAGATGCATTCAGGTGATTTGCTTTTGCGTAAGCATCGGGGACACACCGTGTTCCGTTTGAGACATACTGATGTTCAGACAACTTTGTAGGAGGCCGAGTCAATGACAGGAATGTAGTTTAGAGCTTTTGGTCACCGTAGAAACTGGAATGTTTTTCGTAACTCATAGGGATGAATGTTTACAGGCGTCCCCTCCTTCAAAGAACTGTGCCTTCTTAGGTCACTTTAATGGCTTTGTAGGTTGTGAAGGAATTGCCTATTAATTCTGTCCTGCAAACACTCGTGCGGGACCGGGAACCAGTGTGTGAAGGTCAGGAGAACAAGGATGAGCTTTTCTCTTCCTCTCCTTTTTCTCTCGCTGGTTTGGAGCAACCTTTAAAAAAATTCTTTTTAATGTTTACTTATTTTTGAAGGAGAGAGAGAGAGAGAGGCACAGAATCCGAAGCGGGCTCCAGGCTCTGAGCGGTCAGCACCGAGCCCGACGCGGGGCTCCAACTCATGAACCGCGAGATCATGACCCGAGCCAAAGTCAGATGCTTAACCGACGGAGCCACCCAGGCGCCCCTGTGGAGCGGCCTTTAAAGTCACCCTAAGTCATAAACAGCGCCTCCCGAAGAGCTTGGTAGAGGCAGCTCCAGCGAGGGGTCTTTGCTCCTAGGCTCACTTGCAGATTCTAGTGGGTGTGTAGCATTAGCAGCTAAATACTGGTAGTGGCTAACAATTAGCGAGCCCTTAATGTGTACCAGTCCTCGCATCACATACACTTTACCCAGTGAGACACTTAGTGTGACTGTTCTTACTTGACTGATGGGAAACTGAGGTACAGAGAAGTGAAGCCAGCTTCTCGTAAGGGCTATTAGAGGGGCAGCCAGAATTTGACCTGGGGCAGCAAGACTCCACAGAAGGTTCCAACCGCAAGGCACATCTATCTCCTTCTCTGTTTTTGCCATCGTGTCCCAGGAAGAAAAGCACAGGTGTATCAGAAACCGTACGCCCTTCGCACCCCCACCCGGAAGAGGTCTGCTTATAATTTTATAGCCAGGCAAGCAAATAGGAAGTAAGAACTTAAGGACCTTAAACTCTGGTTCCTAGCTGGGCCTTTCACAAGTACCATCGGGTTTCTGGCTTTGCCAAGAGGGATCACTGTGCCTGTGAAAGGGAGAAAGCAGCCCAGCTGGTCCCGGGGGTCCACAGGCCGGAGTTCAAAGACCTAAACTGTCAGCCCATCTCCGGGGTCAGTTGTATGCCGCTTCCTTTCCCTGTTAATAGGACACAGCACACACAGTCATCTTTTCTGCCCTCGGGGAACTGGGTTTTTGCGCGTGACATCCTGACGCCTTCGAGTGGGCAGCCCCAGTTTGGTTTCCATTGCTGGTACGGCCGCTCCATGTGGGCTGAAGGCGGGTCTGCCCTCGTAAACAGAGGAGTCTGTCCGGACCTTCTTGCTGGTGCAGAAGCAAGAAGTCAGGAGCCCAGGAGGCCTTGCCCTCTGCGGGGCTTGTGGTAGGATTTCTTGGCTCTCTTTGTTGGAGCTTGTAGGTGCTTTGTGGACTCAGTCTGTGGAGTGGGGGGTCATGAATAAAAGGGTTTATCACGAGCACTTTGGAGCTTAATTACTAGAAAGGCCTTCCTATGAACATTCTGGAATAGATAATACTGGCCCACATAAGACAAGAACGGGAACGGTCCAGTAATTAAAGGCTTGTCCCGGAGACGTCCTTGTAAAGTCCAAGTACTTTTGGGGCACACGCGTCAGCGTATGGTTACACCTGTCTAGTGGTCTCTTCAGTTTCCTCTGCTGGGAGCAGAGAGGATGTAAAGAGGTGGACGGAGAGCAAAGAGGCCCTTTTCCTGCTGTCCCTCGGGGTGTGGTAAGTAAGGGAGCAGCAGGCTGGACGCAGCAGGACAAGGGTTCCTCTGGTGGCAAAGTGATACCCCCTCCCCATGCCCCCAGGTGTGAGCAGACACCTCAGGGTAGGGGTTGTCCGAATCCACGGCCCTTTTCCTGGGAGAAGCGGAGCAGTGCTTGCTTTGGTGGCAGAGGCTAAGTGGAACCCCCAGGTTCCAGGTTTCCTCCCGGCCCCGCCCGGGGCGCACGGCCCCTGCTGAAGGAGCAGAACTGCTGTGTGATACGTCGTACGTGGTTTGACTCCCTCTCTCTGCATTCCAGGAAGCTTGGAACTGCTGGGCAGAAACTTGGAGGTGCTGCCGTCCTCTGTCACATCAAGCACGACCCTATGGACCCAGGAGGGTCCTTCACCTTGACCTCTGCTAATGTGGGGAAGTGCCAAACGGTTCTCTGTCGGAATGGGAAGCCGTTGCCTCTGTCCAGATCATATGTCATGAGCTGCGAAGAAGAACTGAAGAGAATTAAGCGGCACAAGGCCATTATCACTGAGGTGAGGAGAGCACCTCAGTTTTCCTCGGGATGTCGGGGAGGAGGGGGCCAGGGTCAGGGCAGAAACCAGCAACGTTCCGAATCCACGGTGTCACAGAGCAACTCCTTTGTGGGACAGGTCTGAAGGCCTAAGGTACAGGGTGGCAGAGCAGTTCGTAGCCTGTGTCAGAGGCTGTGCCCAGTGCCTGGGGCCCTTGCCTCCCTCTGCTGATTCCTGCAAGTGCCCCGGTGCAGGGGAGCGTGAGGGCGTTGCCCCTGAAGTCGGTCCTCGCTCTGCCGCTCGGTGGGCTAGGCCTTCTGAGCCTCTGATCAGTAAAGGAGGAATGGTAATGCACCTGTGCGTCTTCCAAGGCCGATGCGAGTGCCAACATAAAAGTAGCTAATTGTGATTTCGGTTCACACCTCCTGTTCCCTCTGAGTGGTTTCTAACCAGGGGCTCCTCCGCACCTCCCCCACCCCGGACATTTAGTCGCCTCCCAAGAGGGTTCTTTTCATGCCTTTGGCAGGCAGTAGGTACCGGCAGGGGGCCCCGCGGCCTCCAGCGCCCGGGACGGCCCCATAACGCAGAATGATTCGGCCTCGGTGGTGACAGTGCCCCTCTTGGGACACCCTGGCGTGAGTCTCCACCCTGGGAGGCACTGGATCTGGGCCCTTGGAGTCCTGCTCCCCCCTCACCTCAGGATGGTGAGCGCACACTGCATGTGTGGAAAACGGTGCGGGGCTGCAGAAGCCAGCCTGCCCACAGGACGTGTGCATTCCCCCGTCATTGATGAAACCCCCAGAACCCGGTAGACAGTGGGGAAAGCTTGCCGTTCCGGAGGAAGAGACGCATCCCAGACAGGCCTTGAGTAGGGCCGGCGGATACTCCCCGTCTCCTTAACGTCGATTCCCACCCCCCCCCCCCCCCCACCAGGACGGCAAGGTGAACGGAGTGACGGAGTCCACGCGCATCCTGGGGTACACCTTCCTGCACCCCAGCGTGGTGCCGCGCCCGCACGTGCAGTCCGTGCCCCTGACCCCCCAGGACGAGTTCTTCATCCTGGGCAGTAAGGGCCTGTGGGACAGCCTGTCCGCCGAGGAGGCGGTGGCGGCCGTGCGCAACGTGCCCGACGCCCTGGCGGCCGCCAAGAAGCTGTGCACCCTGGCGCAGAGCTACGGCTGCCGCGACAGCCTCAGCGCCGTGGTGGTGCAGCTGAGCGTCGCCGAGGACGGCTTCTGCTGCTGCGAGCTGGGCGCCGGCGGGGCCGGGCCCCCGCCCAGCCCCGGCATCTTCCCGCCGGCCGCGAGCGTGGCCACCAGGGACCGGCCGGCCGATGCGCTGGGCGTGCCGTCGTCCAGCAGCGGCATGGCCTCCGAGATGAGCAGCGAGCTGTCCACCTCCGAGATGAGCAGCGAGGTGGGCTCCACGGCCTCGGACGAGCCGCCGCCCGGCGCCCCGGCCGAGAGCAGCCCCGCCTACGCCAGCGAGCCGCGCTGCGCGCTGCACCCGGTGGGCCTGGCCCACGCGTTCCAGCGCCAGCTGTCCAGCGCCACCTTCTCCAGCGCCTTCTCCGACAACGGCCTGGACAGCGACGACGAGGAGCCCATCGAGGGCGTGTTCACCAACGGCAGCCGCGTGGAGGTGGAGGTGGACATCCACTGCGGCCGGGCGCGGGAGAAGGAGAGGCGGCGCCCGCCGCAGGGGCCGGCCGAGGCCAGCGACGAGGGCATCGTCATCAGCGCCAACGAGGAGGAGCCGGGGCCGCCCAGGAGGGCGGACCCCGCCGCCGCGGGGACCGTGGGGCGCCGCCGGGCCAACGGCTCCGTGGCGCCCCAGGAGAGGAGCCACAACGTGATCGAGGTGGCCGCGGACGCGCCTCTCCGCAAGCCCGGGGGCTACTTCGCGGCGCCGGCCCAGCCGGACCCCGAGGATCAGTTCATCATCCCCCCGGAGCTGGAGGAGGAGGTCAAGGAGATGATGAAGCAGCAGCCGCCGCCGCCGCCGCCACCCCTGCAGCCGCCGGGCCCGGGGGACCAGCTGCCAGACTGCTGTGACACGCCACTATGACCCCCCCCCCCTCCCTGCCCCCCGGCGCTCTTGAACAAATAAACTAACCCAGAAAGACTGAGTTGCAAGAGTCTCCCAGGCTCACGTTAAACCAGGGGTTCACTCCACGCCCTCTCCCGCTTTCCCACCCTGTCTCGGCACCTAGTCCTGGGCTCTCCCTCTCTTGGTCATTTTGTTTAAATAATCACCACTTTTCTTCTAGCGAGGCTTTACGTTTAACTTCTTCCCCTAACGTATCAGATGTGTAAAGACAAAGAACAAAAGGTTTAATATATTACAGAGAAACGGTTAATGATAATGTAATATTTTTTAAAATGGCTTTTTCTTGTTTTGTTTGGAGGGCAGGGTGCGTTGCCAGTGCTAAATGATTTAATAATATTGTAATTCTGTATTTCTTTGGGGGAAAAGGCTTTTTTGTGTGTGTGTGTCTTGAAAATGATAGACATTTGTAGAATATGGAGACTAACTCCTAGGAGTTGCTTTACTCTGTCAGGTGACTTAAGTCACTGGGATTCACTAATTTTCTCTGAGAGAACAGTTGATTGAGAAATTTCTATTGTAAATAGCTCAGTGCTGTATAGTGACGCTTCAGACGTTTTGTAGTTTTGGCGAAAGGACAAGCCTGAACGACTGACTTTTCTCTTCCTCGCCCCCCTCCTAACCTGCCTCCAGCTCATTCGGTGTGGAGGCTGAGAGCAGCTAAGGGGCTTCTGTTCCAACCAGGTGGATCTCAGGCCACTGGAAACTAACCTGCACACAGGGGCCTCTGAGCCGTTTTTCTTCCTCTCCCGTCCCCACCCCCTTGCCCTCCGCAGACACTTGGTGTGTCCCTTACTGCTGCCACAATCAGCATGACTGTAGAGCCTTCAACTAGATCATTTACATACCGAGAGTTCTATTAAAGCAGAATGCACAAATGAACATGTCATAATTTTTGTTATAATAAATACGAAATTTACAAGCATTGGACCCATCTGCTTTTGTCCCAGGAGCCAGGTGGGTCTAGAAGATGACGGCCAGCTTGGGTTTGGAATGAATGGATGTGACTTCAGGGCTATCAGATACCTCTGACTGGTGCTGTTTGTTTTTGAAGGGAAAACACCCAACAGGTTAACCTACACTGAATGAACTACTGGAGTCAGCCCTATGGTTAATGATATAAAGAGCTGACCTTCAAGCCTTTCTGCTTCCTGTTATTATCACCTAGGGTGGACATTAAGAGAGGCGGGTGGACATTAAGAGGGGGGTGGACAGAGGCTATGCAGAGATCCCTGGAAAACTCCTCCCACAAAGCCGAGTTCGTTTCCAATTCTCCCAGGGGCCCCTTGACCCACAGGAACAGGTTAATAGACCTTCGTGTGAACGGGGAAGGTCAGGAAGTGGTTGCCTCACTCTCCATCGCTAGCAGAAACAACGTTGGCACCGTGGGATCCACTAAGAAACCCAGTATTGCCAGCTGACTTACTGGCCCCATTTAGAGACCATAGCGCCTCCCTTCACCCCCACCCTGCGTCTTGTGCACCGTGTGTGGAAGGTGCTGGTGGTCATTCGGTCTCACGTGGACCAGCTTCCCAGCCACACCTGTCTTCCTTTTCGGGTCTGCCCTTGTGTGGGACCTGGCTGGTTCCGTGACAGGACAGGGCAAATAGTATTTCTCAACCTGTAGACTCGGTGATGGGCAGTCTGTTCTTTCACTGGGGTCCAGATCAGTGGATCAGCCTGGTCTTGGTGATGTCCATGCTTCATTCTGCGTCTGGCTGCATGTACACATGCTCTTTGAAAACCACCAAGGCCGTAGAAGGATATGCCCATCTTAGCCCAATAAGGGACCCAGGCATCAAGGGACTAGACTGCCCAAGCCCAGGCAGAGCTCTCCGTTCTAGACAGGAAGCAAAACCGGCTCAGGATCTACCAATCCAGACCCTTCTACCAACGCCTTGCCTTCTTCAGGCTTTGCCCCGCCCCAGGGGGATCCGAGCACACTTGGAAAGCTCTGGGATTTCACATGAGCGCCTTATTCTACAGAAGAGGGGGCACCGCCGGGGCCTGTCTCTGGAGCCCGGACACCCACCTGATCTGACCTGGTTTCTCTTGATTGCTTTTGTCACAGCGCCACCTGCTGGTGAGATCAGACTCTGGGTAGAAATGGGCTTACTCGGTTCTCGGTTCTTTATCCTTCCTCCACTCTTCCAGAAGAAACAAAGTTACTTATCATTTTCTTGGGAGCGTGCCAGAAAGCAATCCCAAGCACCCAATAGGCAGAGAAGCTGCATTAAACCTTACTATGGCACCAGGGCAGGTCGGCCTTGCAAGGTGGGAAAAGGAGACGCAGACGAATCAAAAGGTGTAACCAGAATCTCAGCATGAATCTGGGAGAGAGGAAGTCAGGCTCCAACATCCACTGAGCTCCCCATTCCCCAGGATGAGAGAAACACAAATCCATGATGTGTGTTAGGTCTTCAAGGCCCACATCCGAGACTCCGCTCCCTGCTGGCACGGCCCAGCACGGAACGACGGAACATTCTCGTTTGTGAGGACTCCCACGTGAGCACTGGTCAGACGGCACCGTGAGTTCACCCGCTACAAAGAGAATTTCGTTCAGTGTGGGATCGCCTCCCAGGGATCGAACCAGATAATGTATTTAAAGTAATTTGTGGAGAGGAAAGCCTTATACAAGCGGAAGTATTGTCGCGGTTGTGAATGAACCAATGACGGTCACCGGTAAGAACTGGGAGCACAGCAGAAGTACCTTTTGAAATTAAAAGCTCTCAGAGAAACGTCTGTTGGAGGGGTTGCAGGTGGCAGAGATGAGGGAACAGTAAAGAAAATCGGCTTTTCTCATTTCTTGCCACTAAATC
The DNA here is from genome assembly GCF_028018385.1 of Neofelis nebulosa. NCBI lineage: Eukaryota > Metazoa > Chordata > Mammalia > Carnivora > Felidae > Neofelis > Neofelis nebulosa. The sequence continues at coordinate 13,917,392 of NC_080792.1, read as the reverse complement.
TCATTTTGCTTTTAGTTCATCCTCCCACAGAAATTTCCTGCAGATTAACCTGTGCAAGCTTTTCAGTGTCACTTTCGTCACCCGTCTCTCGTGAACTGGTTCTTACCGCTGCATATGTGAAAGAGGACAGTAAAAGGCTGTCCCCATCCCATGCCGAAACACAACTGCAAACAAATTCAGGCTGGCTTGGGCACACCTGCTGCCCTGATCAGTGAGTGAAAGCACGAACGACGCGAGGCAGGCAGAGCTCTGGACCAGTAACAGGAAGCAAGTCCCCGGTCACCGCAACCCCCCATTCACTCAACAGTCCAGACGCAGGACACGCGCTCACAGGACCTCAGGGGCAGTGGGGCTTGGGGGTGGTGATGGCCGGGCCAACCACGTGGGGTCCTGAGTGTCTGAGCCAGAGGGAAGATGGACCAAAGACCCTGCATATTGTCCCCTCCCTTGTAGAAGACTAAGGTTGAACATTTGACAGGAGGAAATGGGCAAAGGGGTCCCCGAGGCCACCTTCCATTTTCTAGGCTGTGGGTTAGAGTAGAAAGCCATGCTGTCCCTTGCCTGCTTGTTGGGCTCTGATTAATGAGCCCCTTCATTTTATTCCAAATCAGAAACACGGGGGTGCCTGGGTGGCTCAGTTAAGTGTCTGACCCTCGATCAGCTTGGATCGTGATCTTGTGGTTTGTGGGCTCGAGCCCCGCATCGGGTTCCATGCCGTTCGCATGGAGCCTGCTTGGGATTCTGTCGGTCTCTGCTCTTACCCCGCTCGTGCTTTTTCTCAGAATAAATAAATAAACTTAAAAAATTATCCAAATCAGAAAGTGTATTCTATCCTGTTCAAAAGGGGAGTAGCAGGCAATTTTCTGTTATCTGCTTATGACCAACCAGACTACGGTAACGGTCATTCCTCTTCTGAAAGAGGTGGAATTAAAACTGGCTTTCACCTGAAATTATAAGGAAGTTCTAGTCATTACCATTATTTGGGTCTTATTCCAAAGACTGTACTTTGCCCTAATTACTAGTCTTCTCTGTTGAAAAACGTTGAAATGTCAACAAAGATCATTTTCCCAAATGTTGTGCCTTGATGTTGACTCTGTGAGCTCATTTAATAGGTCATTGGCTTTCCTGGGTCTTTAAGAAAACTCCATAGGGGCACCTGGATGGCTCGGAAGGTTGAGCGTCTGACTTCGGCTCAGGTCACGATCTCACAGTTCTTGAGTTTGAGCCCCGTGTCGGGCTCTGTGCTGACAGCTTGGAGCCTGGAGCCCACTTCGGATTCTGTGTCTCCCTCCCTCTCTCTCTGTCCCTCCCCTGCTCACACTCTCTCTCTCTCAAAAATAAACATTAAAAAAATCTTTTAAAAAAGAAAAAAGAAAACTCCGTAATTAACAGCAGCTTTCCATTTAGAAATCGTGCCGTAAGCCAGCGATACAACCTGCGCGCAAACTTCACTCTTCCATTTGTTTTATCGTCTATGACACATTTGAAGAACTGCTTGAATATTCCTCTCCCTAGAACGTTTCGGGAGGCTAAAAATAGCTCTTTAAGATCTCCAGTCCAACACAGCGACGCAGGAAGAACCTGAACGCACCTCCGGCGCTGACGCATCACATCTACAGCTATTTATAGAGCAATTCCTCCTGGGGCCGAACTGAGGGCCGACTGAGCAGCTTCACCAAAGACAGAGAACAGCAAGAGAGAGAGAGAGAGACACGGTAGCGAAGGGAACCCCAGCCCGACACCGGGAGCTGCAGTGGGGACACTACCGAGGGACCATGAGCAGATTCGTCTGCGGTGAAGCACAGGAAAAAAAAAAAAAAAAAAAGCCACAGTTGAAAAGGGCAATGAAAATATAAAGGAAGCAGGCCTGGAACCCCACGCAGTGGCGGCCGGGGCAGAGAGGCTGTCGAGGGCCGCGACTGACGGTCCACGTCCCCCGTGTTAGTGCCGACGGGAGCAGGGGCTGGGTGCCCTCGCTGACCCGTCGCCTCAGGGAGTCGCAGGCTCCTCCTGGCCCCCACCGGCCCCAGCTGTCCCAGCAAGAGGCCACCCGAGGCGCACGCGGAACAGCCCTGCGCAGCACTCACTACAGCTCCGAGCGGCTCACCAAGGCGACGCGGGTGCAGAGCGCACTGCGACGCTCCAGTCCCGGGCCACTTGGACCACAGAGGACTCACCCGGAGTCCCGTCTGCGGAACCCACCACCCCCCCATCCCCCCGCCCCCCCCCCCCAGGAGCCCCGGCCGATGCCCGCCTCAGCTCGAGCCGCATCGCCGGGTTAGCCCCAGAACGGAGTGCTCCAGGACCCCCAGCCTACGACAGCGACAGCTCCCGCCAGCCAGCCAAGGTCACCGGGCACAGTCCACCCAGGGGACCACCGTACGCAAGACCATTCCTCCAGGGTTAGGAGAAGCAGGGGCGCCTGGGTGGCTCAGTCAGTGAAGGGTCAGACTCCTGATTTCGGCTCAGGTCACGCTCTCATGACGCGTGAGTTCGAGCTCCACGCGTCCGGCCGTGCACTGAGAGCGCGGAGCCCGCTTGGGATTCTCTCTCTCCCTCTCTCTGCCCCTCCCCTGCTTGTGCGCACGCTCTCTCTCTAAAAAAATTTTTTCAAAATTGAGGAAAAGTAGCTGTTCCACCTAACGCATAGAAACGAACACAGAAAGAAAAGCAAAATGGACAGAAAAACATGCTCCAAAGAATAAGACAAAACCTCAGAAAAAAAGAAATGAATGAAATGCAGATAGAAACAATCTCCCAAAGAATTCAAAGTAATGTTCACAAAAATGCTCGTCGGGATGGAGAGAAGAGTGGAGGTGCCCAGTGAGAACTTCAACGAAGTGACAGAAAATATAAGAAACACCAGTCGGGATTGAAGAAGTTGGTAACTGAAGTGAAAAATACATTAGAGAGAATGAACAGATTAGAAAATGCAGAACAGACCAACGATCTGGAAGACGGGGCCATGGAACAGCAAAAAGAACAGCAAAGCTGAACAAAAAGAAAAAAATGTAAATGACGACAGGTAAAGGGATCTCTTGGACAATGTAAAGCAAGCAAACATTCACATTATAGGAAACCCAGAAGGAGGAGAGAGAGGGAAAGGGGCAGAAACATCATCTGAAGACACACCAGCTGGAAACTTCCCTAACCAAGGGAAGCAAACAGACGCGTGGGTTCAAGAAACAGAGAGTTTCAAACAAGATGAACCCAAGGAAGTCCACACTATGACACACGATCGTTAAAATGCCAAAGATTACAGAGAAAGAGAATTTGAAAAGCAGCAAGACAAGAGATAACTGCCGGCGAGGACAGCCACGCCACAGAAACGGATGGAACTGTTGCCGAGTTTATCGTGAGGACCGTCTCGATGATCCCAATGACCGAAATGATGCCACTCTTCCAACCTGGGAATCTTTTTGTCTGAAACTCAACAGACCGTAGACTTCCAGCAGAGAAAGGAATCTCTTGTTCGGGCCTTGCTTCTGCTCCGTGAGACCCTGTTAGCGGCCCTGCTGGATGCCGCTTATACTCTCCTGTGAGCACCAGAAAGTTTGAGATGTTTTTCGGATGAGGAAAGGACCAGGTGAAGGCACTGACCTTTTTGGTTCAGAACCAACATGGGACGATTCTTCAGACAGCGTTAGAAAATGTGACGGTCCGCTTCAGAGAGGCTGTGGAGAATGCGGTATGGATCCGAAATGCCTGGGGAACCAGGAAAAGTTCATACCTGCCTATGTGGTAAACTATTCCCAGACCCCCTGCGCCTTCCCCTCCTCCTTCCAGCTGAAGAACAATATAACCCTTCTGGGCCAGGCACAGACAGGTGCTGGCGATCACCATACGGCTCTGAAAATGGACCTCAGAGGCCGGTATCCGGGTTCTCTGAAGGCTACTACTGTTTTCAAACAGTGTAATCAGACCTTTGAAACTCACAAGTCAACTACACCCCTACAAGCAAGAATCCTTGAGCCGGAGATACACATGGATTCAAGGATCATTCATGACAACAGACTAGAAAAAGAGACACTTTGGGAGACTATCCTCGACTAAGACAAGAATTTGCACAATATAAGCTTGAAACAAAGTCCAAAGTGACGTAAACGGAGACATCTGGCAGCTCCCGGGTGGCTCAGTCGGTTAAGACGCCGACTCCCGATTTCGGCTCAGGTCACGATCTCACAGTCTTGAGATGAGGCTCTGTGTTGGGGTCAGTGAGGAGCACAGAGCTTGCTGGGGATTCTCTCTCTCCATCTCTGCCCCTCCCCTGCTCATGTTATCTCTCTCTCTCTTTCAAAACGAATAAACTTTAAAAAAATTTTAAAAATAAAAAAGAATTGGAGACATCTTGGCTGAGAGAAAAGAACCCCTCCGGTGCCTAATAAAGTTCTCCAGCCCACGGCTTCTAGAAGTGGTGAAATGCCTGGCACCAACTGGTCCTTCAGATGATACACACTTTCTCCACTGCTCCCTTGCACACCCATAAGGGAAAGGATGATTTTAAAATCAGAGATAAATAAGATGTGGTTTTGTAAGCACAGTATTTTCTTGACTATATTGCATATGCGTTTCAGTTAACAGCTAGTTGGATGGCTTCTGTTTATAAACTTGTGTTTTAGAAATGAATTCTTGATATTGACAATTTAGAAATGTTCAGTATACTTCTGGGGGCTGATTCTTTCCTCCTCGACTGTGTACCTCTCTCCTCCATATCCTGCAAAGCATAGCAATTGGGAGCCTTTAAAAAGTGACAAGATGTCCTTTTATTCATTACTGTCTCTCGATCCTGGAGAGATCAGGTTCTAATTGCTTGTTTCCATGAATTTCGTCCTAAGCCTTGGATCATGGAAAGCAGCAGCAAGAAACTATCCTCAACTCAAAACTTCCTAGGAAAATCATAAAGTTGTCTCATTCAAAGGGTTCAGTTGGGTCCATTAAGTGACTGCAGGAGGTAGCATATCAGATGATTCAGTTATATAAAAGAATACCTTCATTGTAAATAGGAAGCTTTTCGTAATGTTTTATCATACATATGGTATTCAAACTCACCATACTGTACTGATTTGTGAATAAGGGTTTTAAAACTGGTAAAAAGAAATAAACAAAAGCAGCATGAGAGAAGCAGCTAGTTATATACAAAGTAAAACCCCACAAAGCTATCGGCTGATTTTTCAGCAGAAAGTTTGCAGCCAGAAGGCAGCAGCATGATAAATTCAAAGTGCTGAAAGAAAAAAACAAAAACAAAAAACCTACAACCAAGAATACCTGGCAATTCTCCTCAGAATTGGAGGAGAGGTAAAGAGTTGCCCATACCAAGGAAGGCAGGGAGGGAGGAAAAAAATAAAGGAGTTCATCACCACTGAACTGGACTTACAAGAAATGTTAAAGCACTTCTTAAATGGAAAAGAAAAGGCCATAATTATAAGAAAATTATGAAAGGAAAAAATTTCATGAATAAAATCAAATAAATAGTAAAGGTAGCAATCATTTATGAAGCTAGTATGAGGGTTAAAAGACAAAAGTAGTAAAAATCAACTCTATCTAAAAAATTAGATAAGAGGACCCACAACCTAAAAAGATGTAAAATGTGACCATATATACATAAAACATGGACGGGGGAATAAAAGTGAAGCTCTTTTAGGATATGTTCAAACTTAAGTGACCATCGACTTAATACAGACTGCTATATATATTTATATATATTTTTTATATATGAATACAGGCCACTATATATTTATATATGTACATTTAAAAATTTTTTAATGTTTGTTTTTGAGAGAGAGAGAGAGACAGAGCACGAGCAGGGGAGGGGCAGAGAGAGAGACACCCACACACACAATCTAAAGCAGGGTCCATGCTCTAAGCTGTCAGCACAGAGCCCAACACGGGGCCTGAACCCACAAACCGTGAGATCATGACCTGAGCCAAAGTCGGACGCTTAACCAACTGAGCCACACAGGCACCCCTATATGTATATTTTATATGTGAATTTCATGGCAACCACAAACCAAAAACCTATAATAGATGCCCAAATATTATAGGAAAGATAGCCAAGCATAACCTAAAGAAACTCATCAATCACAAGGGAAGAGCAAAAGGAGGAGGAACAGAGAAGAACTACAAAAACAACCAGAAAACAACTAACAAAGTCGTAAGACATGCATCCTACCAATACTTAGGTTGGATGTAAATGGTCTAAATGCTCCAATAAAAGACATGAGGTGTCTAAATGGATAAAAAAGGAAGGCCCACCTATAGGCTACTTAGAAGAGACTCACTTCAGACCATACAGACTAGAAGTTCAGAGGGAAAAAGATATTCCACGCCAATGGGGGGAAAAAAGATGGGGTAGCAATACACATTTGGCAAAAAAAAAGAGTTCAAAACAAAGAATGTAACAAGAAAGTAGGGCGTTAAAAATAAAAGGATAAATCCAACTAGAGGATATAACAATATCCATGCACATAACACTGGTGCACTTCAAACAAAAATATTAACAGACAAAAAGGGTGACACTGACAATAATACAATAATAACTTAGGACTTTAACATCCCACTGACATCAATGCACAGATCATCCAGGCAGAAAGTCAATAAGGAAACAGTGTCCTTAAATGGCACATTAAACCAGGTATACTGAACAGATATATATAAAACGTCCCATCCAAAAACAACAGAATACATCTTCTATTCAAGTGCACATGGAAACTTCTCCGGGATATCTCATGTTGGCCACAAAACAAGTCTCAATAAATTTAAGCTTTAAAGCCTATTAAACATCTTTTCTGAACACATTGGATGAAACTAGAAATCAATTACAAGAAAAAACTTGAAAACGTGGAGCTTAACAACATGCTGCTGAACAACCAGAGGAAAAATGAAGAAACCAAACAGAAAACTTAAAAGTACATGGAGACATAAATGAAAATGAAAACACAACCCAAAATCTTTGGGACACAGCAAAAGGTTCTAAGAGGGAAATATATACCAATACAGGCCTGCCTGAAGAAAAAAGAAAAATCTCAATCTAAACTTACACGTACAGAAACTAGAAAAAGAATAAAACTCAAAGTTAGAAGGAAGAAAATAATACAAGATCAGAGCAAAAATTAAATGAAAGAGACTAAAAAAACATCAAAACAAAACAAAAAAACAAACCAAAAACAATAGAAACATTCAGCAGACCCAAGAGCTGGTTCTTTGGAAAGATAAATCAAATTGATAGCCAGACTCATCAAGGAAAAAAAAAAAGGATGACACAAAATCTGGAAAGAAGTAACAACCAACCAACACCGCAGAAACACAAAGAACTATGAAAGACCTACTATGAAAAATTACCTATCAACAACTGGACAACCCAGAAGAAATGGATACATTCCTAGAAACATACAATCTTCCAAAACAGAATGAGGAAAAATAGAAAATCTGAACAGAATGATTACCAGTTATGAAATGGAATCAGTAAAACAAATCCCAACAAATGAAAGCATTCACAGGTGAATTCTACCAAGAATTTAAAGAAGAGTTAATACCTATTCCTGTCAAACTATTCCAAAAATTAGGAGAGAAAAGAAAGCTTCCAAATACATTCTATAAGGCCAGCATCATCCTCATACCAAAACCAGACTACAAAAAAAAAAAAAAAAAAAGGAAATGACAGGCCAATATCCCTGATAAACATCAACTCAAAAATCCTTACGACAATACGGCAATTCACCAATACGTTAAAAAGATCGTTCGCCACAATCAGCGCTATTTATTTTGAGGATGCAAGGATGATTCAATGTCCACAAAATCAACGTGATACACGTTAACAACTGAAAGATAAAAATTATGTGACTGTCTCATTAGATGCAGAAAAAGCATTTGACAAGTTCAATATCCATTCATGATAAAAACTCTCAAAAAGTAGATTTAGTGGGGACATACCTTAATATAATAAAGGCAAAAACGTGACAAACCCCTAGGTAACTCTATGAAGAAAAACAGAGCTTTCCCTCTAAGATCAGGAACAAGACAACAATGTCCACTCTTGCCACTTTTATTCAAATAGCACTGGAAGTCCTAGCCACAGCCATCAGACAATGAGAAGAAACAAAAGGTATCCAAGTTGGTAAGGAAGAAGTAAAACTATCACTATGGCAGGTGGCATGATTCTATATGCAGAAAACCCTAAAGACTCCACCAAGAAACTAACAGAATATGTGAACTGAGTAAATTTGCAGTATACAGAATGAACATACAAAAATCTGCTGTGTTTTTATATAAAAACAACAAAGTAGCAGAAAGAGATACCAATTCCCTTTATAGCTACACCAAAAAGAATAAATTACCTAGGAATACACTTAACCAAGGAGGTGAAAGACCTTTACTTTGAGAACTATAAACACTGATGAGATAAACTAAAGACAACACAAATGGAAAGATATTCCATGTTCATGGATTGGGAGAGTATTATTTTTTTAAGTTTAATTTTGAGTGAGTGAGGCGGGGGTGGGGGGCAGACACAGGAGAGAAGCAGAAAGAGGGAATGAGAGAGAATCCCAAACAGGCTCCACAACGTCAGTGTGAACCCCAATGTGGGGCTCGAACTCACAAACTGTGAGATCATGATCTGAGCTGAAATCAGAAGTCAGACACACAACCAAATGAGCCACCCAGGTGCCCTGGATTGGAAGACTATTATTAAAATGTCCACACTACCCAAAGCTCATTGCAATCCCTATCAAAATACTAATAGCATTTTTCACAGAACTAGAACAAATAATTCAAAATTTTGCGTGGAACCACAGAAGACCTTGAATAGCCAAAGTAATCTTAAAAACAAAGCTGGAGGTATCCCAGTTTCAAGTTTCAAACCCCAGTTTCAAGATCTACTACAATAGTCAAAACAGTATGGTGCTGGCACATAAATGAACATTTCAATGGAATACAGTGAGAGCCCAGAAATAAACCCACGATTCTATGGTCAATTCAGGTATGACAAAGGAGGGAAAAATAGCTGGTGGGGAGAAGAACAGCTCTTCAACAAACAGTGCTGGGAAAACAGGACAGCGACATGCAAAGTGGATCACTTTCTTCCACCAGACACAAAAATAAAATGGACTAAAGACTTAATGTGAGGCCTGAAACCAGAAAACTCATGGCAGAAAACATAAACAGTAATCTCATGGACTTTAGCCTTAGCAACGTTCTAGATCGGTGTCCTCAGACAAGGGAAGCAAAAGCAAAAATAACCTGTTGAGACTACACCGCCAATAAAAAGCCGTGCACAGTGAGGGAAACCATAAAAAGGCAACCTACTGAATGTAAGAAAATATTTGCAAATGAAATATCTGATAAGAGATTAATATCCAAAAAATATAAAAACGTATACAACACTAAAAAAAATAAAATCTAACTAGAAAATGGGCAGAGGACCTGAATAGACATTTCTCCAGAGAAGACATACAGATGGCCAAGAGGCACAGGAAAAGACTCTCAACCTCACTAACCATCACGATATGCAGATCGAAACCACAATTAGGTATCACCTTCCAACAGTCAAAATGGCTGGTATCAAAAAGACAAGAAATAGGCGTTGGTGAGGATGTGGAGAAGGAGCAAGCCCTCGTGTAGTTTTGCTGGGAATGTAAACTGATGCAGCAACTGCGGAAAATAGTACGGAGGTTCCTCAAAAACTTAAAATAGCAATAATACGCGATCCAGTAATTCTAGCCCTGGCTATTTACCCAAAGAAAATGAAACCACGAATTCAAAAAGATATATGCCCCCCGTTTTTATTGCAGCATTATTTATAAGAGCCCAAGTTATGAAAACAACTTAAGTGTTGATTAATAGATGAATGGCTAAATATGTGTGTACACACACACACACACACACACACACACACACACACAGAGGAATATTACTCAGGCATAAAAAAGAATGAGATCTCACCATTGGTGACAACATGGGTGGACACAGAGGGCATGATGCTAAGAGAAAGAAGTCAGAAAAAGATAAATACCATATGATTTCACTTCTATGTGGAACTTAACAAACAAAACAAATGAAGAAACAAACAAAAAAGCAGGAACACAGCCACAAATGCAGAGAACTGGCAGTTTCCAGAGGCAACTGGAGTGGGCATTGTAAAACGGGGAAAGGGAGTGAGAAGCATAGGCTTCCTTCCGGTTGTCAAATGAAGGTGACAGGGATGAAAGGTCCAGCGTGGGGACTACAGGGTATTCTAATAGCGCTGTGTGGTGACAGATGGCGGCTACACTCGTGGGGAGCACAGCATAACACGGAGCCATCAAATCGCCATGTTGCACACCTGAACCCGACGTAATACTGTGCGTCAGCTAGGCTTCAAGAATGCAAGGATACTGCATTCTTTCATCGGCAATATCATTACCACGACACCAATAAAAGACGACTAAACCTTGCCGGTTAAAAACTGGCGTTCGTGTTTTTTTAAGAAAAAGGTAATACGTGCGCATTTACAGAACATTTTAGACACGCAGTAGAATCCCACAACTTAGAAACAGCATTGTTAAAATTTGAGTCTATTTTCATTTAAGATTTCTTCTCTATGTGGGCACATATTTTTTAATGCTGATTTTTTGACAGAGAGAGCAGGGGCGGGGCAGAGAGAGAAGGAGACAGAGGATCCAAAGCGGGCTCCACACCGAGAGCAGAGAGCCCGAGGCGGGGCTCGAACTCACACACTGTGAGATCATGGCCTGAGCCGAAGCCAGACGCTCACGCGCCCCGAGCCCTCCGCCGTCTTGCACCCTCCTGGGCTGTGGAGCAAGAAAGGCACCGGTTCAGGCCGAGGGCCCCACCTGGTGCGCCGCTCCAGACCCCCTAGGCCTTGCTGCGTCTCTGGCAGCACTGATCTTAGACCTTCCTCGCGACCCTCAGTGCCTCAGTTCCCGGCACGTCACCCACGGTCGGTCGGCCATCTCCGGCCTCTTCCTTCTCTGCTCCCAGCCTCCGGGCCCCCCTGCCGCCCCCACCCTGCTGCTTCTGCAAGTTCAAGGTCCTCTTCTCGGGCTCTGCCCTGGCACCGCTCCCTCCCCCGGAAGCGCGCGCAGCCTCTCCCATTGAGCAACGTGAAAATGGACGACCGTCCCTGTTCCTGCTTCCGCGGTCCGCTCTCCTCTCTCCTTCCCCTACGTCCTGCCTGCCGTCCCTCCCCCGTGGCCTGGAGGCTGCTCAGCAGGGTCGCCGGTGGCCTTGGGTCTGGCTTCCAGGGACAGTGGCGTGTTACAGCCGTCAGTGGCACTTGCTGCCCACAGCTGACGATTCCTCGGATCCAACTCTCTGTCCCGTCCCCCATCGCTCTCGCTTTGCCTTTGGACGGGCTTCAGACGGTTGCCGCTGCACGTTACGCAACACGCCCTGCGTGACCCAAACATTCGGCCCTCGCTGGTCCCTTCCCCTCTTGCTCACACTGCGATCTGGCCCTGAGCACTCGCCTCGCGTCCCCGTGTCTGCCCCTCCTCTCTGCCTCGGGGACGCCTGCTCCCAGGACCCAGGCACCACGAGCCCAACCTGCCCCAGAGCTGCACCTCCTGTAAGCCCGACCGGAGTGGAACCTGTCACAGGTCACCAAGTCCTGTCGATCCTGTCTCCTAAACCCGCCTGAGCAGACAGATATTGGACACATTTTTTTTTTTTAATGAAGACAATTACTTCATATTAACAAAAGGAACGCAAAGGAAATAGAAGAGGGTAAAAGGGTAAAGAATATTTGACCTAAGACTGGATTAAAGGGAGACAAGGGGTTCTGATCCAATGGCGACCCGGGAAGGCCCCGACCTGCCCTCCCCTGCAGACACAGCATACCCGCCGCTATTTGCAGAGCGACTCCCCCTGGAGAGCGGGAGGCTAGCAGGTTCCGCGAGCGACAAACAGACCGTGTACAGTACAGGGGTGGGACCAAGACACCCTAATGGAGGGAACCCCTCTGCCTCCTATTCTGTGAGCTGCAGCGGGAGGGGACACCACTGAGGGTCTGAGGGCACATTCGCCTGCTGTGGGGCACAGAAAAAGAGGCGCATTTTAAAAGCACGTGCCCATAACCCTGTCAAAACACTGGGGGGCGGGGGGGGAGCGGGGGTGGTTACTGGACCCCTCTCCAGATCAGAAAAGCTGGCAAGCAGCATGGCAACCGCCCTGACAGCACAGACAAGAGCGGGTCTGGGTGCCACATGTAGCCCACGCCTCTGGGAGCCCCCAGCCCCTAACCCACGCCCCGAATTCCCCGGGGCACAGAAAAGCACGTGTGGTTCAAAAGAGCAACTAAAACGTAAAAGACGCAGTACTAGAACTCGGCCAAATGGCAGGGAGCCGCTGGGACTCTCTCCGGGTCCCAGGGGCTGGCAAGTGACACGGTTTACGCTCCCCCCCTCTACCTTGATAGGGCAGACAGGAGCGAGGGTTGTGCACCCCAGCCGGTCTAGCACGTCAGTAAACCCTGAGATCCTAGCCCACACCAGCCACAGCGGTTCAGCCGGGGGAACCCCAGCATGGCTCACATAGGAACACCACCGGTCAGCAAGCACTACGGCACCAGTGATCTCACCGAAGTGACACAGGTTCAGAGAACCTCAGAACATTCCAGGCCTGCATCGCTTTGACTCCAGGTGCCACACCAAGGCAGCCCTTGGCTTGCACCCACTTCAGCCTCAGCTGTCTGACCAGGGCACCCTTTGAGAGGAGAGCCACAGGAACAGCCCCACCCCACACCAGCTCCTGCCCATCCCACTCTGGCAGCCCCCACATGGAGTGCCGGAGGACACACAGCCCATGACAGCCACAGCTCCAGCCAGCCAAAGTCACCAAGCACACCGTCTACACAGGGGACATTGATATACAAGTCATTCCTTCAAGCTTAGAAATAGCTATTCTACCTAATTCATAGAAAAATACATAGTTAAACAAAATGAGGAGACAGAGGAATGCGCTCCAATTGAGACACCAAGACAAACCTCAGGGAAAGGGAAAAAAAAAAAAGCTAACTGAAATGGGGATCAGCAATCTACTTGGCAAAGAATTCAAATTAATGTGTGTGAGGATGCTCACAGGATGGAGAGAAGAGTGCAGGAACTCAGCGCGAACTTCAACGAAAAGATGGAAACTATTAAAAAAAATAGCCAGAATTAAAGAACAAAATAACTAAAGTGAAAAATGTGCTACAGGGAATCAACAATATTAGAGGATACAGAAGAACGGACCAGTGATCTGGAAGACACGGTGATGGAAAGCATCCAAGCTGAATAACAACAACAAAAAAAGAATTTCAAAAAGCAGACTAGGTTAAGAGATCCCTTGAACAACATCAAGCAAACAGACACTTGCATTATAGGGGTCGCAGAAGAAGAGATGGAGAAAGGGACAGGAAAATTATTTGCAGACATGAGAGCCTGAAAATTTCGCTAACCTGGAGAAAGAAACAGACATCAGGTTCAGGAAACAGACTTTCAAACAAGATGAGCCAGAGGGGGTACAACCCCCAACATATAAAAATAAAAATGTTGAAGATTAAAGATAAAGAGAATTTTTAAAGCAGCAAGAGAGAAATAGCTAGTACATACAAGGAAAATCCCATGAGGTTATCAGCCGATTTTTCCAGCAGAAACTTTGACTAGATCATGCTTGTCCTTTCTGGCCTGTAAAGTGCTGAGAGGAAAAAACCTGCGACCAAAAATGCTCTACTCGGCAAGGTTATCATTAGACTTGAAGGAGAGAGAAAGAGTTTCCCAGACAAACACATGTTAAAAGAATTCATCGCCACTAAACCAGCTTTACAAGGAATGTTAAAGACAGTTCTTTAAGTGGAAAAGAAAAGGCCGTAATTAGAAGAACATTATAAGAAGAAAACATTTCATGAGTGAACTCAGACAAACATTAAGGAGTAGTGCAATCACTTATGAAGATTCAAAGACAAAAGTAGAAAAAGCAACTATCTAAAAGAAATTAAGGAAAATCACTAAAAATATGGAAAATATGAAAACATACTTAAAACATGGAGGGTGGGAGCAAAAATTAAAGTCTCCAAACTTAAGTGACTATCAGCTTGATATAGACTGCTATATATTTAGAATATTACACATAAACCTCAAGGCAACCACAAACCAAAAAACATAATAACTTCAAGAAAAATAAAGGGAAAAAAAGCCCAGTATACCACTACAGGAAGTCATCAATCATAAGGAGAGCAAGAGAAAAACAAAACAGAGAACTACAGAAACAACCAAAAAACAATGAACAAAATGGCAAAAAAAAAAAAAAAAAAAAAAAAAATACATACCTCTTAATAATGAGGTTAGGGACACCTAGGTGGCTCAGCTGATTGTTTGACTCTTTTTTTTTTTTAATTTTTTTTTAACTTTTATTTATTTTTGAGAGACAGAGTGCGAGCAGGGGAGGAACAGAGGGAGACACAGAATCCGAAGCAGGCTCCAGGCTCTAAGCTGTCAGCACAGAGCCTGACTCAGGACTCGAACTCACAAACCACAAGTTCATCACCTGAGCCAAAGTCAGACGCTCAACCAACTGAGCCACCTCAGCGCCCCGAGTGTTTGACTTTTGATGTCGGCTCACGTTGTGATCCTCGGGTCATGTGATTGAGCCAGACAGTGAGCATGGAGCCTGCTTAAGATTCTCTCTCCCCTCTCTTCCCCCTCCCCTACTCATATGCAAGTTCTCTCTCTCTCTCTCTCTCTCCCCCCTCTGCCCCTCTGCCCTACTCATATGCAAGTTCTCTCTCTCTCCCCCCATCTGCTCCTCTCCCTTATTCGTATGCAAGTTCTCTCTCTCTCTCCCTCTCAAATTAAAAAAAAAGTTTTAAAATTATGATTAGGTTAGATTTAAAAGGTCTAAAAGCTCCAATAAAAGACATGAGGAATCTGAATGGATAAAAAAGGAAGACCCATCTATAGGCTGTCTAGAAAAGACTCACTTCAAACCTAAAGACACATACAGACTGTAAGTGAAGAGATGAAAAAGATACTCCATGTATTTGGAATCAAAGATGACCAGGCGAGCAATACTTAGATCAGAGAAAATGATAGGCTTAAAAAAGCAAAACAAAACTGTAACAAGAGACAAAGAAGGGCATTACATAATGATAAAGGAGTCAATCCAACAAGGGGACTGAGGATTTAATAACTGTAAATATCTATGCACACAACACTGGAACACCTAAACGTAAAACAGACATTAACAGACATAAAGGGAGAAATTGACAGTAATACAATGATTAGGGGACTTTAACACCACACCTATATCTGTGGCTAGATCATTCAGGCAGAAAACCAATGAGGAAACAGTGTCCTTGAAGGACATATTAGACCAGAGGGACTAACAGATATATAAAACATTCTACCCGAGAACAGAATACACATTCCTTTCAAGTGCACAAGGAACATTTTCCAGGATGTACCACGTTAGGCCACAAAACAAATTCTAATAAATTTAGGAAGATTAAAACCATATCAAGCATGTTTTCTAACCACAACCAGTATAAAACTGGAAATCAATTACAAGAAAAAAACTGGAAAAAGCACAAACACACGGAAGCTAAACAACAACGATACTAAAAACCAGAGGGTCAGGAGCGCCTGGGGGGGCTCCATCAGTTAGATGTCCAGCTTCAGCTCAGGTCACAATCTTGCAGTTTGTGGGTTCAAGCCCCACGTTGGGCTCTCTTCTGTCAGTGCAGAGCCCACTTCAGATCCTCTGTCCCCTCCCTTCTCTCAAAACAAACAAACAAACAAACATTAAAAAACCCACAGTGGGTCAAAGGAGAAATCTAAGAGGAAATTTTAAAAAAGGAAAACCATGGAAACAAATGAGACACAAAAACCCAAAATGTTTGGGAAACAGCAAAAGCAGTCCTAAGAGGAAAATTTATAGCAATACAGGCTACCTTAAGAAATAAGAAAAGTCTCAAAGAATCTCACCTTACACCTAAAGGACTAGAAAAAGAAGAGCAAAAGCCTAAGTTTAGTGTAAGGAAGCCTATAATGAATATCAGAGCAGAGAGATTAAAAACAAACAAACAAAAACAAAAGAGAGAGGAAATAACAAGGACCACAGAAGGGCAAGGAAATATGAAAGACTCCTATGAAAAATGATATGCCAACAAACTGGACAACCTAGAAGACATGGATACATTCCTAGAAACATACAATCTTACAAAACTGAAGCAAGAAAAAAATCTGAAGCAGGAAATCTGAACAGAACAATAACTAGTCACAAAAATGAATTGGTAACAAACTAAAGTCCAGGACCAGATAGATTCACAAGTGAATTTAAAGAAGAGTTAATTGCTAGTCTCATCAGACTATTCCAAAAATTAGAAGAGGAAGGAAAGCTTCCACATATATTCTACGAGACAAGCATTACCCTAATACCAAAATCAGGCAAAGACATGGAGGAGGAGGAGGAGGAGGAGGAGGAGGAGGAGGAGGAGGAGGAGGAAGAGGAGGAGAAGGAAGAGGAGGAGGAGGAGGAGGAGGAAGAGGAGGAGGAGGAGGAAGAGGAGGAGGAGGAGGAAGAGGAGGAGGAGGAGGAAGAGGAGGAGGAGGAGGAAGAGGAGGAGGAATAGGAAGAAGAGGAGGAGGAGGAGGAAGAGGAGCAGGAGGAGGAGAAGACGACAGATGAGGAAGAGACAGATGGACGACGAGGAGGAGACAGACGGACGATGAGGAGGACGAGGACGAGGACGAGGAGGAGGAGGAGGAGGAGGAGGAGGAGGAGAAGGAGGAGGAGGAGGAGGAGGAGGAGGAGAGGACGGATGAGGAGATGGATGGACGACGAGGAGGACGAGGAGGAGATGGACGATGAGGAGGACGAGGAGGAGGACAGGGAGGAGGATGGAGAGGACGAGGAGGAGGACAAGGAGGCAGACGAGGATGGGGGAGGACAAGGAGGAGGACGGTGAGGAGGACGAGGAGGACAGGGAGGAGGACGGGGAGGACGGAGAGGATGAGGAGGATGAGGACAAGGAGGACAAGGAGTAGGAGGACGAGGAGGAGGATGAGGAGGATGAGGAGGAGGACGACGAGGAGGAGGAGGACGACGAGGAGGAGGAGGACGACGAGGAGGAGGAGGATGACGAGGAGGAGGAGGACGATGACAAGGAGGATGAGGAGGAGGAGGAGGACGAGGAAGAGAAGGATGACGATGAGGAGGAGGAGGACGAGGACGATGAGGAGGAGGAGGAGGAGGAGGATGAAGAGGACGAGGAAGATGAGGACAAGGAGGATAAGGAGGAGGACAAGGAGGACGACGAGGAGGAGGAGGAGGACGATGAGGACGAGGACGATGAGGAGGAGGACGATGAGGACGAGGACGATGAGGAGGAGGACGATGAGGAGGAGGACGAGGAGGACGAGGACGAGGAGGAGGAGGACGAGGAGGAGGAGGACGAGGAGGACGACGAGGAGGAGGAGGACGACGAGGAGGAGGAGGACGACGAGGAGGAGGAGGATGACGAGGAGGAGGATGACGAGGAGGAGGAGGACGATGACAAGGAGGATGAGGAGGAGGAGGATGATGAGGAGGAGGATGACGAGGAAGAGAAGGATGACGATGAGGAGGAGGAGGACGAGGACGATGAGGATGAGGAGGAGGAGGAGGATGAAGAGGGCGAGGAAGATGAGGACAAGGAGGATAAGGAGGAGGACAAGGAGGAGGACAAGGAGGATGACGAGGAGGAGGAGGACGATGAGGACGAGGAAGATGAGGAGGAGGACGATGAGGAGGAGGACGAGGAGGACGAGGAGGAGGAGGACGAGGAGGAGGAGGACGAGGAGGAGGACGAGGATGAAGAAGAAAGGAAATGACAGACCATGATCACATGAATCCAAAAATCCTCAACAAAACATTAGCAAAGTATATTCAATAATACATTAAAGGGATCATTCACCATAATCAAATGGGGTTTACTTGGGGGGATTCATGGATGGTTCAATATCCACAAATCAATGTGATACACCACATTATTAAATTGAAAGATAAAAACTATATGCTCATCTCAATACATACAGAAAAAGCATATGACAAAATTCAACATCCATTCATGATCAAAACTCTCAACAAAGTAGGTTTAGAGGGAACACACCTTAACATAATAAAAGGCCCTATGTGACAAACACAAAGCTAACATCATATTTAATAAGGAAAATCTGAGGGCTTTTCCTTTAAGATCAGGAAAAGGACAAAGATGTCTGCTCTCACCACTTTTATTCAAAATAATTCTGAAAATCCTAGCCACAGCAATCAGACAAGAAATAAAAGGCATCCAAATTGGTAAGGAAGAAGTAAAACTGTCACTATTTGTAGACGACATACTATACAAAAAAAAAAAAATTCTATGGGGTGCCTGGGTGGCTCAGATGGTTAAGCATCCAACGTCAGCTCAGGTCATGATCTCATGGTCCGTGAGTTCGAGCCCTGCGTCAGTCTCTGTGCTGACAGCTCAAAACCTGGAGCCTGCTTCAGATTCTGTGTCTCCCCCTCTCTCTGACCCTCCCTCGTTCATGCTCTGCCTCTGTCTCAAAAATAAATAAACATTAATTTTTTTTCTTAATTCTAAAGGCTTTATCAAAAAAAATATTAGAGGTAAAAAATGAATTCAGTAAAGTTGTAGGATGTAAAATTAATATGCAAAAATCTGTTGCATTCCTATAAACTAATAACAAAGTAGCAGGAATAAAAATGAAGAAAACAATTCCATTTACAATTTACAAGTCCACTTACAATTGCACCAAAAAGAATAAAACACCTCAGTATCAACTTAACCAAGGAGGTGAAAGACTGTACTCAGAAAACTATAAACATTGACGAGAAAAACTGATGACAGCACAAACAAATGGAAAGATATTCCATGTTCATAGGCTGGAAGCATATTGTTGAAATGTCCACACTACCCAAAGCTATCTATGGATTCAATGCAATCCCTGTAATATACCAATAACATTTTCCACAGAACTAGAACAAATAATTCTGAAATTTGTTTAGAACCATGGAAGACTTCAAAAAGCCAAAGAAATCTTGAGAAAGAATAAAGCTGGAGATATCACCATTCCAGATTTCAAGATCTACTACAAAGCGGTAATAACCAAACCAGCATGGTACTGGCACAAAAACAGACAAAAGAAACAATGGAACAGAGTAGAGAGTCCAGAAATAAACCCACGCTTCTGTGGCCAATTCATCTATGACAAAGGAGGTAAGGACATACAAGGAGGAAAAGACAAGTCTCTTCAATAGATGCTGCTGGGAAAACTGGACAGCTACATGCAAAAGAATGAAACCAGACCACTTTCTCTTACCATGCACAGAAATAAACTCGAAATGGATTAAAGACCTAAATCTTGGCATGAAACCATAAAACTTCTAGAAGAAAACATAGGCAATAATCTCTTTGACATCAGCCTTAGTGACATTTTTCTAGATATGTTAGGGTTAGGGTTAAACAAAACAAAAACAAAACAAAACAAAAAACAAAAGCAAAAATAAACTAATTGGACTAACAAAATATAAAGCTTTTTCACATCAAAGGAAACCATCAACAAAACAAAAAGGAAACCTACAGAATGGAAGATTTTCAAATGACATATTTGATAAGGGATTAATATCCAAATATATTTAAAAAAACCTTTTATAACTGAACACCACAAACCCTAAATAATCCAATTAAACATGGGCAAAGGACCTGAATAGACTTTTCCCAAAGACAACGTACAAATGACCCACAGACACATGAAAAGATGCTCAACACCATTAATTATCAGGGAAATGCAAATCTAAACTACAATGAGATACCACCTAACACTTGTCAAGATGGCTAGTATCAAAAAGACAAATATATTTTGGCGAGACTGCGGAGGAAAGGGAACCCTCCTGCACTGCTGGTGGAAACGTAAAACGGCACAGCCACTATGGAGGTTCCCGCCCAGATTAAAGTAGCAATACTACAAGTCCAGTAATTCCACTACTATTTACCCTTAGAAAATGAAAACACTAATTTGAAAAGATATATGCATCTCTAGGTTTACTGCAGCATTATTTATATAACCAAGATATGGAAGCTACCTAAGTGTTGGTGATAGATGCATGAAGAAGATGTGGTATACGCGATGGAATATTACTCAGCCATAATAAAGAATGAGATCTTGCCATGTGACAACGTGGATGGATCCAAAGAGTATAATGTTAAGTGAAATAACTCAGAGAAAGACAAATTCCATACGATCTCACTTATACGTGGAATCTAAAAATTAAAGAAACAGACACAAGAAAAAGCAACAAACAGACCTACAAATACGGACCTACAAATACGGAGAACTGGTGGTTGCCAGAGGGGAGAGCGTTGGGCAAAATGAGGGAAGGGGAGTTAGAGACACAGGCTTCCAGTTTGGAATCCATTGTAGGGATGAAAGGTACAGCATAGCAAATATAGTTAATGGTATCGTTTTAGCATTGTAAAGCGATACTTGGGGTGAGCACAGCATATCTAGTGTTTGAATCACTGCTGTACTCCTGAAACAAATGTAACACTGTGTTTCAACTACACTTCAATGAAAAATAAAAATGAAGACAAGTTAGTCTTCTCTTCTCCAGAGGAAGAGAATTTCAAGGACAGGAAACTACACAAGCAAAGACCTAAAGGGAGGGGCACAGGTGGGATATTCAGGGGGAGTGGGCATCAATAGCACCCCTCTTCTTTGCCTCCCTCCCCGTTCTGTCTGAACCAATGGTGAAATAAGACAAAAAGACGCAGAAAAGGAAAAAGGATCATTTTTACTAAAGCAGGTAAAGGAGAATGTGGTTTAGTTCACTGTGGCTTCTGATGATTGAGCCCCATCATCAGCCAGATGACTGCCCCCCAGTAGCACTCGATGGAGGTAGACCTCCTCTGGTGCAGAGAGCGCCCTCTGCAGGGCACAGCTGAGGTAGATATCCTCCTTACTCTAGCGCAGAGGGCGCCCCCTGGTGGGGACAGCTGAGCTAGACCTTCTCCTTGCTCTGGGGAAGAGGGCGCCCCCTGGTGGGCAGAGCTGAACTAGACCTTCTCCTTGCTCTGACGCAGAGGGTGCCCCCTGGTGGACGCAGCTGAGAACTGGGGCTCCCCAGGGGAAGGGGAGAGCTCAGTACAAGGGGACAGAGTGCCACAGCTGGAAGAAGGTTCCTACTGGCTTCAAGCCAGGGAGATAGAGTTCAATGGTTAGAGCTCAGGGACCCAGGGCAAGAGGGTGTGACGTGAGCCCACAGATGTGGGCAAGGTCAGGGGGTGTCAGAGAAGGTCAGCTCTTTTCCAGGTGGCTGGCAGAGAGATGGGCATGAGGCAGGTGCTTAAAGTTTTCTCCTGCCGTTGGGACCTCAGACAGCACTGGTACAGGTATCAGGTTGAACCATTTTCAGTTGTTGTTTTGGTAGAGTAAAAATTGGTTGCATATCCACCATTTCCAATGGTTCAACTTAGTACATATAGTCCTTCGGAGCTGTGGACAATGTCCTGCGGAGCTAGCTCGCCGCCCCCACGCTCCTGGCTTCACCCTGTGCTCCAGGGTATGTTTATGAAGCGCCTATGAGTGACTCTGGTTAGGCGTTTCCCTGTATTTTTTGATTTGCTTACTGTGTCCAGCACAGGCCATTTCCCATACTCCAAGATCAATAAATATCAAGTAAATCATCGAAAAACGAGTGGAAACTGCAATCTGGATGATTAGCTGATTTATGCCTTTAATGAACCTATGTCACTGTCCCCACGGTGGGCAGGCACCCAGGAGCTCACCGCCGCCATCTCGTTTCTCACAAAGCCAAAGACAAACGGGAACAGCACCCTTCAGGAGTTCGCCCGATGAGCAGGCATCTTCTGGGCAGATGAAACTGATGTGGCCTGATCGTAACAGGCTCCACTGGGACCTATGGCAGGGCCCAGGGGGAGGCGAGTGGAGACAGCTGGCACCAGAGGGGCTCCCTGTGCCACCAACACACAGCCTCGTGAAGGGGTCCCTTTCTGGCCTCTGCTGGCTGAGGAGGACATCTGGAGACGGCTGTGGTCGCCCCAGCACGTTGTGTTCAGCCCACGGGACACACCGGAGGAACGACTGGGTGTGGAACAATCAGAACTTCCCATTGTTTGTTTGCATTGTGTGGAAGCCGTAAGGGTTCACACTCATACACGGTTTTAAATAAGCGTCAGACACGGCCCCAAATGTTTAACGTACAGCAATTCACGTCATCTTGACGACGGCACTCAGAGGTGAGGACTGTCATACATGCAAGAAGCAGCTGAGGCTCAGGGGGATCCAATGGTCTTAACCATTTCACGGAGGAGGCAATCTTCACCATGTGGTCCACGCATGATTACTATACTACACACACACACACACACACACACACACACACACGCACACACGCACGCACCACAACCGGCTCCAGCTTGGTTGTTTTGTTTTTTACTAGGAGGTAAAGGTTTGTAATGCTTGGCTTAGAACCTTCCATGTGAATAGGAGGCCGGGGTCGCCCGTGAGTTCTGACCCACAGTGGGAATCTGGGCAAGTCCCATGGGCCCTGTGGACCTCAGTTTTGTTTTGTTTTGTTTAATTTTTTAAATATTTATTTTATTTACTTTGTGTGTGTGTGAGTGTGTGTGTGTGTGAGAGAGAGAGAGAGATAGGCAGAGAGAAAAAGAATCACAAGCAGGCTCTGCACCGTCAGTACGGAGCCCAACTTTGGGGCTCAATCTCACGAACCATGAGATCATGACCCGAGCTGAAATCAAGAGTTTATCCACCCAGGTACCCCTGGACTTCAGTTTGTCACAGAAGGCTGTGGACACAGTGATCTTGGGTCATCTCTAGCTGTCACCATTCCCAGGACAGCACTGTGGCAGTGGATTAATCCCCGTGATGAATCATTGGTCAAACAAGAGCTTCAGTGGGGGGCAGCGTAGGTGGCTCAGTCAGTTTAGCATCTGACTCTTGGTTTCGAACCATGATCTCATGGTTCATGGGTTCGAGCCCCACACTGGGCTCTGTGTTGATGGTGCAGAGCCTGCCTGAGATTCTCTCTCTCTGTCCCTTCCCTGCTCATGCTCTCTCTCAAAATAAACAACACTTAAAAAAAAAAAAAAAAAAAGAGCTTCAGTGAGGGTAAGTAGCAGTTTTCCATCGAGCTTAGCGGCCTCACTGGAAGTGCTTCGGGGATTAAATCCATAATTTGGGACCTTTTCATATTAGAGGGATATGATTTGCAAAGTTAAGCTTAAAAGAACAGGAAGAAGGTTTGGAGTGGGGGGGGGGGGTCTCTCCTTAGTGACACAATCGTGGCCTCATTGCCCTAGTGAAATCCAGGGGAAGGGAGGCTCCCTCCTCAGGAGAACAAGTGGAGTATGGGATGGGGGTGGGGTGTACTAGGGGAAGATTCAGGAGATCACAAAACAGATTACAGAGCACTGAAGAGGTCTCCTCTCTGTGGAAGAAAAGGTCTGTCAAGTACCATACAATTTATGGATTGAGAGCAGCTCTTATATAGAAGGGAGAAATAGTACTGAGGTAAGGCTTTAGCACAAACCATTTCCAGGTAAATTCCGGTGCCTTCCATTACCATCTTGTAGAGCATACTGGAGACAGAAAGGAATGCAGCCAGACCTTCAGAAAGTAGGGGACAGAATGAAAGCCTGCCATTTGCAACAACGTGGATGGATCCGGAGGGCATAATGCACGTGAAATAAGTCGGAGAAAGACCAACACCATATGATTTCCCTCATATGTGGAATTTAAGGAAAAAAAGCAAAAAAAAAAAAAGAGAGAACAAAAAAGACTCTCAAATATAAAGAACAAACTGATGGTTACCAGAGTGGTGGCAGGTGGGGGGTGGGGTGTGAAATAGGTGAAGAGCATTAAAAGTACATACACATAATAAGCACTGAGTAATGTATAGAAGTGTTGAATAGTATACACCTGAAACTAATATTATGTTAATTATACTTGAATAAAAATTAAAGAAAAAATTTTAAGGTATAGGACAGGTTTGCAAAAAAAAAATATTTGGGACCCCACTTAGGAACAGTTTTTCCATTTGGTGGATTGTTTAATCCTGAAAAAGGTTTAAAGTGGTGTTAAGAGCAAAGTATTCACCTTTAGGGATTTGGGGTCCACTCTTGTTTACAACATTCTTTTCTAACTCCAAGATTTTATTTATTTATTCATTCATTCATTCATTCATTCTTATTTAGCACATCTTTACAGGCAGCGTGTGAGCAGGGGGGAGAGGGAGGGAGGGAGGGAGGGAGGGAGGGAGAGAGAGGGAGGGAGGGAGGGAGAGAGAGGGAGGGAGGGAGGGAGAGAGAGAGAGAGAGAGAGAGAGAGAGAGAGAGAGAGAGAAAATCCCAAGCAGCCCCCACATGGTCAGTGCACAGAGCCTGAGGCGGGGCTCGAACTCCTGAAACCGTCAGATCATGACCTAAGCCGAAGTCAGATGCTTAACTGACTGAGCCACCCAGGCGCCCCTAATTCCAAGATTTCAAATGGGCACCTCTCATCTTGTAAGTTCCTTGAAGAGACCTTGACTTACCAGTATTTGTATCTCAGGGGCTTGCCGGGCACCTGGCACGTTATAAGCTTCCAAATTACCTTTATGTAGAAAAGGATGAGCCAACCTTGCAAACACCATAACCTTGTTGGCTTTTTAACTGACGTTCTTATTTAGCACATCTTTACAAAGGTCCTGGAAGTGGAATAAAGCTTCCTCTTGTCCCAGAAGCCACGGACACATTTTAAAATGTAACCGATAATGATTTTTCCCCGACTATAAAATGACGCACACAAAAGTTGGAAAAGATAGGAACGTTAATGAGGAGATGGCCCTGATCTCATTAACACATTAACATTGTTTTATTCCCTTCCAGGTTTTTTCCTAAGCACTATCTTTAAATGCGACTGTAATTATGCTATATTCCATAGCCCTTTTTTCATTGTGTTTTAAGCATCTTCCTTGTATCTCTGCATGTGGGTATTTAATAAGTATCAGAAACTCATCCTGGCAATACAGAACTTCTGGTCTTCTACTCCGAAGGAGTCTTTTCTTAGTTTTTATCACGAAAATGTCAAAATCATCCATGCAGTTGCTCTAGCCAAACACCCAGGGATCGTCTGGAATTCTCTTTCCCTCACCACTCCACCCAGCCCATTCAACCGTTCTGCTTCATCTAGAAAACACATCCCAAACCATCCTGTCCATCGCCTCTGCTCCTCCGAACTCATCTGAGCTTCCAAAGAGGCTCGGTCATACTCCCACCCTGTTGGGGAGAGTGATCAAAAACACCTGGCCACTGACTGACCCCTGAGCCGGACCCGGCCGCGTGGAGGCTCCTCCCCTCCCCTTGGGAGTGTGGGTTCCACTTGCCTTTCCGCTCCCACAGGCTGCTCCAAGGACATGGCCTTGAAATGGTGATGATGGAAACACCTGCACAGTACATGTGACTGAGCCCAGTTAGGGCCTTTTATAAACAAGGTTTGCAGGGCGGTGTGGGATCTACTCATCTTGCTGTTGCCCAAGACAAGACTCATTTGTAAGTTTCCTTTGCTATTGTTCTTTTTAATAATGTTTATTTATTCTTGATAGAGAGAGACACACAGAGTGCAAGCGGGGGAGGGTTAGAGAAAGAGAGAGAGAGACACACACATACAGAATCCGAAGCAGGCTCCAGGCTCTGAACTGTCAGCACAGAACCAGACTCTGGGCTTGAACTCACGAACCGCGAGATCATGATCTGAGCCGAAGTCAGACGTTTAACCTACTGAGCCCCCCAGGCACCCCCGTCCTTTGCTATTGTTAAGATCACCACCTACCAACATGGAGAGGCCTGCTTCTTTCCTCTGTCTCTCCCTGTCCTCTGCCGATGGGGGCTGATGTCAGGTTATACCTGGGAAGCTCCTGAGAGGGTTGTGAATCGACATCCCCCCCCCAATCCATCTTCCCGCAGAACCATCATTTAAAAATGTAGAAGATGCTGCCACCCACATGCATTTCTTTTGGACTGTATTTTTTTTTTTTTTTAATTTGTAACGTTTCTTTATTTTTGAGAGAGAGACAGAGCACAAGCAGGGGAAGGGCAGAGACAGGGAGACGCAGAATTCGAAGCAGGCTCCAGGCTCCGAGCTGTCAGCACAGAGCCCCAAGCGGGGCTCAAACTCATGCACCGCGAGATCATGACCTGAGCCGAAGCCGGACGCCCAACCGACTGAGCCACCCAGGCGCCCCTGTATATTTTTTTTAATCAGAAAATCAGGTGCATCAGGTGAGCAAGGGACCAGTTGGGATGCCCACCTGATATGCCCTTTTGCTGTCAGCTCTGGCTGCCCTCAACCCCCTACTGCAGCCATCCTCCGTTCTCCTCCTCCTCCAGACCTGAGTTCAGGGCTCACCCAGCACTACTTGTCCCTACAGCCGTTGAAAGCACAGACCGGGTCAACCTCGCCTGAGCAGCTCCCCCCATCGCACCCCCACCGGCCCCATAGTTAAAGGCGAGGGCACCTCGGGGAGGGCTCTACGGTCATCCAGCCACACCCAGATCTAGACCCATGGGGTGTTGGCAGGAGACCAGTCCACAGCTCGCGGGCACACACCGACTTCCCAGACAGCACGGTGTCACCACCCCCCCCAACCCCCCCCCCCCCCACCCCCCAGCACAGGAGACAGTCTCACACTAGATCCAGCAGCTCTCCCACCGAAGGAAGTGCCTTCTCGGCCCAACTTGGGCCCACGGGGCAATCCCGCTCCGACTCCTGGAAGCCCAGGGGGACTAACGGCACCCAGGCTCTAGCTAGTCCTCTCAGCCTCCTGGGTTCCCCATCCTGGACTCCACTCCCCAGAAAGATCTAGGCACAATAGGCGCCCAGAGCGGGTAAGCAACAAGCCAACACAACCCACCGACCACACACACGTGTTCACACATAGAACAAAATGCAGGCACTTACTTGCTTCCTCCAGGCCAGTCTTTCCCCGACAGCTGCGAGTTGAGTCCCAGGAGACCCACACTGCTGGTTTCTCCGGGCTTCCCCTGAAGAGCAGCCTCAGCACGTAGCTCTCTCCCCTGACCCAGCCCGACGTCCAGCGCCCTGCTGTAGGGGACCCGGCCCCTCCAACTGAGCCCCACCAGCAGGAAATACTCCCTCTTTTGAACACCATGGGGGGATGCCCACGGGCTGGGTCCTGGTGCTGGGCTCCTCAGGAGGCAAACAGTGCAGATACCGCCTGTGGGGTGCACACACGTGGCTGGGGCATGGGGGGCAGTAAGTGGGGGTCCCAACGGATGAGCAGGGAGAGGACAGGTGGGATTTTCTGAACATCACCGCCTCCAGAGCTGCCGCCAGTCTTCACTTGGAAGAAGCCAGATCTCCAGCGAATCTCGGGAGTCCTACAGGTGGCCTGCATTGCATTTGAAAGCGGAGGGGATTTTACACAAGGAGGTTTCTATTGGAAACTGCTGTTGATCAACTGGAGGCTCTGGCCGCACTGGAAGAGGCCCACAGTAGCCACTGAGTGGCAGGTGCTGCCTTTATATGGCCCTTGATTCTCCAGTTCAGCACCATTTGTTTCACGGCTGTCTTACACACGGTCTGCGCCACTCACATCCTCTGCCTGACCCCTGCAGGCGCATCCGTGACCTAGTGAGCATGAGGCTACCGGAAACCGGAAGTCAAAATGGCGCCCGCCTCAGCCTTTCCCGGAAGTCCACGCCTACTGGGTGTGGCCTGCAGCTCAGGCACTGGGCGCGTTTTAATGCATGGAAGTGTGATCGTAGAAGATAATGGCAATCGCTATGAATTGACAACAACTGATTACATTAGCTTGTCGTCACTTTATTGTTTATTCAAGTTGCCTGCAATTTACACTAGAGATCATGAGGAAATGGGAAACATGACAGGCATTTTGGGGAAGAGAGATGTAGGGGTCAGACAGGATGCCACGGAGGAGAAGGTAACTGTGACACCAGCATGCCAAGGGGAAAAAAAAAGAGAAAGGAATCAAGTATGGAGGGAAACAAGGGAGCCCTGTCGGCAGCGCTTTCTACCGAGGGTCTTTGTCATGTGCTGCTTCACCGCTGTCTTTCAGTCACCGCTCAGCATGTCTGTCTTCCTTTGCTGTAGCTGTTTCCTCGATGGCCCTCAAGTTTTTCAACTATGACCCCCCCCCTTTTTTTTGGCATCGAGCTGAGAGCTTTCCTCAAAAAATCTGTGCCTTCGACTTTGCGTTTTGAATGAAAATGTACACGAATGCCTGTTTCGAGCCTGCAGAAATGAAGGAGGCCCCAACACACACAGTCTGCAGAGAACAACTTAGGCATCAATCACGGTCTATTTAAAAAGATATGCATAATATTTTCTCTTAATCATGCAACGCATTTATTATACTAGACTTTAACGTCTCATACACAGGGTACAGTTCCCGTGCAAAGCTTAAATGATCCTTCCAACATCCCTATGTGAGCAACAGACACACTTCATCTGAAAGCAGTCAACTCCTTGATGATGTCTCTGATTTTAACAAGCATAAGTTTATGAGCGTGATCACAGTAAATACTCTCAACTACCACAACTGTAAATTATGTACCACTTCCTTCCAACCTCAACTATCACTTTCCAAAGGTAGTATTTGCCTAACTAAAAGAAAAAAAAGATGTGGAGACCACACGGGGCTCCTAAGGAGGAGTATCCAGGGGCCTTCCATCACCCTGGAATGAAGCCCAAACTCGTCATGAGTGCCCGAGGGTCTGATATGACCCTGTGACCTCCCCACCATAGCTCGTCCACCTGCACCTTCATGCACAGCCTCTAGCTCAGGGTTTCTCAATTTCAGCACCAGTGACGTTTTGGTCCCAACATATCTTTGTTTGTGGAGGATGTTGTGGGACGTTTAGAGCCATCTCTGGCCCTCTCCACGAGCTGCCAGCAGCACCCTCCCACACTGTGGCAACAAAAATGTCTCCAGACACTGCCAATCACCCAGGGTGGGAATCAGTCCTGTCGGGAATCACTAGTCACATCCCACTGAACAAGCCATACATCTCCCCATTTAGGCCCCTTATTAAGGCTCTCCCCCAACCTCACTCTTGCTTAGGCATTGTCACGTCTGCCTCCTTCTCGGTTCTGACCTCAGTTTAGATGTCATCTCTGCAGAGGGGTCTTCTTGACCAATCAGACTGAGGTGGGCCCTCCAAAGTCACCCTGCACTACATCACTGCATTTGAATTTCTCCATATCCTTTATTAACACGTGAAATGATCCAGCTTATTTGTTCACCATTCTCTCGTTGGGCTATAGTTTCATGAGAGTAGACACTCGTCTGTCTTCATGAAGAATCCTGACTATGACCACCAGTACCAGACATATCGCAGGTATGTGACAATTATCAAATGGACACACAAATGACTTCCTTCTTCATTACTGGGAGCTTTTTTGACAGTCAAGGAGTGATGGCAGAAGGGGGTTGCAAAACGCTCGGGATAATTCCAGGCCATGATTATTTGAGAAAGTCTGGGGAGACTTTGTTTTGTTTTGTTTTTTAATTTTTTAAAAATGTTTATTTATTTTTGACAGAGAGAGACAGAGCATGAGCGGGGGGAGAGGCAGAGAGAGAGGGAGACACAGAACTGGAAGCAGGCTCCAGGCTCCAAGCTCTCAGCACAGAGCCCGACGCGGGGCTCGAACCCACAGACCGCGAGATCATGACCTGAGCCGAAGGGAGACTTTGTTTTGACAGCATCCTATAGCCTCAGCTTTCTTAGTCTGGTGAACTAAGTGCTGGGGTCCCAAGGGAGTGACCCCCACCGATCCAATTTTCTTATCAAGCAGGTTCCACGTGGCCTTCCAGGCTCAGACAGTCCATATCTGTGACAACCCAAGCAGAAGTGAAGTGGGTAGAGAGAACAGTCACATCTTGGAGGGTTTATTGACTTAAAGGGAGCATTGAATGTTGAGTCCGGAATAGGAAGCTAATCCAGGAAAAAGGAAGGAGCCCTGCTGGGAGCTAAGGTGTGAGAGGGTGGAGGCCACATTGTTGGAGGCCCGGATGACCCTCCCTCTGAAGCAGCATGGTCCCCCATCCTCCTGACCCCCTCGGTCACACACACTCCTCCTTCACATCTCACAGGATGCGTTTCCGGGGGGCCCCAACCAGCCTCTTGATTCTCTTCTCTTTGCCAAAACACAAGCTAATTCCAGCTCTTTCCTACCTCTCTGAAGCTGCTGATTCAGTGAGTCACTTTCTATCCTCATTGTCTTCTTTGCTCTTGGCAGACTTCCTTGCAGAAAAAAAATCCTTTGCAAGATTAACATTGACCACAAAGGATATGCTTTTCTACCTTTTTTTTTTTTTTTTACATCTCATTTTTCAATCTCAATTGATTTAATCTGTTGCAACTACAACTCACTACGATTAAACATTAGAGGCAGAAGCGTGGTGGGCGGGAGGCAATATTGCTAGAATATATATCAAATATTGAAGTTTTCAACATAAAAATAAATCACTTTATTATTTTCTGTAGGCATACAGCTGCTCAAAGCAGCACCCTCCCGGGTGGCAAAATTAGGTATCGATTAGTAGAGAACACATGCCCGCTGAAATTGACTGAGCTGAGCATCCAAGACTCTGTGGCTTTTTTCCCTAGAGGGAGAAACCCAAGCAAGAGTCTGTAGTTCTCTCCTACGTGTTTCGGAGGTAGCATGGCAGCTACCTGTGCCCCGTGTATGATTCTCCATGCTCACACACCCGTGTGTGCCAGGCTGGGGTATCTGGTACTTGGACTCACAGGAATTTGTCATTTTTATGGCTCTGCGATGAGCCAAGGCTGAGGAATGCTCTGGTTCCAGCTGCTTTTCCACCTGGATAGATCTCAGTGACAATGCTCAAGAAGTACATTGGGAAAGCAATTGGAAAATCACTGAGAACAAGATTCCAGACTATTTTATGAAGGCTCCATTAAACTGTCATATACCCACAGCTACCCTCCCCCACACACACCCCACAGCCCCACACACAGGATGCCCTGGTTACAACTCAGCACTAAGAATTCTGAAATCTCGATAGAATATACTAGATGTTAAAAACTGCTGGGAGGCTTTTTGCCTCAAGAAGCTAAACCCGGTACGTCACTGTTGAGGCTGACTCTGATATGAAATCTACTTACAGTACATAAATGTAAAGAACCATTTTGTTCTAGGAAAACTAGGAAGTGCGCTGAATGCGTACGTTTAGATGAAAAACAGAGCCTTCCCTCTGGGATTATAAAGCCAACCCCCACCTGCCCCAGCAGCACATGTGCCCCGTGTATGATTCTCCATGCTCACACACTCATCTGATGGGAACTATCTCCAGGGGTGTCTCTTTCTAGCAAGTAATTTGAGACACAGCAAAAATCCCCTCATTGCTCAAGCCAATTAGATGGGATTTGGGTTGTTGAGATGTGAAGCATGTTAAACCCACAGATATTCACTCAGACTGACAGCTGGGGTGGGGGTTACCCCTTGTCTTGGTTTCCTGGGGCTGCCATGACAAAGTGCCACAACCCAGGTGGCTTAAAACAGCAAACACTTATCCTCTCATAGCTCTGGAGTCTAGAAAGCTGAAATCAGGAGTCAGCACGGCCATGCTACCTCCGAAACACGTAGGGGAAGACCTTTCCTTGCCTCTTCCGGCTCCCGGTGGTTATTCGCGATCCTCAGTGTTCCTTGGTTTATGGCCACAGCGCTCTGGTCTCTGCCTTTGTTACATGGCCTTCTCCCTGTGTGTCCGTGTCTCTGTCCAAATTTCCCTCCTTTTAAGGACACTAGCTATATTGGATTGAAGTCCATTGTAATCCAGTAACAATTTCATCCTAACTAATTACATCTGCAAAGTCCCTATTTCCAAGCAAGGTCACATTCTGAAGTACTGAGGGTTAGGACTTGAACGTATGAATTTGGTGAGGGGCACAATTCCACCCACAACAGGGTCTTACCCAGGAACTCCTGTAACAACACCCTGCTTGCTCTCAGAAACAACCTGGGCAAACTCTGCGGGGAGTCGAGAGGTCGAGCCGTGGTGGTGCCCTCCTTGCGTACTTGGATCGGTGATTTCTGAGTTGATGAGTCACACGTTAGGGACCCATCTTTAATGAGACTGTACCATGAACTACCGAGACTAGAACCTGCTCTGATTCATGCCAGTGTCACCTGCAGTGATGCACGAGCTGCGGAGCCCGGGGGCGAGCTAGACTACCAGGAGACGCCCCGGGGCCAGGGGCTGTCGCAGAGGTTGGAAACAAAGTGCCCTAATGACAGCTGCCACCCCCTGAGACGACTAGGATGTGCACATGCCCACGCCTGCGATAGCATTCCAGCAGGCGACAGGAAAGGAGGACATGGCCAAAGCCTGGAAGTCCTCCGTGCCCTTCAAGCCAACACAGCTTCAGCATTCCTGCAGACACCGGGGGTGGGGTGGGGGGGGCAGATGAGGACCCTGGGCTGGGTATGTCCACACTGGCAGGGAGTGAGGGGAAAGGTGTATTGAGGCCCGAGACCCCCTCCCAGAAGGGTGAGGCGAAGGGCATGATGGGGGATACGTAGGGTTGGCTCTGTCGCCAGCCCTCAGTGCATCTACTGAGGCTCCACAAACCCAAGTATGGCGTTGGGACAAGAGGCAGGGGCTGGGACCGGCGTGGGCACCTGGAGTTGGACTCTGCATGGGGAGGGGGGGGGCCTGGGTCATGAGCTGGGAAGGTCAGAAGTCAGGGCAGATTAGGGGGCGCGACGAAGTGACAGGGGCTGAGAAAGGCTGCTGCTCTGGGGAATAAAGGGTGACTGCAACACATCCCCAACAGCACTTGGGAGACAGCTGAGACTAGAACAGCATTTCCGGGGGGGCTCTGTGCTACCAGAACCGTCGGTGTATTTCCCGGGCAGCGGCCATCAGTGCTGGCTCCATGTGAGAGCTGCTCGCGGAGTATTAAAAAATAGCCATATGCCAGAATCCCACCTTCAGAGATGCTGATTTAATTGGCCTCGGGGTAGGACTCACATGAGTATTTTGTTATTTATTATTTATTGTTAAAGTTTATTTATTTATTTATTTATTTATTTATTTTGAGAGAGAGAGAAAGCATGAGCGGGGGAGGAGCAGAGAGAGGGAAGAGAGAGAATCCCAAGCAGGGTCCACACTGTGAACACAGAGCCCGATGCAGGGCTCGAACCCACGAAACCATGCGATCATGACCTAAGCTGAAGTCAGATGCTTCGCTGAGTGAGCCCTCCAGGCGCCCCACACATGAGTATCTTCTAAAGCACCCTGGGTGATTCTGTTGTGCAGTCGGGCGGACAATCACAGTTATCGAGGGACAAGAGAAGAAGATGGAGAGTTCTTTTATCAACTCCGGGTGAGGAACGGACTCCAGCACCACATTTCACAGTAAACTGAAAACCAGAGCACTAACTATTCGTAAAAGAACAAGTTCTGACAGATGCATCCACCTCTGGGGCCTCCTTTCGGAACAGAGAGGACCATCCTGGCAGGGCTGTCCTGGCACTAAGCCAGCTGGCCCAGAGGGCGAGGCCACATCCCTGGTAAATGGGCACTTCTTCTCCGAAATTCCACGTCTGTGAGGGTGGGTGGTGACGCTGACGAGGCCAAACCGGAAAACAGCACCAGCCCCGGAGGGGCACCCGCAGAGGTCAACAGCAGGAAGACAGATGGGGCCAGGAGCAGGTCCCCGAAGGCACCTCTGGCAGAACACCACAGAGGCACCCGTGGGGGTCAAAGGTAAAGGGTGAGAGGGAATGGGAGCCTCTCCCGGAGCTCTGGCCCTGTGGGTGGGTGACCCCCACAAAGAGAATACCCCCATCCCACTGCTGCTCAGGAGGTAGGGGCATCCGGCCATCACTTCTAAATTGTAGGGCTGGTTCTTACACACAGGGAAAATTAATTAACCTTTTAGCCTCAGCGGGGTGGAAAAATACCAAGTCACCACGCAGGCTTTCCAAAGGTTAATTATTTCACATTTCAGCGCCTCCCGGAAGCACTGAAGATCCTCATCACGGTTTCTTCGCCCGCCCTGGATCCTCTCTCTCTGGTATTCACTTAAACGGAATTTCGGGGATCTACAATAGCCGAGCTGGCTTGAACTGGGGGACTGACACATAGGAAGGCACCAGAGGGCCTCGCGTCAGTTTCTCTCACCGAGTTGCAAGTTGAAGGCATCTTACAGTAGAGGGGCCAATATTTATACAGCGCCCTGTGGTTTATGAATCACTTGTTTATCGTCTCGCCAAATCAGTAAATTCTGAAGACAGGTGTGAGTAGATGTGGACCTTGTACCGTCCGCGCACTGTTGGATTCCTGAGGCCTCTCATCTCCAGACCACCTTACAGTGAGAGATTTTGGGTGCGGGAGGAACTAACTTCTCTTGATGGAATTCAGGTCAGAGCTGCCATATTGAGAACTCGGAGTCTGAGAACTCGGAGTCTAAGGAAGAGTCCGGTTTTACAGACTGGCTCATTATAGCATCACCTGGGAAAAGCGCCGGCCTCGTGGGTGTGTGACCGGCCGGTGCTATGGGGCCCCACGTTCAGGAGGACTCTGAGGTTAGAAGGATCACGCACTGGTTGAATGTTCTCCCTTCACCTCGAAAAGATTTTTTAAATATTTGTTATTTACTTTCGAGAGAGAGAGAGAACAGGAGGGGCAGAGAGAGGGAAACGGAGAATCCCAAATAGGTTCCGCAGTCTTAGCCCAGAGCCTGATGCGGGGCTCGAACCCACACGCTGTGAGATCACGACCTGAGCTGAAATCAAGAGGTGGACGCTTAACCACCTGAGCCACCCAGGCACCCCGACCTTGAATTTTTTTTCGTAATTTTTAAACAAGGGCTCTTGCCTCTTTATTTTGCACAGGGCCCTGCAAATTCTGTAACCAGTCCTGCCCAGGAACGTCTTAAAAATGCAAAATCTCAGGCCCTTGCCTGCACCTTCTGGTTCAGAATCTGCATTTTAACAGGATCCTCGGGCGATGCACACGCACGTGGAAATCTGAGCAGCGCTGCTTACACCACCTCGGAGTTATCTTCCTAGACGTTAGTACAAAAAGGTGTTACTAAGAAGAGATAAAATATTCTGTAAAATACATGCAGGACAATGAGAACTCTGGCAACCTACAGATTTTTTTTAAGTAGCCTTAAACTTAGTATCTTGGAATATGCAATAGCCTCAGGTTGTTTCAGAAGACTCACGCCAAACAGAGACCTTGGCACAGAATACTTGTACCCCCACAGGTAGGTTTCCTGGGATTCTAATTCTCCTGGCGCCTTGGGAAAGCCATACACCCGTCCATTTTGGAAGTCGCCGAGATCATCCACCTGTGCCTTGGTTCTCAATCGTTTTGCCGTCCCAACACGCCCGAGAGGCATGGCTCTCCCACTAGGCACCCGGGGGCTCTAAGAAAGGGTGATGACCCCAAGTGGCTGCCCAGGCATCTTGAGAGTCGGGGGAAGAAAGACATGCTTCAACCCTTGGCACTCCAGCGCTCACCCAGCTGAGAATCACTGAAGGAAACGTCTGTCGTCAGTATTTTCTGGGTTTGAGATCTTTGAGTGCATGGTGGCGTCTCTCAGCAGAAGAGCCCCCTGGAAATGAAGGGCATGGGTCTCCCTCTCTCTCTGCCCCTCCCCCACTCATTCTCTCTCTCTCTCTCTCTCTCTCTCTCAAATAAATATTTAAAAAAATTTTAAATAAAGCAAAATAAAATAAAAAGACAATACCAACATTTGATGGGATTTTGGAACAATTAAAATTCTCAAGTACTGGTAACGGGAGCATTTCCCAATGAATTTTTAGAATCAGCGTGCCAGTTAAAAAAAAAATACTGGCATCTTAATTGAGATTACTTTAAATCTATAAACCAGTTTATGGGGCGCCTGGGTGGCGCAGTCGGTTAAGCGTCCGACTTCAGCCAGGTCACGATCTCGCGGTCCGTGAGTTCGAGCCCCGCGTCAGGCTCTGGGCTGATGGCTCAGAGCCTGGAGCCTGTTTCCGATTCTGTGTCTCCCTCTCTCTGGCCCTCCCCCATTCATGCTATGTCTCTCTCTGTCCCAAAAATAAAAATAAAAAAAATAAATAAATAAATCTATAAACCAGTTTTGAATAAATGACATTTTAACAATATTTAGGCTTCCTCTTCATGAACTTTGTATATCTGTCCATTTGCTTAGGTCTCCTTTGACTTATTTTTTTTCCAGTGATGTTTTATAGTTTTCGGTGTGGACGGTTTGAACGTCCTTAGACTTCTCCCCAGGTATCCGATGTTTTCTTGACCCGGTTGTAAAAGCCGCCATTAAAAAATATTTTTTTTCCAGTTACTTCTGCCGGTACAGAGAAAGACAATAGGTTTTGGGCATTCGGAATCCAGCAACTTAGTTAATGACTTAGGTCTCGTGCCTGATCTCCCAGGGCACTAACTCAAATCTCACCATGACCACAATTTCTTTTCATTCATCTACCGCGTTTTAAAATTTTGAGATGCATGTTAGCTAAGCTCCATCAGTGTGCGTGTATGTATGTATGCGTGTGCACAACCGTGCTGTATGTGCACGTCCCACTTACTCTTATCAGGCGCTCTTTGGTCTCCTGCAGCCGTTGTGTGTCTCTGCACAAGTGTCCCCGTGGTTCTGCTTTCCATCCCGTCCCCGCCGGGCGGCCTCATGTGGACCTACCATTCTCTGTGGGCGTCACTGGCGAGTCTCCTTAGTGACAGGAAATCTCACAGGTGGTGAAAGACAAAGGAGTCTCTGGCCCTGTGGACCTAGGTGACAAGGGCCCTCAGGGCCCTGGGAGCCCCAGGGGGACCTTCTCTGTCCTCTGTTCTCTATCTCAAGCACAGGGACACCTCAGTCCACCAGTCTGCTCCTCTTGGCCTTCTGGGGTCAGGATGACTCTGGACTATTTTTACTCAGAACTCTGACAACACCTGTGGAGTTGTTTTTTTTTTTTCCATACCAACGATGTCCCCAAATCTCTGGACATCAAGTGAGTGCCCTAATGTTGAATTCAAGTCTGACACCGACTACCTGAAGTCTGTGGCAGATTCTACACATCTAAGGGCTCAGTCCCGAGACTGCCCCACTTCACACACCAGTCAAAAGTCCTGGACTACCCATACTTCTGGCCAACCGGCTATGAATCAGGGGTTCCTACAGCCCCCCTCCTCAGGTTGGATGGTTTGCTAGAACTGCTCACGGATCTCAGGTTAACACTTCTGTTTACCAGATTTATTATAAAGGAACAGCCAGGAACAGCCAGGTGGAGGCGACACACAGAGCAAAGTGCGGGGGCTGGGGTGTGGGGCTTCCGTGGCCCCTCTGTGCATGACACTATCCCAGCACTTCATGTGTGTGTGTGTGTGTGTGTGTGTGTGTGTGTGCGTGCGCGCACGCGCGCCCCAATCCAGAAGTTCACCAAATCTCTCACATCAAGAGTTTTTACAGAGCTTAATCTCCAGCCCCTACTACTCTTCATGGTGGCTGCTAGGTGGGGCTGGGAGTTCCGACTCTCTAACCACTTGGTTTTCTAGTGACCAGCCCTATCCTGGGTCTTTCTAGGACCCAAAACATCCCTTGGCAATCTAGGAACTGCATTCCAAGTCACCCTAGTAGCGTAAACCAAGGTGTGAGCAGAAAGAGCTCTTCAGGAATAACAAAAGACATCCCTACCACTCGGGAAATTCCAGGATTTTAGGAGTTCTGTGTCAGGAATGAAGACAAAGGCCAAATACATTTCTTTTTTTTTTTTTTTTTTTTTTTTTTTTTTTAATTTTTTTTTTTTCAACGTTTTTTATTTATTTTTGAGACAGAGAGAGACAGAGCATGAACGGGGGAGGGGCAGAGAGAGAGGGAGACACAGAATCGGAAACAGGCTCCAGGCTCCGAGCCATCAGCCCAGAGCCTGACGCGGGGCTCGAACTCACAGACCGCGAGATCGTGACCTGGCTGAAGTCGGACGCTTAACCGACTGCGCCACCCAGGCGCCCCTACATTTCTTATACCACAGAGCCTCTGCCCAAGCACGTGGTCACTTCTTTTCTCCTTCAGGAGAGACTATGGACCCCTCAATTTCTTCTCAAACTGTGCCCTTCTGGTTCTTGTTCTGGGCTCTGTGTCCAATTCCCAGTAGATGACTCTGACTTTGTCATCTCATTCCCAATGTCCTCTCAATCCCAGCAAAACTCATTCACACCGAGTCACCCGCAGGTCCCAGCAACACCTGCTCAGGTAGGCAAGTGCCTTGGAACTGAGTGTGGAGGAGAAGGAGGCCATGTTCAGGTCTGAGGTTCCAGCCAGCGTGGCCTCTCTTGGTGAACTGGCCTGTGGCTTATCTGTTGGGCACACTGTTAGAAGCATGGCAGGACAAGGCACTGATATATAAGCTTTGTTATTCATCTTTTTCTTTCCCTCCATTTTATGGAAGTAAGCAGGATCTGAGTGGCCTCTCCCCAGGGAAGGTTTGGTGATAAATCTATTTAATGTCAGTGGCTCTGTTTCTTTTGGAACTGCTTGAGGGGATCCCTTTACGGGCTTCGAGAAGGGAAAGGAAAAAGGTGAATAGGGTCAAGACTAGCAAGCCCTCAGGTCCCTGGTGAAGTGGCAATATTCAGAAAGGATACTTATGTAGGGTGCCATATTACCTAGCCAACACTCTGGACACTGGAGTTGCCAGTGAGGCAAGGGGTTTGGGGCTTTCAGGCAAAGCATGGCTGGCTGGCTGGCTGCTGACTTGGAGACACCATGCAAGCTTGGGCACCATGCAGCAAGTAAGACTTAAGACAAAGGGCTCTCCCAGGTCCTCAGGTTTGGCCAAAAACATCAGCAGCTCAGTCCCAGGCTGGAGGATATGTGGGTGTGGTGAAGAGGGAGCTAACGGTTTCCCACTAGCTTGGCGGATGGAGACTGTTATGGGTTGAATTGTGTCCCTTCAAAAAAGATATTTTGAAGTCCTAACCTCTAGTACTTCAGAATGTGACCCTATTTGGAAATAGGGCCTTTACAAAGTTAAGTTAAAAAGTGAAGTGGAACACCTGGGGGGTTCAGTTGGTTCAGTGTCTGACTTCTGATCAGGTCATGATCTCACGGTTCCTGGGTTCAAGCCCCAGGTCAGGCTTTTTGCTGGCAGCGTGGAGCCTGCTTCAGATTCTCTGTCTCCCTCCCTCTCTCTGCATGCCCCCCCCCCACCGCAGTCTCTCTCCCTCTCTCTCTGTCTCTCAAAAATAAAACATTGATTTTTTTTTTTAAGTTAAGTTACAGAGGCACCTGGGTGGCTAAGTTGGTTGAGTATCCAACTCGTGATTTCAACTCAGGTCATGATCCCAAGGTCGTGGGATCAAGCCCCCCATCAGGCTCTGCACTGAGCAGGGAGCCTGCTTATCTCTCTCCCTCCCTCTGTGCCTCTCCCCAGCTCATCGGTTCTCTTAGAAAAAAAAATTAAGTTATAAGTTAAAATGAGATCACTAGGGTGGGCCCTAAGCCAATATGACTGTATCCTTAAAAGAACGGAAATGTGGACACAGAAACAGGGGCACAGGGAGAACACCACAAACTCCAGAACTGTGAGACATTCCTATTGTATAAGCCACTCAGCTTGAGGTACTTCATTACGTCAGGCCTAGGAAACTAACAGAGATTCAGAATTGGATTTAGGGGAAATTAAAAACATAGCATTTCTTACACCCCAGTGAATTTGTGAACTGAGGTTCCCACTAGCTAGTGACAGGAGAGCTAATTTTCTGAAAGTCAATGTGGTTTTATGGGAAAAGTTCCTAAAACTGTACAGTATCCTTCAGCTGTCCATTCAAGATTATAAGGAGAGGAGGCTTTCTCTCCTCTAGAAAGCCTTTCCCCCTCCTATAATCCTTACAAGATCGCGCTGAGGTAAATTCCATGCTACTGACAAGGAGCATGGCAGCCAGACAGGGTTGAGGCCAAGAACACAACTTTTGATTCTTGGCCCCAGGGACATCCCATCATTCTTCCTGAAAGAGAACTTTCAGGAAGTTCTTTCCTCTGTGGTCAAAATCCTTCAGGTTGGAATTTCTCTTTATTGTCAGATTATGATCCAGTCTCCTGGCAAAAAAACAGAGACGAAAATAAATTTCCCACAGCTATACTGAACAAAGAAGCCACCGTTATGACGGCAGAATGAGAAAAGCCTTCCTTGGCCACTATCCATGGGAAGGTGACCGGGGGCTGTTGGGAGGTCAGTTGCTCAAGAGGAGCCAGTCGGATCCTAGGTTTGGTAAGGGAGCTAATGCAGGCTCAGTGGCATAAATAAAGACATGGTTTGCGTGGTCTGTACTTCACCAGAAATAACCATGCTTGGTGTTGAGAACCCAATTCTCTTGGGGCTCCCCCACACTAGTGTAATGTTGAGAGCACAGGCAGGAGGAACTCGGTGCCAGGAGCCAAGGCATATGAGGAAGGTGCCGTTCTTGGTCTGGACAGGAGTCCAGGCAGGGAAGCAGATAACCCCACCAGGTGAAGGCAGGCTTAGGTCTTACTTGGGAGGTTCCAGGTTCTAGAATGCAGCCGAGGAGGGACATTTCATGCTGGTTCAAATGGAGCTGTCACATAAGGGGTCCCAGAGTGGCAAACAACTGTCCCAGAAAGTATTAACACCAAAGATGGACGGCCACGGATGGAGCCTGTTGGAGAATGAGAGAGAATCACTTCCTAAATTCTAGATTCTCGATGCCCCTCACTGCACATATATTTTCTAGTAAAATTATATTTCACTCATTTAATTTTTAACACAGGGCACTTTGAGGTTGTGGCAAGTTTAAGGAAATCTTTTTTTCATAAACAATAACAAAAACAGTAAGAATAGAAGCAACCAGGGAAACTGAGAACCATGAAGGTTCTTACAATTTGTCATGAGGCCACTAGGGGGCAGAGGAAGATAGCTATTTGGAGCCACTAAAAAACACTGCAATCCCAATCCTTTTTTCCCCACCACAAAATGCTTGAGCAGAAAAGAAAAAGTATAGTACAAACCAAAAATGGCTTTGCTGTTATTAAGAATTGCCAGTATTCTGAGGTAGCTTCTATTTCGTATATAGAATGCTGACCCTACTTTTAACTACAACTCAACCGGTCAAAATTCAACCATACCTACGATTCGGCGCCGTGCTTCTGACCTCGCCATGAGGACACCCCAGCAGATGTATGTCATGGTCAATGCTCTCAAAGAGCGCTCAGTCAGGCTGGGAAAAGGAGGAACACACAGTTGCCATTTAGGGTTGATACGGCTGTTTGCTTGGCTGCTGCCATTTGATTTTGAGGGATTCTAAGTCCAGCATATGTCCAAGTATATCAGCCTCAGGTACAGCCTTGTTTTAGTCTCAGAAAAGTCTGAAGGTGTTACTACACGACAGATCTTTTCCATTGCAACCATTCCTGTCTCACAAAGCACAAAGGAAGCAGATAATAATGAGTGGGAAACCAGTCACCAGGCACAGTGGGATAGCACTGGGAGGTACCTGTGTTAGTGTTTCACAGCTTGTGAGAGCCCCTTAGTTAATTATCTTAGGCAGGGAATTAAGGATTTGATGCAGTGATCTTAGGGGTGAATTAAAGCATCTCCCCAAATCCCATGAGGTCTATGGGATAGATCCATGATCTATCCTAGAGGGCCTATGATGTCTCCAAATCCTATGAGGTCAGGACAAAAGATAACATCCCATTCAAAGAAGGTGAGGCATTGAAGACTTACTTCTCCAAGTTCATTCATTCAGCAAACATTTATGAGCTCTTTGCTAGACCTGATGAGTGCCTGAGGGGCTTCTAGAGTAACTGAGGACACAGACACACAGTCTCCAAACAGAATGCTGTTTGAGATGCCATAGAGATATGGACAAGGAGCTATGTGAGCAGAGAGGAGAGGTTCCAAGGCTCAGCTGAGAGAAAGGGGCCCAAGGAGGCTATGTAGAGGTGGTGATGTTTTTAGCTGATTTGACTATCCCCAAGACAACTGGCAATAGCAAAAATAAAACGACCGTGGAGGGACACTTCTGTGTTCCAAATTGCACAGGATTCCCACAGAGAACAAGACAGAACAAAACAACATTTTCCCTGTGGAAGGCAAGCTTACAATAAAAATAAAAAATTACAAAGCACTAGAGGACACAGTCACCATGAGTAAAAGTGAATGTCCACACTAAAAATAGCTTTCAGATAATACAATGTTCAGATAGAGTGCATAAAGTAATGTTTAAAATTAAAACCGCAGACGAGAGACTAACTAATGAGGATAAGTATGACCAGTGGGTTTGAAGAAGAGCCAAACGGAACTTCTAGAAATGAAACACGGGATCGTTTCAATGAAGCACTGGGTGGATGGGGCAAGCAGCAGCTTGGGACACAGCTAAAGAAAGAGTCTGTAAATTGGAAGAAGGAGCCAACAGGAGATAGAGAATACTAAAGAAAGCTTAAGAAACATGGAGGATAAAACAACCAGAGCTATCTTACCCTTAAAAGAAATTTCAGGCGAGGCTAGAAAGGTTGAGAGAGCGGCAAAAGTCAAGGAGAAACTGGCTGAGGTTCTTTTTTAAGTTTTTTCAGAATGGGGAATCCTGAGCAATATAAATAAAAATGAAGGCATGCCCAGACAGATGGGAATGAAACTGCAGAAATTAGCAAGGGAATAAAGGATTTAATCTCTCTGGATTAAGAAGCCAGAAATCAAATCACAAAGAAACAGGCTTACCTGCAAAACAACAACAGTCCGGTTGAAAACAGCCTTCTCAGTATCAGCTATAGAAGCCAGAAGACAACGCACGTGCGGA
Organism: Neofelis nebulosa; assembly: GCF_028018385.1. NCBI lineage: Eukaryota > Metazoa > Chordata > Mammalia > Carnivora > Felidae > Neofelis > Neofelis nebulosa. Next base: position 13,874,525 of record NC_080792.1, on the reverse strand, counting down.
CAGAAAACGTAGACTTCAAAGCCTGGCTAAGCTGCTGTTCGAGAGCAAGGACAAAACAGAGACCTCTTTACCCAATAAAAATGGAAGGTTCGCCCCGAACAGATCCTCCCTGAATGAAACACTAACGAATGCACTTCAGAGAAAAAAAAAGTAAGTTGAATCTAAATGAAATGAGAAGGATGCAGAAAGGCCATCTGTTTTTCCCCCTCATTCTTCTCCCTGAATGCACTTCCTCTATTGCCTCTTAGGCCTCCTTCCTCCCAGGTGGGAGACTGGAGAGGCTGCCCACAGATTACATCACCTCTGTCCACCTACACATGCATTCTGAGTGCCTCTGGCTGGGGTTCTCTACCAGCTCACCACTCCTGGGACAGCAGGTGACAGCCAGAGGAACCCCAAAGTGCATCAGAGGGCCCCCAAATTGTATACTACAGCTGAGGCTTATAGAAGGGGCTGCACTTTCTGATTTTGTGAGGGAATCTCCTAGGTGTCCAGTATGTGTTCCTCCAACCCCTGCAACAGCATCCCATTGGTCGACGTGGGCCTTTTTGGGGGGTCTCTCTGAATCTGACTCTAAGACAGAGATTCCAGATGGAGTAGTTTATCTGGAAGACAATCCCAGGAGATGCTGGCAGGGGCACAGGGACGTAAGACAGAGAAGAGGCAGCCAAGAAAGCATGTGGTATCTAACCAGCTACCTCTGGGGTGACTGAAGCTTAAATCTGCTCAGAAAACTCTGGAAGTCAGTGAGAAGCATACACCTCAGAGCAATCCCACCTGAGGGGCAAGGGAGCTGGGGCATTTATACACCAACTCCTATTCACCATTGTTGGGAGTCTGCTCCCGGGGGCATTGATTTCCCAGCACTCTGGCCTGCTGCACAGGTGGAAAAGGGGGCTCCAGGTCAAGAGAAAGTCCTCAGGACACAAAATGAGGTGTCAGCAGTTGGAATTCCAGCCTGTCAGCACTGAAGGGGAAAGACAAGTGTGTGGGTGGGGTTCAGGCAGCACCTGCTATAGCACTTTAAGTCAATGCCTTTAGGAGAATGCACTTTTTTTTTTTTTTTTTTTTTACAGGCAGAAATAAAAGACCCCAACAAACTCAGGGCCATGACTCGCTGTAGTCCTCAGAGGTAAAAGGTGTTTGAGAACTTTCCGTTGCTCGCTGGCAGTTTCTAAATGAACGCCTGCCTCCAGCTCTGAGTTGTCTGGCAAACACTGGGAGGGGTTGCAGGCAGTCTGGAGCTTTTCACTATCATTAAAGTGACAGAATCTAAAAACACCCAAGTGTGTGATTCGTCCACTGGCCTCGCTAATGGCCTGGCAGGCAGTCCGGCAGGTAGACACGTGCTCAGAAAGCCATGCAGGTGCAGCTGGCATGCACACAGCAGGTGAGGAATGCCAAAGAAGCAGGAAATTCAAGATATTAAACTTCTGGCTGATTTAAAGTACAAAAAAAAAAAAAAAAAAAAAAAAAGAGGACACATTTCATATTACTGGTATTTGCCCAGATCTGAGTACTATAAAAAGAACTAGAGAGGAATAGAATTAGAAACCCACCGTTTGGCACTCCTAAAATAAAGCGGAATAAAAAGCTCTCGGGAGTGACAGGAAGAATACCAGGGCAGATGGCCTTACACACTGCAATTTAGCCCTGGCAGTAACCACAGTGGGAAGACCTGTCCCGTCCCACTGAATGACTTTAATGACCCTGCCCTTCCTCTTCTTTTGTTCATTTCTATGGTTTACAATTTTATTTTAAATGCCTGGTATTTTATAAGGTCTCTAATAGCTTGGACATTCATTATTTGCAAAGGGGTTTTGCATTCAGGTTGGTTACCTCACCTATAAAATAAAGTGCTAACTTTTGTGCCTCCTCGTTTCGGCCTCTTAAGTTTCTCTGCCATTCTTTGGATGTGAAGAAGAAGGACTGCTGTTGAGGGCCCCACATCTGTCTTGGCGGCTGTTAATGAGACTGGCATAAAAAGCGGAGATAGTTCCATCCTTGCTAAAAGAGAAGAAAATTATGTAGCAATATCTCTGTACCTGCGCTGAAACAGCCCACAGTACTTGAGTGTCTGTTAGACTTTAAAATCAACTGCAGCTTTATCCATCCATTCCATCCATCAGTCCATCTTTTCATCCACCCACCCATTATTCCATCACACCAGCCAGCCAGCCATCTTTTCTTCCACCCTAACCAAACTTCCATTCATCTATCCAACCAACCCCAGCAGCCTCCCTTCCTTCTTTCTAGATTCCATTCCTCCCTCCCTCCCTTTTCCTTCCCTCCTTCCTTCCCTCTTTCAATTAATGCATCTCAAACAATCACCCATCCATCTATCCATCCATCCATCCATCCATTTATCACAACCATCTAATACCTACTGAGTATCTCTGGGATAACTAAGCACTGAAATATGGAGATAAAAAATAATCTTACCCTCAGTAAGTTTATCCTTTAATAACACTTTCAAGCAAGCTATAAATGGGGATAATCTATTTTTCTTCTTTTTATTTTAACGGGAATCCTTTTCTCTAGAAATATTCGTGAATCTTCCCACATTCAGTGGTAAGCATGTTCACAGGAAAGTGGAAAGAGAATTCTTGAGGCTTTCACTGCAGTTCGGTATGGGGCCCTCAAGCAACTGTCTTTCCAGGAATGCTTTCTCTTGTTGGTTAGCCCCTCCTTTTGAGGACTTTTATTGGATATTGTAGATGACCCTGTTCACTTCTCTGGTGGAGTAGGAATTGAGTCCAAGCCTTCCAGATGTCTAGGAGGGCTCTGGGAATGTGCATGGCAGGTAGAATGAGCACTTCTGGGCCATGTGTTAATCAACGTGGCCCAGCTTCACTTTATTGGCTTGGCAACTGCCAGAAAACCTCCTAACTTCCCCAGTCTCTGTTTCTCCATATAGAGTTATCATGGCTCTGCTGGGTTTTGCACATATTGTGTGCAGTCTGTAAAAAGGGCTTTCAAAACCGCCAACTATTAGACAGAAATATTTCTTTTTAAAAGTGCTTATTATTTCTGAATTACATAAATAATAAGGGTTGACAGTAGAAAAATCAGGAGATCTGAGGAAAGAAACTAAAACAAACAATCATAAAACCATTGTAGTCTGACCACTCGATTTCCCTGAGATGTGTTTGCTGACTGGGAAAGATATGGACGATAAGTATTCAAGATGAAAAACCAGGTGCCGTAACAGGATATATGCTACTGGTCCTGTTATTAAAGACTATATTTTTGTATATATACATATAGCTGCAAGGTTATTTTTTTATTTCTTAATGTTTTTATTTATTTTTGAGACAGAGAGAGACAGAGCATGAGCAGGGGAGGGGTAGAGAGAGAGGGAGACACAGAATCCCAAGCCAGGCTCCAGGCTCTGAGCTGTCAGCACAGAGGCCAACGCGGGGCTCGAACTTACGGAGCGTGAGATCATGACCTGAGCTGAAGTTGGACGCTCGACCGACTGAGCCACCCAGGCGCCCCTGTAAGGTTATTTTTAATTAACTTTACTTGTAATGTTAATACATAATATCAGAAAAGTCAGATGAATAAAAGACAAAACTGATCCCGACCTACTATCTAGCTATGGTCACTGATGATATGTTGGCATATTACCCTTACAGAGTTTACTTACTTTTATATTTCTATATTTTACAAATATTGTACCAGACCATACATGCAAATATGTTACTTGCTTTTCCATTCTATAACAAATGGCCAACTTTCCATGTCAGTACATATACTTTGTGGTATTTGAATTAGCTTTGAGTATTCTGTCCTATGGATGTATCACTGTCTTATGGGTATGTCATCATCCCCTGATGTTGGGACATTTAACATGTGCGTCTTCCAAAAGTTGGGAGTGTTTCGCTTTAAACAGTATGTAATCAAGACCCTACCAGTGAAATCTCTGTGCCCATACATATTGCCAAATTGCATCTCAGAAAGGTTGGACTATTTATTCTCTTATTGTAGCATAGGAGAATCCTCACTACCCCCCGAGAATAAGAATATATTTATTTAAGTGTAAACTGGTAACACCTTCATGCTTTCAACAATCAATATACAGAAAGAGAAGTTTGGAAACTCTAGAAGGAGCGGAAAGGAGAGTGGATAACTCCAAGCCTTATCCCCATCAGTCTAGGTGCTCCACGGGTAACCCTGTGAAGGCAAAACCAAGGAAATACAAACATAAATTCGTATCTTCCAACCCTTTAGATAAAAAGGTAGTAGATTAAATACACTGCCCTGAACCTTGCTTATTTTTATTAATGGAATACTGTAGAGTTCTTTCCATGTCAATACTGATAGCACATCTCCTCTCTTTTTTCACTGCATAGAGTTCATCCCAGGGAGGCAGTAAATGTGGTAAGAGCCACCTGTCGCTTCCATTGTTTTCTATCACAAACAATGTTGCAATGAACAGTCTCAATGCATTGTATGTTCTCTGTGCACACGTGCAGCTATAGAAGTGGAATCATATATTTGCAATTGCTGACAGGCCACATCCCCCTTCATAATGGATATGCCGAGTCCCATCCCCACTAGCAATGTTCCAAGGTGCCTGCCCTTGCACAGACTGGCCCACAGAGTGTGGTATTAAACAGGAGGATTTTTGCCAATTCAGTGGGTGAAAATGGTATTTCGGGGTTGCTTTCTGTGAATGTGGCCCATATTTGCTCATCCTCCTCTCCCTTTCCTTCCTTCCTACTTTCCTTCCTCCCTTCGTCCCTCCCTCCCTTCGATTTCTATGAGTTCTTTATGTATTAGGAAGAAGAGTAGGCCTTTTTTGGTCATGAATTACAAAACTGTTCTTTCCATTTTTCATTTTCTAAAATTTAGCATATGGTCGTTTTTTCCTTTCTGTGCAAAAGTTTTAAAAATATAGAACATATTAGTCTCAGGGCACCTGGGTGGCTCAGTGGGTAAAGTGTCCAACTTCGGTTCAGGTCATGATCTCAAGGTTGGTGAGTTTGAGCCCTGCATCGGCTCTGTGCTGACAGCTCAGAGCCTGGAGCCTGTTTCAGATTCTGTGTCTCCTTCTCTCTCTGCCCCTCCCCTGCTCGCGCCCTGTCTCTCTCTCTCTCTCTCTCTCTCTCTCTCTCTCTCTCTCTCTCTCAAAAGTAAACAAACATTTAAAAAAAATTTTTTTTAATATAGAACATATTAGTCTCACTGTGTCCCTGGATTTTGAGTCTTGAAACGTGAAAGTGGGATGTTCTTCAGGAGAGAGTACATCGTAGGCGTCTAGGAGCCCATTTGCTGGCTGAGACCCACAACCTGCCCCAAATCACACACAGGGGCTGTATCTCCTTGGGTTATCAGAGGCTGGCTGCCTTTTTCTTTTCTTTTTGTTAAGCCTCATTTCATGGGAACAGGAACGCTGTAAGTATCTCACAAATCCATTTAGAGAGAACAGAGGGAACAGAATCAGGAGTGGGCTTAGGTCAGGGGAAACATAACACCATCAGGCCTCTGCAGTCCTCCCCGCCCCCAGCTGGCTGGAGTGACTTGGGGCTGCAGTGCGCGGACCGCTCACAGGGGGCAGCACTGCTGAATGAAAGCAGACACGACACGCTCAGATTGTGTGGAAGCATGTGAGCACACTTCAAGTGATTTTAGACTGCCCTGATCCCAACCCATTGATTTATAAACCACGTCCTACAGAAATGCAGAGATCATTCCACATCGCCGAGTAAGTAAGGATGTGCGTGGGCAACATTTCCTGTGTATCTTTGCCTTTCTTCCCGGCTCTGATGCAGCGTTCTAGGAGAGTCCTGGGGGGTTTAAGAATCCTGCAAAAGGATTCTAAGTCCAAGAAGCTTGCACGCTGGCCATAGACCCTCAGCTCCCTCAGCCCGGTCGTGTGCTACCAATGACAACACCCAACAATGAAAGCACTTGGGGTGCCAGCCACTGCTCCAAGCACCTCACGCGGGTGACTTCACTTTATTTCCACAACCACCCCCTGCTATTACCGCTTCCCACAGGTGGGAAAACAAGGGACAGAGAGTTTAAGAAACTTGCCCCAGAATCCCCCCTAGTGAGTGGCAGAGCTGAGATCTGAAGCCGGTGCAGCCTGGCTGCCGGGTACATGTCAGCACGCAGAGCGGCCTCCATTAATTACAACCCAAAACCAGAGAAAATATGACTTCAAGGGAAGACGGGAAAGACAGTCACAAAGAAACACAGGTGCAAGAAATAGGCGAGGAAGGCCGCTGCCTTCCCATCCGGGGGGTACTGCTGCTGCTGTAAATCCCCGGCCAGTGTGAGCACCCCGCTTTGTGCTGGGGAGCAAGCAGGGCTGGGAAAAAGGGACCCCCGGATGCCAGGCTCAGCACTTGGCTCCCCTAGCTCAGCGACCTGGGGCAAATAACTTTCTTTTTCTTCCTTTTTTTTTTTTTTTTCTTATAGTGGTAAAATATACCTAACACAACATTTACTATTTTTGTTTGTTTTAAAGTGCACAATTTAGGGGCACCTGGGTGGCTCAGTTGGTTAAGCGTCCGACTTCGGCTCAGGTCATGATCTCGCGGTCTGTGGGTTCGAGCCTCGCGTCGGGCTCTGTGCTGACAGCTCAGAGCCTGGAGCCTGTTTCAGATTCTGTGTCTCCCTCTTTCTCTGACCCTCCCCTGTTCATGCTCTCTCTCTGTCTCAAAAATAAATAAATGTTAAAAAAAAATTTTTAAAAATAAAGTGCACAATTTAGCAGCGGTAAGAGCATTCACAATGTTGTGTAACCATAGCCATGGTCCATTTCCAGAACTTTTCATCACCCCAAATAGAAACTCTGTACCCGGTAAACAGTGACTCCCCCCCCCCCCCACCCCGGCCCTTGGGAACACCTGTTCCACTTTCTATGGCTACGAATCGGACTACCCTAGGCACCTCATGTAAGTGGAATCACGCGGTCATTTGCCCTTTTGGGTCTCGCTTATGTTGTTGAGCATGTTTTCAGGGCTCCTCCACGCTGAGCACGTATCAGGATTTCACTCCTTATTCAAGTTCAGGAACACTGTGTGCATATACCACGCTCCGCTTATTCAGCCATCTGTGGGTGGGTTGTTTCCACCTCTGGGCTGTTGGGAACAGAGCCACCACGAACGTCGTTCTACACGGATCAGCCTGAGACCCTGCTTTCGATGTTTCGGCATCTACACCTCACAGTGGAATTGCCGGGTCACATGGCAAGTCTATGTTTAACGTTTTGAGGAGCCGCCAAACTCATTTTATTTTTAAACAGGAGATTTTTTTCCCCCCCCCTCACTTAGGATCCTGGACATAAATAGGCTTCCTAATTATTTCCCCGGGCCAACAAGCAGAGTTTTCCAGCCCCTTCTCCAGGAAGCAGCAGCCCTTCCAATGTCTCGTTCGCTCAGGGCTCAGCTCTACCTTCCGCCCCCAGGGGCCCAGTGAATGGAGTGCAAGCACCTGTTCGTGGGTCCTTTCCTCTCCTCACCTTGACTTTGCACCAGCCTCTGACCCAGCGGACCCCACTTCCTTCTGCACGTCTGTTTCCTTTAGAGTCGCTCCCTGTCTACAGTGTAAGCTCTGTGGAGCAGGGACATTTTTTTCCTCTTACCTTCTGTTATATCCTCAAAGCCCAAGATGGAACCTGGCACATAGGAGGAACTCAGGAAATGCTTGGCACCGAAGACAAAGTGCCGTGTGCTTCCATAGCCTTTCTATTCATGGTCTCATTTAACTCTTATAACACTCTGCGAACCCCACTTATCCCTAGGGCCAAAAAACAGGACGGGAGAGTTTGAATAACTTCCCTGAGGTTACATGGCTACTAAAATTTACATTCTACCTGTAATCCAAGTGATAACCACACAAACGTGTGCCGGCGTCACTGAAGGAGACCAGTTCTCTTCAAAGGACCCACAAGCTATTCTTGAGGCCCTAAGGATGCCGCCCCTGCCAGTGGGCACGCTCCTGCCCCTTCCTGAGTCTGGACTTGGAGACCTGCAGCATGACTGTCTTCCGACCCCTCAGCGAGGACCTTCTTAATGCCCCACACAAAGCAGAAGCCAGGCAGTGACAGGTCATAGAACTTTCCTGATGGTGCGAGGATAATGAAAGCACCAACCGGAAAATAAATTGGCAACACCCTCAGGCTCAGACCTGCGCCCAGGGCTCCTCATCGTCCTGCCCGTTCTCACTACCGGCCTGGTCCCTGGTTCCCCACAGAGCCAGGCAGCCGGGGCCACCACTGAGGTCCGGGCGTCCCCCAACCTCCATGTTAGTTCCTTCTGGCCGCCATAAGAAAGCACCGCAGACTGGGTGGCTTAACAGAAATTGATTCTCTCACATTCCTGGAGGCTGAAAGTCTGAGATCAAGGTAGCATCAGGGTTGGTTTCATCTGAGGACTTTCTCCGGGGCTCGCAGATGGCCACCTTCTCCCTGTGTCCTCACACAGCCTTCCCTCTGCGTGTGTCTGTGCACAATCTCTTCACGAGGGCAGCGCTCAGATTGGATGAGAACCCGTCCAACTGACCTCACTTTAACTTAATGATCTCTTTAAAGCCCCTATCTCATGGGGCGCCTGGGTGGCTCAGTCGGTTAAGCGTCGGACTTCGGCTCAGGTCACGATCTCGCGGTCCGTGAGTTCAAGCCCCGCGTCGGGCTCTGGGCCGATGGCTCAGAGCCTGGAGCCTGCTTCCGATTCTGTGTCTCCCCCTCTCTCTGACCCTCCCCCGTTCATGCTCTGTCTCTCTCTGTCTCAAAAATAAATAAACGTTAAAAAAAAATTTAAAAAAATTAAAAAAAATAAAAATAAAGCCCCCATCTCCATATACGGTCACATTCCGAGGTACTGAGGGGTTAGAACTTCAACACGGGGGGGGGGGGGGGGAGCAGACAATTCAGCCCAACAGGACTCAGCCCAAGGAGTACACTTCTGCACTTTGTAGGAACATAAGAATCTGCTCCAAGCTGTGCTGATCTCACTGACGTCCTCCAAAGAGGACTGCTAACAGATCTATTCTTCTCAGCTCCTCCAGTCAAGTGGGGAATTTGCCCAAGTCACAGGGTTACATATAAAAGGAAATGGGGTGCCTGGGTGACTCAGTCAGTTAAGTACCCAGCTTTTAGCTCAGGTCATGATCTCACAGTTCATGAGTTCGAGCCCCGTGTCAGGCTCTGTGCTGATACCTCAGAGCCTGGAGCCCACTTCAGATTCTGTGTCTCCCTCTCTCTCTCTGCCCCTCCCCCACTCGCTCTCTGTCGCTCTCTCTCTCTCTCTCTCTCTCTCTCTCAAAAATAAACATTTAGAAAAAATTTTCAAAAAGGAAGTGTGTGTCTGGTGGGGATGATGGGTTGAAAGAGCCCACCAAGCCATAAAATCGTAAGATTTTCTATTTCCACCGTATTTCCACAGAATACCAGTTATGAGGTGGTGTGGAAAGGGGGGGGAAGGTCGAGGTGCCACGCTGGAAATGGGAGTGCACCCTCAGTTCAGAATTCTGCTCATCCTAGAATCGAAGCCCCTGATTTTAATCCTACGAACAGAGCCATTGCCCATCCTGAAGGGGCAGGATGCCTTGCTTCACACGTATCCGTGCGGGACCACAAAGCACGGCTTTCTTCCTCTCCTGGAACCATAAATTGAGGCCTGTTCTACACTCATCTGCTCGCCAGCTCTTGGCAGCCTTCTCTGGACCTTGGGGCTCTTTGAGTACTTCCAGTCTTTGTTCAAATAAGCAGCCTTCTGATGGCTGGCCCAGATGTGAAGCCCACATCTGGAAACTATCCCTTGTCTTGGCCCAGGCGTTCAGGTCTGGGAGATGTGTGAGTGTCGGGTACGCCCACGCCCTGCCTGGAGATCCCCGCACAAGGTCCTGTGCAGGACAGAGGTTTTGGAGGCTGGAAGCTTGGACTGGAGACAGTGTGTTGGGTTAAATCCCAATGAGAAGTCAGTTGGAAAATGCTGGGACCTGCCAACACATGGGCGCCCCATCCTATCATCCTTCTTCGGTCTTCTTGGTAGGGCCCACAGTATCAGGCCCACCACAAGCTTCCAGCATGCAACCCACTGAACGTGCTACATCTTGCTGATGCCCCCCATTTTGGCCCAAGGATGGAAAATGTTGTCCAAGCTTGGGACTCAGTCTCCCAGTTTGGCGATTCATACCTGAGATTTACGGGGCGGGCATGAGGGTGAGTTCAGCGGGCTCCTATTCTTAAAGAAACTGCTGTGCTATGAAGCCAAAAAACTAGTATGACCCCATTTGGACCCACATCAGGAAGGACATGCTCTGTTCACCATCCCGAAGGAACAGTGAGCAGCAAAGAGTGGTTTGTGTGCAGGAAGGAGGTGGCATTTCTGGTAGAACCAAAGTTTGTCTGAGCAAGTGCTCGTACCAGGTACTCGGGTCAGTCCCCATTGACAGATTTAGGGTCTGACTGTTCCTATGAGCCCAGAAGGATCCTCACTGATACACCTGCCTGACCTAACCTTTTTCTCCCCCAACTTGAATGCGTTCTAAAATTTCTCAAGTAGAAAAAAAATTTAAAAACAGAAAAAAACAAAAAAACTATTCCTCAAATTCCAACAAAAGGAATAACCACTGTTAACATTTCGGTTTATAAATGCCAAGCCTTTTCTCATATGCATGGACAAATACTTCCTAAAATAATGAAAAGCAACATTCTATAACCTAATTTCTATTTGATATCTCATAATACTTCTGTATCAAGACTGCACAACTACATCTGTGCTCTTAACAGCTGTACTGCTGCTCAAGAGAGGACCAAAAATCTGTGGAGGCATTTTTAGTTGTTACAACAACAGGGGTGAAGCGGTGGGGGGGGGGGGGGGGTGGATATGCAAAGGGCACTTAGAAGGGAAGAGACCAGGAAACTGGATGTTCTATAATCCTTAGTCCTGCTCAAATTTTGAATGTCCTGATGGATATTCATGAAGGTGGGAAAAAAACCTATTCCTAATGATTTCAGCTCCAGACCTAACTCCATTTGACATATAAACACAAGGCTTTTTGGCATGATTTAAGTATACACTGAATTTTGTAACAATGCAACTAATGAGTTCTGTTTTGTTTACACGTTTTACTATAAATTGTCAACTCAACTGTTTCGAAATCTCATCAGGAATGGCAAAGCCGCCCATAACATTTGAGTCACCACTACAGCCACCTGGATCTCTGTTGTAGTCACTGCATTCATAGTGATTATACATATATGGGAATCCACTATTCCACCTTTTCTTTCCGAAAGTCAGATACAGAAAGTGTCTGTAACATTTAATGGAACTTTGTTTTACTTCCATTAAATCCTAATTTATTTAAATGCAGATTCAAGCATCTGGCATCTTCATTATATCTTCAAATGTAGTTGTGCCTAAAAATTTGCAAATTGAAACTATTATCTGTTGGCTCTGTACATCCCTTGTGAGCCCTGCTCTCCACCTCTAGGGCCAGAAACCTCCAAGTTACAGCTTCCAGATTCCTTCCCATCTGGCTTCTCTGAGGGTCTGCCAATGGGAGGCACTGGGGAATGGAAGAGATCAGGAAGACCCCTTTTCCCCCTGTCTTTTGGGTCGTGTGGTGTGCCGGGTGTGGTGTGCAGGGGGGGCAGACACCGTGGCCTTGCATTCGGAGGCTCTGGGGGACATCATTTTCCCCTTTGCTTCTCCAGCTCCAGGGGGTAGTGAGTTCCTGTAGTTACTAATCCTGGATAACCCTACCTTCCTCCATATGCTCATCCAGCCCTGCCCAAACCTTTATAACCAGTTCCCTAGATTAACTTGCTTCTTTTGAAATACTTAGAGTGGTTTGTTTTCTGACTGGACACAAAAAGGATAAAAGACACTTAGGATTTTATTCTATTTAACTTGTTTATATTAGGCCATCATATCCTTTTTCTTTAAAAAATTATGCACTTGCGGGGTGAAAGGGCACAAACTTCCAGCTATAAAATAAGTCATAATAAAGGAAAGAAAGAAAGAAAGAAAGAAAGAAAGAAAGAAAGAAAGAAAGAAAGAAAGAAAGAAAGAAAAAGAAAGAAAGAAAGAGAAAGAAAGAAAGAAAGAAAGAAAGAAAGAAAGAAAGAAAGAAAGAAAGAAAGAAAGAAAGAAAGAAAGAAAGAAAGAAAGAAAGAGAGAGGAAGTCAGTCACGGGGAGGTGTGCACCATGACTGTAGTTAATAATACTCTATTACATATCGGAAGGTGAAGGTTGCTGAGAAAGCAGATCTGTAAAGTTCTCATCACAAGGGAAAAAATTTGTTCTGAAAGTATGCAAGGCAATGAATGTCAGTAGTCATCATGGTAACCACTTTGCAACGGACACAAGTACTGAATCATTTTGCGGTACACCTAAAACTAATATAATATGTCAATTATCCTTCAATTAAAAAAAATACACACTTGGATAAACATATTACCTATGAATTTAATTTGGGGTTAACAAAGGGGGGTGTTGCGAAATATTGATTACTATAATAAAGTGGTGTTGAGAGTGTCGGCAAGGATACGGACACATTTGTTGGTGAGCTTTTGTGGGTGGAAGTGTAAATTGGTACGGCCTTTAGGAAAAACAGCGTGAAGTCCCCCCCAAAATTAGAAATCGATCTACTCTATGCTTCAGCCATCCTACTTCCGGCTATTTCTCTAAAGGAAATGAAGTCAGTATCCAAGAGATCGTGGCACTCTGGGTTCGCTGCAGCCTTATCTTGAGTAGTCAAGAAACAGTACTGCTTATGTCCACCAGGAGATGAATGGATAAAGAAAACATGACCTCTCTACCCTTAACGGAGTATTATTCAGCCCTAAAAATTAGAATTCAGAGATGCTGAGGGAGGAATGGGGGGGGAGCCAGGGATCGGGTGAAGCGGGGAGGAGTGGGTCTCTGGGTCACCGCCTGTTGGGATGTGACATGAATGAGTTCCAGGGACTCTAATGTAGAGCTGGCGACTGTAACTAGTGACACCGTATGGTGTATTTTAAATTTGCTGAGAGAGTGGTTTCCGGTGTTCTCACCCCACCCAAAGCCTGGTAACTTAGCTTCAGGTGGGAATCATTTCACAATGCGTAGCATATTAAGCCATCACACGGTACTTCTTAAATACACACCTTTTTTTTTTTTTTTTTTTTTGTCAATTATACCTCAATGAAGCTGACAAAGGCTTATTTTTAAAAGTGGTGTCGGGCCTGACAGAGTTGAAACCCACTCAGGTACGTCATCAGGGGTAGTTTCCAGCAGGCCCACATTCCCCTCTCCGACACCGAGAACTGAGCCTTTCCAGGACGCCGGTGCCACTTGAGTGACTTACGGGTACTCACAGCTCTCAGTGCACTGCAAACCCTCCGATGACTGCGTCTAACAGAACTCAGTTCGGCCGCCTCTCCCCGCCTTCCTGGACGCGCGTTTTCGCAAAGACCCACAAAGCCTGCGCTTGGGGAAGGCGCGGCGGCGGCCCGGGCTACGGGGGGCGGTGGGCGGGGCGCAGGCGGCCGCGCGCGCGCACGGGGGCGCGCACGGGGCGCGTCCACGGCGCTCGGCCCGCGCCGCCGCCGCCTGGAGCCCCCGCCCGCGCTCTGCGCAGACGCGGCGCACGCCAGCGCCCGCCCCCGTGAGGCCGGCCCCGCCCCCGAAAGCCGGTGGTCCCAGAAGAAGGGGCAAAGGTCCGGGTGGGCCGAAGCTGAGGCGCGGAGCGGACGCGGAAACCGCTCTCCAGCCCTTGCCCGACCTCTGCCCTGCGGCCAAGCCGGTCTGTGAGCAGAGGGTTTTGCTTTGACGCCTAGGGTTCTGAAGATACAGGTCCTCTACAGGGAGCGACCATTTTTGAAAGGGCTTCGTATGAGTCTCTACAGAGACCCATAAATCTAGCTTTCATCACAAGCCTAAGGAGATACGTATCTAGTCAACTCTTCAGCTTCTCACCATATTTCATGATTTCCACCCGAATGCGAAATCTCGTGAAATCCTTGGCTTCCGCTTCCCGTTCGCCCACCGGATCCAGCCACTCATCAGATCCAGTCCATTGGGCAGCCAGGGGTTTCTGCACGTTGTCACACTCTCCATCCTGACGTCACCTTGCCAATTCGTCCCCGGGATTACAGCACCTATTGGTTTTCTTCTTCAGGTCTTCATTTTCCATTATTCATATTCCAGCTGGAGTAAGCTTTCTCAAAATCAAATGTGACCGTGTGGACGATGACGACCCTTCAGGGCTTTCCTAGTTTTAAGATAGAGTTCAAAGCCCTTCATAAATCTCAACTGGTCCCCATTCCTAATATTTACCGTTTTTTCATTGTTTCTGTATCCTTCTCCACATTCTGTCCATCCACAGACAAATGACTCCAGTTGATTGATAACAACATTAACCTCTGATTTGTGGGGGAAAGGCTAGGATTAAATAATAGGCAATAATAGCGTGCAAATAGGGAGGAGCACGACTGGAGTTTAAGCTTTCTACATTTCTCAATAGTACCTCGGAGTTACTAAGTTTTTTTAAGTATGCATGCTAACACTACAGTAACCACCAAAGAAAGACCTATTGCACATCATTTCCAAATAAATAAATTCTTAAAAAGACCAAAACCAAGAAAATAGTAGAACAAATAACACCGAGATCCAAATATATCAGTAATCACTATACATGTAAAAGGACTAAACACTCCAATGAAAAGACAAAGACTGCCAGACTGGACAAAAAACAAAGTCCAGATATAGGCTGTTTAAAAGGGCTACTTCTTGGGGCACCAGGGGGGGCTCAGTTGGTTAAGTTTCCGACTTCGGCTCGGGTCATGACCTCACTGTTGGTGAGTTGGAGCCCCGAGTCAGGCTCTGTGCTGACAACTCTCAAGTCTAGAGCCTGCTTCAGATTCTGTTTCTCTCTCTGCCCTTCCCCGACTCATGCTTTGTCTCTCTCTCTCAAAAATAAATAAACACTAAAAAAAAAAAAAAAAAAAAAAAAAAAAATAGAGGTGCCTGGGTAGCACAGAGCTGGCTTTGGATCTGTCCCCTTCTCTCTCTCTGCCCTTCCTCTGCTCATTCTGTCTCTCTCTCTCTCAAAAATAAATAACTTTAAAAACAGAGATACTTCTTAAATGTTAAAGTAGACTAAAAAGTCAAAGGATGAAAAAATCACAAACCAAGAAAAATAACTGACCAAAAGAGAAATCAAGTAGTAATATTAACATCAGACTAAGTAAACTTTAATATGAAAAGCATTACTGGAGAAAAAGGTCATAACATAACGAATGATAAAAAGTCCAATTTAACATTTACAAATTTGAATGCAACTAATAACAAAACCTCAAATATGTATAAAACAAAAATTGATAGCTCCATGAGAGACATTACCAAACTCACCATCTCACTTAGAAATTTTAACACCTATTTGGTAAGTATTTCAAAGCGCTGACATATAGGCGATAATCTTAAATACAAATTAGAAATAAAAAATATAACTAAAAAAGCCCCATGGGTTTGGAAGCATGCATAAAACGTTTAAAATCTGTTCATGTACTGAAAACGAAATTATAATTGAAATTAGAAAATACTCAGAACTACACAGCAACTTAAAATAATGTATCAAAATGTGTCCAATGAAGCCAAAGTGGTACTTAGAGAAGAGTTTATAGCCTTTGATGTTTATATTAGAAAAGAACAAGATCTAAAACTTAATAAAGCAAAGAGCCAGCCAACTTAAGAATGAGGAACAACAACAAAAAAAAAGCATAAGCCCAAAGAAAGAAGAACGATAATACAGGGAAAAACGGAAGTTAATGAAATAGAAAATATATTTTAGAGAGGATCAACAAAACCAAAAGTTGTTTTCTGGGGGAAAAATATAGCAATATTAACCAAGGGGAGAAAAGCACAAATAGTAATAGAAATTTTAAAAGGATTATAACAATAATAGGAATTTCAAAGGTGCTGCAGACATTAACCAGATACCTGGAGGATATTACAAATGATAATGAGTGGTCATGTGGCCAATTAGTCACCTTGGTAAAGTCCATTCCTCTTTTTTTCAAGGAGATTTTCTGTGATTTTTTTTTTTTAAGATCAATTTTTAAGTAATCTCCACACCCAATGTGGAGCTTGAACTCACAACCCTGAGATGAAGTCACGTGCTCCACTGAATGAGCTAGCCAAGCACCCCAGTCCATTCCTTTCTAAATAAAATGTCTGAATTAGCTGATGTCAAATATTCTGTAAAGCAGTGCTTCCCACAAGCTAATAGGAATTTTGTTAAAATGCAGATTCTGATTCAATAGGTCTGGGAATCTGCATTTCTAGTAAACTCCCTAAGTGATGTAGATGTGCTGGTCCATATTTGAGTAGGGAGGCCTTAAGGCATTATCACCCTGTACCCTGGTCTTACGGTCTTTTTTGACAAATTCTATCCTGCATTCTGTGCTGCCGTTTTTCAACACTCACTCCCAAACTCCCAAATCCTTCCCATGCCACCCAGATATAGTAAGGCTAAGATTCATCAGCTGAAACCTTAAATAACCTTAGAGAAGCAGGAAAAAAAAAAAAAAACCCATAAAGCAAGCCCATACCCTCTAATTTTACTACGAGTTGCAACTAAAAGGACAGCATTCCTAAAAGAGGACACCTGCAATTAAGCCCTCTTTTTTCTTTTGTTTTTTTGTTTTGTTCTGTTTAGATGAACCAATTTACTCTGTATTATGGGAAATGGATGAATCAAAAGTGCTATGCAGCCATAATGCGTGCCAATAATTTACTTGTAATGACTCAGGTCTGTATAATGCATTCGTTGGCAATAAACACTGTGAAAAATTCTCTTTTAATTATGTAAGTGGAATTTCTGTTTGTCTTCGTACAATGTTTCAGAGGCTTATCTTAATTATCCCAATATCATTCGCAGTTGAATAAAGTCAGTTTGATGTGCAGTGTGGGAGGGAAAAAAAAGTCTCCTACACAATGCTTTCTAAAGCATGAACTTTAACTTGAGATTCCCTTTGTGTAAGTCAAGGAGAAATGGATGAAGTCATTTTGCTTGAGTACACACAATAAGAATTTTCTTTTACTTGCAGTTTAACAATAATAAGGGTTGTCATCTTTAATATTTAAGTTCAAGGCTGGAGGGGAAAAGATATTTATGCACATGTACGTGCAACCTGGCAAATATTACTCATCTGTTCCCAAATATCTGGAACCGAGCAGAAAAATAAAACAGGTTGCTCTGGCTATCCCCGAAAATGTATAAGCTTTTTAATAAAGCATGCCTTTGTCACTCGTGTGACCCTCACCCTGGGTGACCCCGTTCTTGTTGCTGCTGGTACTTTGCACAATGTCCTCATTGCAGCCATAGGCCAGGGCTGAATGGGTGGGAGAAGATATTTGATAGAGGTCAGGACTATCTCTGGAGTGTTAACAAGTAACAGGCTTGCAGGAGGGTCCAGTATTCGTGCCATCTTCGGCCCTGTTCTAATTAGCTGTGCCTCAAAACAAAACTCGCTCTAGACCCAAGTAGGCCATTTACAAATTTCAAGCACCCAAGGTAAACAAGTTATACATGATTCTAAGACACCAAAACTAGATAATCTGAGTGAAAGACCCAGGGCCTAGTCCACAAAGCCCCTAGCCACTGAGAGTACAATTTTGTGGTGACCTCCTCCTTGGTCATGGAACCCTAGCAGAGACATTTGTGATGAAGGCCTGGTTGGATACAAAGTAAGTGGAGAACTGCCTTCCATGTAAACAGACAAAACATTTCTCAAGGCTGTGTTTTCAAAAACCTAGTACAGTTTTTAGGCTTCTCAATAAGCTTTCCCAAGGAAGTTAATCTAATATCTAGTAACAGAGACTTTTTACATATCAGGTTTAAGAATTGTAACCCAAGGGTGCTTGGGTGGCTCAGTTAAGCATCCAACTCTTAATTTCAGCTCAGGTCATGATCTCATGGTTTATGAGTTTGAGCCCCATGTTGGGCTCTGCACTGACAGTGGGGAGACTGCTTGGGATTCTCTCTCCTTCTATTTCTGCCCCTCCCCCGCTCTCTCAAAATAAATAAAAACTTAAAAAAAAAAAAGAATTGTAACCTAGAAAAATGGTCATGCAAAGGTCTTCCCTCATGATTTTCTCCTGACTATCCATGAGGTAGGATTGCTCCCACCCTTGTACAGGTGAGCACCTTGAACCCAGACCCAGGATTGGGTCAGCCCTTCCATTCATCCTGAGTTTTTCAGATTCCAGAACTCATGAACTGTCTGCTGCACTATGTTGCCCATCTTGCAGTATGTAACACAGCAACTCAGAGATGGATCTGTCCCTTACAAGTGCCAGGAAACTGGATGAAAGTCACAAAATCACACTTTCTCATCACACCTAGGGAATAAATCTGTTCTTCCCCAGAGGTACGGTCTTTATGTGTTAAATAATCTAGTCAGTGAAGCCTTTTATTTTTATTTTTTATTTTTTAAAATTTACATCCTAATTAGTTAGCATATAGTGCAACAATGATTTCAGGAGTAGATTCCTTAGTGCCCCTTCCCCATTTAGCCCATTCCCCCGCCCACAACCCCTCCAGTAACCCTCAGTTTGTTCTCCATATTTATGAGTCTCTTCTGTTTTGTCCTCCTCCCTGTTTTTGTATTATTTTTGTTTCCCTTCCCTTATGTTCATCTGTTTTGTCTCTTAAAGTCATCCTATGTGTGAAGTCATATGATTTTTCTCTCTCTAATTTCACTTAGCATAATACCCTCCAGTTCCATCCACGTAGTTGCAAATGACAAGATTTCATTCTTTTTGATTGCTGAGTAATACTCCATTGTGTATATGGATATATATATCCATATATATATATATCATATATATATACACACCACATCTTCTTTATCCATTCATTCCATCGATGGACGTTTGGGCTCTTTCCATACTTTGGCTATTGTTGATAGTGCTGCTATAAACATGGGGGTGCATGCGCCCCTTCGAAACAGCACACCTGTATCCTGTGGATAAATGCCTAGTAGTGCAATTGCTGGGTCATAGGGTAGTTCTATTTATAGTTTTTTGAGGAGCCTCCATATTGTTTTCCAGAGTGGCTGCACCAGCTTGCATTCCCACACTGAAGCCTTTTAAACATAATCATTTGTTACTCTTTTCAAGGTACCTGAGAGGGGAGAACCCATCTCTCTCGTTCACAGCCAAATCCTGTGACCAGACAGTTACTGGCACATAGTTTGTGCTAAGCAAATATCTGTGATGGATTCATTGTTTTACAACCACCTGTTGAAAGAAATCATTATTGTGTGAATAAACGAGAGTCTGTGGAAGAAAAGAAAGGTCCCCTCTGAGGTCATCCAAAAGATCTGAATTATGACATAAGCCTAGTCTAGGACTGCCCATTGTGGGAGAAAAGGGATAGCCTAGTTAATACGGTTGGTAAGTTTTTGGGTAAGAGATTGTTTACTAGTGTATTAAATTAGAAAACAAAACTATGAAACTATGTATCAGAGCCAATTGTTCAGTATTTTTTTACCTCTTTCTAGAAGCCTTCCCTGAATAACCATACATGTTATTGGTCAGTCCCTCACTTTCCTTGCCTATTTAATTATTTATTCTCACCCTATCTATCTCTCAGTTATTTATTCACAAAACATTTACGGGGCACCTGGATGGCTCAGTCAATTAAGCAGCCGACTTTGGCTCAGGTCATGATCTCATGGTTTGTGGGTTCAAGTCCCAAGTCAGGCTCTGTGCTGACAGCACAGAACCTGCTTGGAATTCTCTTTCTCCCTCTCTCTCTGCCCCTCCCCCACTTGCTCTCTCTCTCTCTCTCTCTCTCTCTCAAAAATAAACATTAAGAAAAAAACAACAACAACAAAAAACCCATTTATTGAACAATTTCTAGAGACCAGGCATTTTAGTTATGAAGGGGAATTTAACAAAAGCCCTGGGCCCAAAGACTACATAATAGGCACACAGACAAGTAAACCAGGTCATGCAACAGACTTCTGGTTAAGGTGGTAGAATGACTACATGTGAAATCTTCCCCTTTTCGTGTGAAAAAACATATTGTAGTGCATGCATTTAATGTAACACAGGCATTGTAATTCATGGCCGTTTTATTCGTTTCCTAGGGATGACACAACAAAGTACCACAAACTAGTGGGCTTAAACAACAGAAATTTACTCTCTCACAGTCCTTGTGGCTAGAAGTTCAGGATCAAGGTGTCTGCAGGGTTAGTTTCTTGTGAGGAACTATCACCAAATCCTAGTGCTTCCAATCAGCCTTTTAGGGCTTTGAATACTGAACAACCAAGGATCCTCAAACACACGAGGAGAACCTCTAATGTGAAGAAGGCTGAAGTAAACAACTGCAAAAATGAAACCAGAGGAAATGGAACTAATCAGGGAAGAGGGAACATTGACAAATAGCCCCAAATAACATTTTTAGAAGAAAACACTACAGCTTTGAAGCAAGGGTAAAGCACTATACAATGGTAACAATTAGGGGTTAAGAATAAGCTCTTGGAGGGGTGCTTGAGTGGCTCAGTCAGTTAAGTGTCTGACTTTGGCTCAGATCACGATCTCACAGTTTGTGAGTTCAAGCCCTGCGTCAGGCTCTGTGCTGACAGTACAGAACCTGCTTTGGATCCTCTCTCTCTCAAAAATAAATAAAATTAAAAAAAAAATCTTTAAAGAATAAGCCCTTGGAGATTTAAAACACAGACCACAGCTAAAATGAAAATGTTTAACACAGGTCTTGGTAGGTAATGTTGAATAAATTAATACAAATGCTAAACAGATGGAAAATATGAGAGAAAAGATAGGAAGCATAGAAGGTTATTCTAGAAGGTCTAACAACAGACTAAGAGGAGTTTCAGAATGAGAGAACAGAGAAAATGGACAGGAAAATAATTATTGAGCATTTTCTAGAACTGGGACACAGATTGAAAGAGCTGATCGAGCGACCAGCACAACAAAGGGAAAAGATCCACACCAAAGGCATGTTGCTATTGACAACAGAGATAAAGGAATGTTCCCAAAAATTCTCCAAGGAGAAAAAAAAAATAGCTTGGCATCAGGCGTCTCAACATTGGGTGCAGAAGATGGGGATGAGGGGTGGGGGTGAGTCATGCCTTCTAAATCCTGAGAGAAATGGATTCGATCTAGGAGTTAGTTCTCCACTAACCTCACTCAGATGTGAGACAAAACAGATTTCCAGACATGCGACAGGACTCAGCATCTCCCCCTGTCCCCATTTCTTCTGTCTTAGGAAGTGAGTGGGCTTTATGCTCTGGAAAGATGAAGGAGTAAACCAAGAAAGACAAAAAAGTGGATCCAGGAAGGAGTGGATATAACCCCGGAGACGAGTGAGGAGGAATTTCTAACAGACAGAAGAGCAGCATGGCCAACCTGGAACAGGTGGATAGAGAATTTGGGGAGAGAAGACTGAGAAAGGGGGCTCCCCAGGATACCTGAGGCGGTCGGTCACTAGGGCAAGATAAAAGACAGAGGGGTGACCGAATTGATGGAGTGTTTGAACCAAAATGAGTAATACCCACATAGTCATAATCCTGTGACTTAATTTAGCATAGTGATCCATCATAACAGATACCAGATATCATCTAAGATGCATACATCGAGAACAAGCCATGTATGCATATTACACAGTATTGTGAAGGCAGTTGCCAGAAGCAACAGCTCCAAGAGTTCAAAGTGGCTGCCTCCGGGTGTCAGAACTCGAGTGTGTGAGAAGGGGCGAGAAGGGGTTAAGGATTGCTGTGATTTATTACCAGCCTTTGGGAAATTTTAATTTTTAACTCTACGTATGTATGAACTTTGATCACAAATTTTAAACTAAAGGAGAACAAGCACAGGGTGGTAAGTGCTACGAGGCAGAGTGGAGAGGAACTGCAGAGCCTTGAGGGGTGCGTCGGTGGGAAAACTTTCCTAGAAGTTGGGCACAATTGTGTGATCCCAGAATTGAATGCCTGTTTCATTCACTCATTTATCCACCATTCTCCAGGCACTGTTCTAAGCTCTGCATCTGTATCAGTGAATAAGAGACCTAGATGTGGCACACTTGGGTGCCTCTGTCGGTTGAGGGTCTGACTTTGGTCCAGGTCATGACCTCATGTTTCGGGAGTTCAAGCCCCACGTGGGGCTTACTGCTGTCAGCGCAAAGCCTGCTTTGGATCCTCTGTCCCTCTCTGTCTGCCCATCCCTGGCTTGCACTCTCTCTCTCAAAAATAAGTGAACATTAAAAGAGAGAGGTGGGGAGCACCTGGGTGGCTCAATCGGTTAAGCATCCAACTTCGACTTCGCCTCAGGTCCTGATCTCACAGTTCATGAGTTCGAGGCCCACATTGGGCTCTGTGCTGACAGTTCAGAGCCTGGAGCCTGCTTTGGATTCTGTCTGTCTCTCTTTCTCTCTCTCTCTCTGCCCCTGCCCTGCTTGCATTCTGTCTCTCTCTAAAATAAACAAACATTAAAAACATTAAAAAAAAAAAAGGGAGACCTAGATGCTGCATGCTGTTTTCCCCAGCTGCCCATGAACATGCTCATGGGTTCTCTTATATCCACACATAGCACTTTGAATAATGCTGTACTGACATGACCAGTAAATAAATCCTGGTCACATGAGTGAGTGAATGAATGAAGGAATGAATGATCTAACCCGTACAATCCACAGCCATGTGAACAGGCAATGACCTGTGAGGACAAAGAACATTTTCTGAATGTCAAGTGTAAAGAAATTTCTCCTCTAATCAAACGGCAACAAGTTTAGAGAAAATTTAGAAATCCAACATCCCACACAGAGAGTTCCCAGATCTCTCCTTAGTTCAGTAACTTTAGTTGTCATTTCATCTCTCAATACTGCATAAGACTTATGCATAAAATGGGAATAACAGTAATACCTCATAGCACCTTTAGTTGTTATAGGAACCAATTGAGATGGTGCTTTGAAAACTGTGGAGCCCTATAAACATTTGAATTCTTTTATCCTTGGGATTTGATTTTGCCTGTCACTTTTAGAATGATGGCAGCTTAGGACCTTGGATTTCATGGAATCTATTCTCTCATTTGATAAAAGAGGAAACTAAGGTTCAGAGGGGGGTGGGCTACCCAAGACCATACAACCGGGTTGTGCAATGTTTAAGCTGGAAGTCACGGCTGCTTCTTCAGTGTTTCTTTATGTTCAATCCGCTTTGTAGATTTCAATTCAGAGTCTTTCGGAAGTTCCGTACTTGAAAAGTAAAATGTGGTTGGGGCACCTGGGCGGCTCAGTCGGCTAAGCGTCTGACTCTTGGTTTCGGCTCAGGTCACGATCTCACAGTTCGAGGGATCCAAGCCCCGTGTTGGGCTCTGCGCTAACAGCTGGGAGCCTGCTTGGGATCCTCTCTCTCCCTCTCTCTCTGCCCCTCCCCTGTTTGCTCTCTAATTCTCAAAACAAATAAATTTTTTAAAAATTTGAAAAGTAAAATCTGGTCATTTAAAAGTGAAAAAAGAACTAGTAAAGGATGAAAAAATTCAAAATGCTGCATATCAGAAAGTCCAAAGGCCCAAATGAGCAAGTTCAGCTCTTGAGTCTGACGGAATCTTCTTATTCCAAGTGATGTGGGCTATTGATATACCGGTAGGATCTGTAAGGAGGGTCCTCACCAGGTGAAGCCCAGTGACACCCCCTGGTGACATCACCAGGGACTTTAACCTGTGAGACTGTCCACAAAGACTTTACAGTAGTTGAACAGAGAAAAGGGGAGGCAATCAGTGAGTGATTCTGTGGCCCCCCAGGAAGATGGTTTGTCATAATGAAAGCTGAACGAGGAAACAAGCCACTGCCATGGCCATCGGTGCCACATTCCCAAGGAGAGCAGCCATTTTGCTTTTGCAGGCAATTATCTACAGCTGTGTTAACTAAAATTTTAATTTTGTTGGTTTTGTGGTTTATTTTTGATTTGTACATTTGTTTCTATGAATCAATGTCTAGGAGCCATGGAGTTACAATGGCGTTTTATACTTGAACGGAACATTACTATAGAAACAACTTAACCCAACAATAGGGATCCACGTGCTATTTCCCTTTAAGAGGGGTCCAAATGTTGCTCAAGCTTAAAAACACTTGGCAGGTAAGGGTACATTGGTCCCATGTGGCCCCCAGAGGCAGGCTGCTTATTAACAGAAGCTCAGGGGAAGGAGAGAGAAAAGCTGTCCTGTCTTATATCAAGAAATCTGGGTCTCCTGGAGCCGTGGATTTCAAAACTTTCCCTAGTAAGCTTATATAAGTATTAAAATCAAACATTCCTCTCACACATTTTTTAGTTGACATTTAAAATTTTCTCCTTTAAAAAATTATTTGAGGGGCGCCTGGGTGGCGCAGTCGGTTAAGCGTCCGACTTCAGCCAGGTCACGATCTCGCGGTCTGTGAGTTCGAGCCCCGCGTCAGGCTCTGGGCTGATGGCTCGGAGCCTGGAGCCTGTTTCCGATTCTGTGTCTCCCTCTCTCTCTGCCCCTCCCCCGTTCATGCTCTGTCTCTCTCTGTCCCAAAAGTAAATAAAAAAAAAAAAGTTGAAAAAAAAATTAAAAAAAAAATAAAAAATTATTTGAGGGGTACCTGGGTGGCTCAGTCGTTAAGCACCTGACTTCAGTTCAGGTCATGATCTCACAGTTCATGAGTTCGAGCCCCACATTGGATGAGACAGAGCCCCGCATCTCTCTCTCTTTCTGTCTCTCTCTGCCCCTCACTCACTTGTGCCTTCTCTCAAAAAAAATTACTTGAAAGAGAGAGTGAGTGAGCACATGCATGCACGCATGCCAGGTGGGGTGGGAAGAGGGAGAGAGAGAGAATTGTAAGCAATCTCCATGCCCAGTGCAGAGCCCTACGTGGGGCTCAATCCCACTACCCTGGGATCATGACCTGAGCTGAAATCAAGATTCAGAGGTTCAACTAACTGAGTCACCCAGACAATTCACCAGAAGTTACAATAGTCACAAAAGATAGGCTCCCAGTGTGTTGTAAACACGGGCATTTGAAAAACAAATGGTTACAGAACTCTTTTCAATACACATAACAAAGTCTAAGTATCAGAAGAGTGGAAAGCCTCCATGGTTCATTTAAAAAGGATGAGAACCACTCTTGTTTACCTCTTGGAACATCTGTATCACTCCTTTTTCTCCTTGAACCCACATTTTCATTCCACTTCTCCCACACAATTTTGCCTCCATGTAATGTGTGCATGCTTCAAGGTGGTAACTGATGATCCTATTATGTTTCTCTGACACAGGTGTATGCATATAAATTGGAATTTTGGACTCTTTAAATGTCTAGTGACAGTAAGTTCCTAAGTGTTCCTTTCTGTCTGGGTTGAATTATTGCTACAAGTATCGTTAGTTCACAGCTGAGCAAAACAGCATAAATATATTTCAAATGTTGATATGTAATCATTACATATAAACATAGAATGTCACTGAAAATGTCCCTCTTAAAGAGTTGGATTCAGCCACAGGTGACCATGACCCATTACTGCAGTAAGCCAGCAGGCAGCTTCCATTCCCTTCCTGGTTTTCGTTATTACGTAGGTAAGTTCTACAGCTCGCAGTTCTGATAAATAAGTAACAAGAATTTTGTTATGGCAACGGCACACTCCATTCTTTGAACTCCTTCCAAGGGAGAGTTCAAAAATCACATACTAATCCATCTTCAAAAATTACTTTTATTAATCTATCACTTGACAACTCAATTAGGTCCTCCTCCTCCAATTTTATTAAAAACCAAAAAAAAAAGGAAAAGAAACCATCTGATTTACAAAAAAAAAAAAAATTGTTATTCAGTTATTGGAGTCATTTCTGGGAAAATATAACCAAACAGGTTCTACTAAGACTTAGTAAATGATGATTAATTATACTCATTATTCTTTCACTTAGGCATTTTATTTCACCCAATATTACCAACAAGATTTTTAAAAATCTACTGTTAATTTCACTATGTCTTTACCAATAGAATAGTTTTGATAGAATGCTCTTACCTCATCAAGGGCTTTAAACCTACTTATTCAGGATGTTGGAGCAACCAATTAGCTCATTTCTTTTACAAAAAAATGGTTGTCACATAAATGAATTGACAAAGTCAGTCCTCATCATCCAATCAATCAGCCAAATTAGACTTCAGCTTTCTGCTAGAAAGAATTTGCCTCCCTTCACCCATTCAAATGAATGCGTTCAGATGCGTCTCTGGGATAACACTTCACTTCACAGAGAGCAACGGAACGAAGGCAGAGATCCCACTGCCTATTTTCCTCCTTGCTCGCGTTCCCTCCAAAGGCAAGCGCTATGCCAATAGTTGGGGGAAAAAGACATCCTGAAAATAGTCCCAACACTTAATCTGGACTAAAACTCCCAGCTCTGCAGCTGTGGTTTCCTTTAACAGAAATACGCGTAGACAGCATGTTCATGACGCCTGATTCAACACTAATATGTCAGATTGCTTTGGCTTGGTGTAGCGCTCTAGTGTTTACATTCCGGGGCACACATGAGAAGTGTGCTTTTCTTCCATTAGGAGGAGGAAGGGCAGTTGGAAGGGGAGACTGGCAAATGAGAACTGGTCCTTTCTCAGGCAGGTTCCCAAGGACGTCGGGGATTTGGGAATCCACTTGCGTTAACCCAACTCCGGAGTGTCTACTGCTGTGGGGGCCCAAAGACTTCCAGGGGAAGGTACCAAGAGTTGGATTAAGAAAATTCAACCCCAGGGGCACCTGGGTGGCTCAGTCTGTTAAGCATCTGACCTTGGCTCAGGTCACGATCTTGCGGTTCCTGAGTTCAAGCCCAGCGTCGGACTCTGCGCTGGCAGCTTGGAGCCTGGAGCCTGGAGCCTGTTTTGAATTCTGTGTGTCTCTCTCTCTGCCCCTCCCCCACTCATGTTCATTCTCTTTCTCTCTCTCTCTCTCTCTCTGTCTGTCTGTCTCACACACACACACACACACACACACACACACAACACACACACAACACACACACAAATAAACATTTAAAAAAAGAAAAAAGATAATGCACCCCCAGATCCCCAACTTCCTTGGGACTCTCCTGGTCCTGACCTACCTAACAGAGTTTCTAACACCACGCAGGAGCTTAGAAAGTGGCCCTTCTGCTGGCACATCCCGTAAAGCTTGTGGATGAGGCCCAGAGGCTCCAGATGCCCCTTGTGCCGCCCAGCCCTGCACCCTCTCCAACCCCAGGCCCAGGGCGGGGAACAATCAGGTCCACAGTGCCTTTGAAGATGCATTACAATGTACCACAAGGTGTGAGTTAGGGCCCAATGATTCAAATATGCTCTGATTCCAGGAGACAAGACTACCGAAAGAGCGCTGCAGATTTTAGTTCAGCCTACAGAAAGTCCCAAATTTTACTGGTGAAGGTTCTAAATTGTGGAGAGAGACTGTTTGCTAGATTCACACATCAGCGGGTCTGAACCAGGCATGAAAACCCAGAAATCAAGAAAAGGGAACCCCAATAAAGTACCACTGGAAAGTCTTCATTCAGCCTGCCTTCAGTAGTCTTTAAAAACAAACAAGAAAGCAAACAAGCATGAAACTTATCTCTCTTGGAGCAGAGGTTACAGCACTTCTCCCAGAAAGGTTTTGAGCGAGGTTTATTTTGGATGGAGCTAAAAAGGCACAGGAATTGCCGCAGGCAGCCTTGAGCCCGGCAGTGTTGGGAGATCAGATCATCTCCAACCGGCTTTGAGGATGGGGATGTGGGAATCTGTAGGAGGCAAACGAAAAGAATGTGTCTGTCAAGTTTCCCTGTCTCAGTGCTTCTGAAATAGGTGGAAATTACAGCTCAAGTCCCTTCACCATGGGAACATCTGGAATATAAGTACTTCTGTGCCTATTAAGAGGACTATTTATAGTTTTCTACGAATGTTAGGGAAAGCAATTATGTAAAATACTACTGTATTATTAGGTATTTGAAAAATACCAGGCTTGCAATTTTAGAACTGCAAAGATCTAAAAGCAATTGAGACTTCTACGATCTGTCTACCCCGAGTCAGAAAGTACTGGCTTATTTTCCCGACGTAGCGAAATCACCAAACACCAGCTAAAGTCTCTGCTGACACGGATAAATGATGTCACCAGGCCTGCCCACCCTGCTGAAGTCATGTTGGTTCTACACTCACGCCGAGCCAGAGAGAAATATGAACCCGAGTTGCCGCTGGGATTATTTGGAAAATCCCCCTGCATATAAATGTGGCTGCTCAGACGGAGAGAAGGAGGCTGTGCACCCCAGAACGAGTCTCAGCTAAAAGGGGCTTCTGCTCTGTACAGCTACGCCTGATGCTGAGACCTTCCGAGGGTTGTTGGCAACTTTCCGACTTCAGTATCTGAGCCTCTTAAGCACTGGCCGCACTGCGATTATGTAAGATCGTCATCTTGGGCTTCAAAGCATATTTTTGTGATCGTTAGAGTCTATGAGCCTGGGACAGCAATATTAAAGGCACCAACACTCGTGAAAAGCCACCAAGGTTTGGCTGCTCCATTGCTACACTGGCTTTTGGACAAACTTTTGTTGTAGTGTCTTCTCAGGTTTCCCAAGAGTTGATGGTGAGGCAGGAGGAAAGTCAGAGGAGATGTCTGTGCCCGGGCTCTAGTGGGATGGCACTGGTTTTAGCCCTCAATGGTGCTTCATGTGCACTGAGTACTTGGAGACCCAGGGACTGACCTGCCTGCACCTCTGTCTCTTCTGGAAAATCTTTCAGGGACATGAATGATAAGCTTAGAATTATTTCATGCTATAATACCGTAGTGAGAGCTGGTTTTTAAAAATTAACTAATGACGTAGGGGCGCCTGGGTGGCTCAGTCAGTTAGGTGTCTGACTCTTGATTTTGACTCAGGTCATGACCTCACGTTTTGTGAGATCGAGCCCCAAGTCAGGCTTCATGATGATAGCGTGGGGCCTGCTTGGGATTCTCTCTCTCGCTCTCCCTCAAAAATCAAGAATTAAACCTAAAAAAATTAACTAATGAAGTAATTCTATTTAATTCTTCCTAAATGAGAACATATACGTGTGTGCATGTGTATAAATTTATATGTGTGGATGTATATACACATATATGTACGCATACACATTTATATGTTTTGCATTTGCATGATCCTAAAACTTCACCTTTCAGGGCGCTATGGGCGATGATCCAGTAGGTTGGAAAGTATATCAAATGAGAATCATGACACTCTAGATTCTAGTCTGCGCTTTGCATTCATTAGCTGCGATGCTTTTGCAAAGTTCTTGGCTTTTCTAGGCCTTAATTTTATTGGTAAAATCAATGTATGGGGATTCCTGAGATCATTCTTAATGCTGAGTCACTTATTGGTGAGATACACCACATATTTGGCTTCTCTGGGCAACATCTCTGCCAGGCAGGCGGTTCAACCCACAATACGCAGAAAGAAATAAAAAAGCCAGAAACCTCAGGAACAAAGATGGTACGCAAGTACATACATCATGGTATTATTTAAAATTATTTAAAATAGGAAAAGGCTCACATGGTTAACCAAATGATGGACCTCTCATAAAACAGAATAATACAGGGGCGCCTGGGTGGCTCAGTCGGTTAAATGTCCGACTTCAGCTCAGGTCACGATCTCGCGGTCCGTGAGTTCGAGCCCCGCATCAGGCTCTGGGCTGATGGCTCAGAGCCTGGAGCCTGCTTCCAATTCTGTGTCTCCCTCTCTCTCTGACTCTCCCCCGTTCATGCTTTGTCTCTGTCTCAAAAATAAATTTAAAAAACGTTAAAAAAAAAAAAACAAAAAAAAACAGAGTAATACATAATCATGAAAAGGTGCTAAAAGCATTTAATTATATGCAAAATAGTTCATCATCTGCTATTAAGTAAAAAGCAGCAGGCTATAAATAGTACACATGGCATATTCCCATTTTTGAAAAATAAAATGTATATATAATCATATGTATATGTTTTAACAAGAATTTTAAAAACATTAAAATGTTGACAGTGGTATTCCTGAGTTGTGAATGACCATAATAATCTCCTTGCACTTATTTGTACTTCTTGTATTTTCTATTTTTAATTTTTTTTTAAATTTTTTACTTTTGAGAGAGAGAGAGAGGGAGAGAAAGAATCCCAAGCAGGCTCTGTGCTGTTAGCACAGAGTCTCACACAGGACTCAGACTCACGAACCGTGCGATCATGACCTGAATGGAAATTGAGAGTTGGACACTTAACCAACTGAGCCACCCAGACGCCCCATGTACTTCCTGTATTTTCACCTAACTTCTGAAATCAGCAAAAGATCATTTTAGTTAAAAAGCCAAGCAAGTAGGGCAAAAGCATTGCTGAAATCACATTGGCAGGTCTGGAGCATCACAAACAGATCTCTAAGTCCTTGATTTCTGGGAGTTTTGAGCAGTGGGAGTGGACACACCATGTAAACATGCTTTCCAAACCACCCCAGTGAACAGATTCACCTTGGTGACTGGCTACAGGCACACAGCCCTCAGCACCACGACCCCTGGTCCAGCAGGCCCCAAAATCTGTCTTAGGAATCCCCTGGAAGGTCTTAGCATTCCGGGCATTGAGAAAAACCGGCCTGCCCATTTTTCAGAAACGATGGACCTTTTTAAAAGAAAAACTTACGCTATGATCTAGCTCTTCTTGACTTCTCAACTTACCTTTTTATATCTAAAACACGTGCATTGAGGATCTGACATTTACAGTGTGGTAATTGACTTGAAAATTGTGATCTTTTTCTAAGGAATTGCCAAACCATCACAAGTCTTAAGGACATTTTTATTCATAACTGGCAACAGTTTTTTTTTTTCAACGTTTTTTTTTTTTTTTTTTTTTTTTTTTATTTATTTTTGGGACAGAGAGAGACAGAGCATGAACGGGGGAGGGGCAGAGAGAGAGGGAGACACAGAATCGGAAACAGGCTCCAGGCTCCGAGCCGTCAGCCCAGAGCCTGACGCGGGGCTCGAACTCACGGACCGTGAGATCGTGACCTGGCTGAAGTCGGACGCTTAACCGACTGCGCCACCCAGGCGCCCCAACTGGCAACAGTTTTATAACCTTCCAAAAGTTTGCCCTGGACTTTTGGTCACGTAATAACTGACGTTCAGTTACATTTCCATGTTCTATTGCATTTGACTAAGAATAGAGGATGTGGAAGAAAAAAAATCCTGGGTCACAGAGCCTCTGTATTTTATACAGAAAATTCCCACTTATAATTCCTTTTTTTTTTTTTTTTTTTTTTTTTTAACGTTTATTTATTTTTGAGAGAGAGAGAGAGAGAACACAAGCAGGAGAGGGGCAGAGGGAGAGGGAGACACAGAATCTGAAGCAGGCTCCAGCCTCAGAGCTGTCAGCACAGAGCCCGACGCGGGGCTCGAACCCACAAACTGAGAGATCATGACCTGAGCAGAAGTTGGACGCCTAACCAACTAAGCCACTGAGGCGCCCCCTGCAACCACCTATAATTCTATTGTTATCAATTACAAAGGCTAAGAAGGGAATATAATAATAAGTAACGATAACTAGCAACTTGTTGAGTGTTTTCTAGTTGTTAAGTCTATTATATGTTTTCTCTTTTGATGAGGTTGCTAATGCAGCCTACCCAATATAACTCACATTATACCCATTTTATAGATGAGGAAATGGAGGTCAGTGAGCTATGGAGCTGAGATCCGACAGAGTATAACTTGAGAACTTCATAACTAGTCTGTGGCCAGTGGGTTCACATTGGACATAGAGAGAGAAGCTAGGGAACACACTTAGGGGCCACTTGCCAGGAGCCCTCAATATGATGCCAGAGTTCTATGTTTAGGTTTGAAGGCCTCACTGCCTAAGTTAGAATATACATGTGCATATGTGCGTGCACATATACACCTGTATGTTCATGTGTGTATATGGACATTTTCCATCTGACGAATCCAATACCTATGTGTACCCCACTCTTCCCCATAAACCTGGAAGTGATATTTCTAAATCGCTACCATCATAGGTCTATCTGGCTTCCTGAATTTCTTCTTGTCCTGGCGGATGTGTGGCTGATACCACTCCTGTTTTCTGATTTGTCTCTCCAGAGAATGTTCTTGACCAGGGGGCATCTATTTGCTTACTTGGCTGGGCCTCTCACCTCCTCTGTGGCCTCCAACAGAGTCGACCAACCACATGAGGAGGAGAACTTCATTCAGGTGCTCTGTCCACAGCCTGTCCCAGGCTTGTGCACCTCCTGAAAGGGAACAGGATGGGGCAGGGTTTCCAGGGCTACTGCTAGGCGTAGGGATGATTTTGACAAATTTACAAATCAGAGTTTGATTTGGAGCTTCATCTTCTGGACGTTTTGCTACTTTCTTAAACATCCCCATTATAATCAAGACCAATTTTCTTGGGTCGCCTGGGTGACTCAGTCGGTTAAGCATCCAACTTCGGCTCAGGTCATGATCTCACGGTTCGTGGGTTCGAGCCCTTCATGGGACTCTGTGCTGACAGCTCAGAGCCTGGAGCCTGCTTTGGATTATGTGTGTCTCTTTCTATCCCTCCTCTACTCGTGCTTTCTTTCTCTCTCTCAACATAAATAAATTTAAAAATATATTTAAAAAAAATTTTTTTAAAGACCAAGTTCCTAAAGCAACTCAGAACAATGGACAACTCTGACAAACTTATCCCTCTACTGTTGCTTAAGGAAGTGTCTCCTAGGACTTTTAACTAAAAATGTGAACACGAGTGTGCCAGCCTGAGTAGTCTTCTGCACCCTTAGTCTTTGAATTACATAATGAAAAACTGCTAGAAAGAAGAAATTAAATTGAAAAGTAAAACAGTAGAGCCGTGAGAAGAGGAAAAGAGGCACAGGAGAGAGGCTGCCTAAATCCTACTGACTTAATAATGAAATGGAAAAATGTAGGTGTGAAAGAAGGATTACAAAGCTATTAGGAGCTTGGTCACCAGGGCGGCAGTTGAACCACTGGCTACAGATGGAGCAGAATTGCACCACAGCAGAAGAAGGAAACCAGAAACTAGAAAATCAAGAACGAAGCTTGGAGATTGCTTATAATGCACTTACCTACACAGATGATTTAATTTCACCTTGAACCACCCAAATCCTCTCTTGCATATTAGGTTCCACTGACTGCCATTGTTTGTGGAATTCTTGTCATCTCTGTGAAAGAGGAACAAAATTACAAAGGCCAAAAGTAATTACATTTTAAATAAACTCAAACCATATTTAACTCTTATCATCCCCCCACTCCCACATTCTACTTCTTCCTTTTAACCTTTAAGGATTAGATGACCACTTGGTTCTTATTTTTGCAAATCAGAAATAGGATTTGAAACACGTAAAACATGGTCATATCCTAAATCAAACAAAAATGCAAATTAAATGTCTTAGAGAAACAGTCTTAGAGAAATACTTTAAGGAAACAGTGTCTGCTATTCAAAACCTCATAATGAAACAGAGTGCCAAGGTCCCAGGCTGGCCTTTCCAAATAAAGCCCAGCTGATGGAAGGGGGGCAAATCCTCCTGGATCCAGGGCTGAGAGAGATGGCATCCTTCATGTGGTATCTCCTCGTGTTCCAGACAATAGATAATGTCTCCTTGTGCCAGAAACGTAAGACCCAACTTTCTGCCTTCCAAACCGGGAGTCGGAACGTTCCCCATTTGGACATATAACATGAGATGGCCAGGGCAGAGAGAAGACAGGGAGGCTTCTTTATAGTAGCATCATAAGTGGGTCTCCCAGTGAGAAGATGATTCCCCAGGAAAAAGTCACCCCAAGGGTCCCCCTTAATAGTAAATTATGGCTTAGTGTATTCAACTGTACCCCAGAGGCCTAAGGGAATTATGGAAACTGCCTGATTTACTTTTACAAAGTGATTTACACCCAGGGGTGTAATCTATCTCAATAAATCTGAAGCCTCTACACAACAGTCCCCTTCTAAGGTAACAACAAAGCAAGGCGATTTCAATTATATAGTTATTTACCACCACTCTGTTCAGCTTCCCTCAGAGTCAACACCGAAGGGAGCAAACTCAAGCGTCTTTAATTTATGCTGTCACATGAAGACCATTTTCTCATGTAATAAAAGAAAATAAAGGGAAATGCAGTAAAAGAAGACTCTCTCTCTCCCTCTCTTGTTTTCTCTCTCTCCCTAGGCACACCCCTGAGATGCTTTGAGATTTCTACGCTCTCAGACACTGCCAGGGGCATTTCCAAAGGACAGAAAGCTCTTGTGCCCACAGATGATGGAACAAAGGGTGTCTTAGTTTCAACATGACTGCTCATCATTTCACTTTTACCTGCCTGTCCTTGGGTTCTGCAATTTGCTGCATAATTGAAAGGTGAACTTCAAGTTCAATTAGTAGGACAATTCATTACCTTGCAACCCGAAACGGCAGCTGAAAACCGATTTTAAATAAGATCTGCCTTCTGTGATTTCATGCGGGGAGTCTTCGGTTCACAAAACTCTTTTCAAATTTAATATTTATTGGGGGTATTTCCCAAAAGGGCATTTGCTAAGTTGCTGCTGCCAGAGGTTGAAAATATCGCTCAGGTAAAAACAGCTTTATTTATACAACTAGAGACTATTTATGTCACTATTATCGATTGAATGTTCAGCCCATTTTCTTATCAGCTGAGCATCTCCCCAAAATGAAAAGCAGCAATAAGAAGCTGTGGGGACTGAAATATCCATCAAGTTTGACAGAACTAGGTCTGCATTTAGGAAAAGATGCTGGAAGTCTGGGGATTTCTCCCCAAACAGGAACCATCTCCCCTGTATAGTTGATCATCAAAAGCTCTGATCAGATTCAAAATCATAAGACACCCTCACTCAGACTGATGCAGACAACTTACGTCTCTTCCTGAAAATGGTTCTGTAAGTCTAAAATTTCAACAAGGATTCTAGCCATTACAGAGTGCATTGAAAAAAATCTCCTTTTCCTCTCCCTCCCTCCAGTTCTTTTTAATACAAAGAGAACAGCTCGGTGCAAGCCCACAGACTATTCTGGATCTAGAAGTTACCTTGTTTCTCAGCAGGCAGGAGTGAAGTCTGTTGAACTGATTTTTTCTTTCTTTCTTTCTTTCTTTCTTTCTTTCTTTCTTTCTTTCTTTCTTTCTTTCTTCTTTCTTTCATGTTTATTTATTTTGGAGAGCGCACATGAGTGGGGAAGGGGCAGAAAGAGGGGGGGGGATAATATCTGAAGCAGGCTCTGCGCTGACAACAGAGTGCCCGACGCGGTACTCAAGCCCACGAACTGTGAGATCGTGACCTGCACCGAAATCAAGAGTCGACGCTTAACCGACTGAACCACCCAGGTGCCCCTGAATTGATTTCCAAAACAGAAGCAGCATCCAGCTCTGGGTCTCCCGGTTGGGCTTGCCCCGGCAGCGCGTGCAGGATTCCCATCATGTGAGTGACGGGAGCCTGGGCGAGGTGGCTGGTGACCCTCTAGACCAAGGACAGAGGCCACATTTGCAACCCCACTGCCTCCTGTCCTGAGCAATCTGTCTCACTTTGGAACCTCGGCTTGAAAACTCATACCCTGTGAAGACTGGGTTTTTCGGTTTGCAAGGTGCTGCTTTTGCTTGATTTGGTTTTGGTCTTGGTAAGAGAAATTCCAGATTCTGTGAAAGATAACCAGTATGAGTTCACAGGCTTTTCAAACACCCGCTTCACAGGAAAGGAGAAGCCTCGTGACTTAGGGCTGAATTTTTTTAAAGTTGTGCAGGAAGATTGCTTTGTAAGATACACTGGGCTTTCATTGCAGAGAGGCAATTAGAAAATATAGATTTGTTCATGTGTGGTTTAATTTTATGTTTTAAGAAGAAGTTGGCCACAGAGTGAACAAACTTAGCATTGGGACAGCCGAATGTTACCTGCCTTCTGATACAATGCAGAAAGTACAGCCTCCATCACTCGGACAGACATCTAGCCCAAAATGTCTCACCTGAATCTAGTCACCAGGGAAGAGCCAGACAAATCTAGGATGTGGGAGATTCTACAAGACAATTGGTGCGAATGAAAAAGAAATCAAGTAATGGGCGCCTGGGTGGCTGAGTCAGTTAAATGGCTGACTCTTGATTTCGGCTCAGGTCACGGTTTCACGGTCATGAGTTCGAAGCCCACGTTGGGCTCTGTGCTCACAGTGTGGAGCCTGCTTCGGATCCTCTGTCTCCCTCTCTCTGTCCCTCCCCTGCTCACTCTTGCTCTCTCTCAATAATTAATAAACGTTAAAAAAATTTTTTTTAATCAAGTAATGTAAAACAGACAAACAAGACAAAACCAAAAGCCAGAGGGACTATTCTAAGTTAAAATTTCTTGAGGCTGCAAGAGACATAACAACCAAAGGCAGTGATGAACCACAGCTATAGGATGAAATTTTTTTAAGTGATAAAAAATAAATTTTATAAGACTCTTGTGGTATTTGAATACGGACTGTATGCCAGATGTTACTAAATTAATGTTAGCTTTCCTCCGTGTGATAATTCTGTTGTGGTATTGGCGGATGTCCCTTGTGGTAGATGGTTGCCGAAGTATTTAGGGGTGAGTGTCACGGTGTCTGAAACTTTCAGATGGTTCCGACAAAGCATACATATATAAAAGAAAAATAATATGCTGTCTAGTGAAGAGGTAAGACAGGCTGTAGTTTTCTTGAAGCATAGAGTATATTGTGAGGCACTCACCTGAGCTGGTTTTCACCTTTGTTCCTGGCAGCAGATATAAAGAATATTTGATGGTTCGATTCATACCTGGGAGCGAATTCAATGTTGCAGCTCTGAGGAACCAGATAAGCAACTTCAGGTGCCAGAAGTGAATTTGTCTCCCTTGGAAATGGGACTCTAACAGCGGCATTATGGGCAAATCTATGTGGGGGGTCTTTTAATTTCTCGTTCTGAACTCGGTCCTGTTTCAGAGGACTAGAGGAAGACAGGTTAAGGCTTGTCAAAGTCAAGACCATGGCCTCTGGCTGCTGTGACCATTTCCATTTGAAAACTCTGAAACATCCTCTTACTGTTTTGAGGAGGGATTGGGAGCAGGAGGAAACAACTTATTTTTAGAGTGGCTTTCCATTTCTCATAGGTACCAGACAAGCTTTGGATGTCAGAGCCCAGACAGCTACTGTTCCGCCCCTTCAGCACAGGCCACCGCGGGGGTGCTGAGCAACGCAGAAGAGAAGGGGCCGGGAATGAGACCCAGTGAGATGTTGCATTGTCGGTGGACCAGTCAGGAACAGATCCGGACCACCACCAGGTCTGGGAGAAAAGCACTGGGTTTTAGAAGGCAATCTCGCAAACGTTAATATAAACCTTCTTGCAGTTTATAACACTGGACGATCACGAACAACCTAATTGGCTACATAAGCATTGGTCCAGCGGAGGACATGCACGTGACTTTGTTTAAAACAACTTAGTGGGGGCGCCTGGGTGGCTCAGTCGGTTAAGCGTCCGACTTCGGCTCAGGTCATGATCTCACGGTCTGTGAGTTCGAGCCCCGCGTCAGGCTCTGTGCTGACAGCTCAGAGCCTGGAGCCTGTTTCGGATTCTGTGTCTCCCTCTCTCTATGCCCCTCCCCTGTTCACGCTCTGTCTCTCTCTGTCTCAAAAATAAATAAACGTTAAAAAAAATTTTTTTTTAAATGATAAAAAAAAAAAGAAAAAACAACTTAGTGGAGCCATTCTCTAAAAATAATAATAATTTGGTTGAAAATGAATAATCTATGGGGCGCCTGGGGGGGCTCAGTTGGTTGAGCATCTGACTTCGGCTCAGGTCATGATCTCCCCGTTCTTGAGTTCGAGCCCCACATCAGGCTCTGTGCTGACAACTCAGAGCCTGGAGCTGCTTTGGATTCTGTGTCTCCCTCTCTCTGTCTCTCTCTCAAAAATAAATAAACATTAAAAAAAAAAGAAAAAAGAAAATGAATAATCTCTAATCACTGTTGGTTTTGTGTTTTTTTCTTTTGTCTTACAAATGTTGGCAAATTTTGTGCACAAAAGGGCATTTTTAAAAACTTTTATTTCTTTAAGCAATTTGGCCCATCTTTCCAGGATTTCTCCAGTCA
Organism: Neofelis nebulosa; assembly: GCF_028018385.1. NCBI lineage: Eukaryota > Metazoa > Chordata > Mammalia > Carnivora > Felidae > Neofelis > Neofelis nebulosa. The sequence continues at coordinate 13,836,492 of NC_080792.1, read as the reverse complement.
TTTTCCTCCTTTCTCCCCTCTCCTTTATTGTAATTTATTTTCAACCAGTTATTCTGGCTCTGTGTTGGTTTGTCGGGGCCAAGTTGGAAGCAACCAAAATGTCCAACAATAGGAGTTCAGTTGGAAACATCTCAAAATCTAACAAGAGTGGATTGCTTAAATAAATTACAAAAGGTGTTTCATCTTATGCACAAAAACTTTTCAAATGTGAACGGGTAACTTGTATTCAATTTTTCCCAATTCCAAAATTTCACGAACACATTCCTGGATAAGCAAAACAGGTTGGGGGGGGGGGGGGAAGCATTTCAACACTGAAATGTTCCGGGTAATTTTTGTTTCTATTCTACCATATTTGGCTTAAAATTATTGTTATTTTTATAAACTCAGCTGGGGTTCGTTACATTAAAAGAGGTCCAGTCAAGCAAAAAGAAGCTAATAATGATGGCAGTATTTCTAGCCATCCAGTGGCTGCCGCTACTGGTGGGTTTCCACCAGGATGATTTTTCTGCTGAGCGGGGTCACTCTGATTTCTTCTCGTTCCTTCTCATGGAGGAGCTGCGGGCAGAGCATCCAGGCAGAAAGGTCCTGCACAAGATAGACGTCAGGCTGAACTGACACATCTGGGTGTCTTTGGCTCAGAAACGAGAGGTGATGTCCTAAAGGCAGCAAAGGAGACTGTGGGGAAAAAAGCTGAGATCTGGGTTCTGAGTCTTGGGGTACAATGAGGGGTAGGGAACCAGAAGAGGGAATTTAGATCCACGTTTTGGGGAGGTGGGGGGGTGCGGGGCAGATGGGGCTCAAAAGAAGGAAGAAATTATATTAGTACTTGCATGGGAAGGAAACTAATCCTTGGGTTTTCAAACTTATTTCGATTTTTGTTTTTAATTTTTTTTTTTTCAACGTTTTTTATTTATTTTTGGGACAGAGAGAGACAGAGCATGAACGGGGGAGGGGCAGAGAGAGAGGGAGACACAGAATCGGAAACAGGCTCCAGGCTCCGAGCCATCAGCCCAGAGCCTGACGCGGGGCTCGAACTCACGGACCGCGAGATCGTGACCTGGCTGAAGTCGGACGCTTAACCGACTGCGCCACCCAGGCGCCCCTCGATTTTTGTTTTTAAAAATCTCAGGAGTAAGCAGAATTAATGAAACAGGTAAGAGCCCATTCTTCTGGTTGGCAGGCCCTGAAGGATCTTGGGGACACGCATGGCCCCTGCCTATTGTGGGAACTACGGGCTTCGTTCTTTCGTTTACTAAACTGTGAAACTGAGGTGTACGGTTGGATTTAATTTTACCTAAAAGAAATAAAAGGATTTACCTGTGTCAGATCATCTCTCAGGCATTTAACAAAAATGTTCTATAATGTAATGGACCCTCACGTCTCTTTCTTCAGAATCCTGAGCCTAGCGGTCTCTCATCTGACTTGACTCTCATCTCCCCATTATCCAAGCCAGCCCCTCCTCTTCCCTGAAGGGACTCATTCAATGGCATCATCACCTGCTTCAAATTCAAAGTGTTGACTTTTTCTGCCCTTTGTCCTCTGGCCCCAGGCTCCCTCACTGACGCTGTCCGGCTCCAAATTCTCTTTCATTACACCTGAGCTTTCCAAGGGCTGAGGTGATGTTTTCTGATTCCAAACAGTATTGGGCACAAAGTAAGTGACTTATGTGTTAAACTGACTTGGAAACAAGACTACCGGGGAGGAAGAGCAAATGGATAGGAAAGGAAGGCAAGAAAGCAGGACAGAGAAAGAGATCTGTGTGGGAGTTTGACACCTTGAGGAGTTATCCTCACTTTGACTTTTCTTTACCCTTATTCTCAGCAGGCAGTCAGCATGGCAGGTAAGAAAGTAAGAACTCCTTCAAGACAGCCACTTCTTGGCTACTGCTCTTCTTGAGGGCTTAGTCATAGTATCTGTGTGGAAAAGAAGAGAGAGAGCCTTGGACTGGGAAGGGCAGAGGTTGTTGGCTGCCCCAGTTGTGGTATATCAGGACTTTTTTCACTCCGATGATAGACTCCAATTTAAATAGGCTGACAGTTGAGGAGAACTTAATGGCTCATGAAATTGTGGATCTAGCTTTAGGCATGGCTGAACTCTGTTGCTCAGAAGGACTTGATGTCTTTGGGGCTCTCTCATGGCTCGGCTGCTTACTGGGCTGGCTTCATTCCCGGTCAGATTCTTTCTCTGTAGGATAACCCACTAAGTAGAGTCTACAGTGCACCAAGCTGAAGCTCAGCAGACAGAATTCCCATAGAGGAATCCCAGGGGCTGACTTTCATTGCTTAGGATTGGCTTAAATCTTGGGTCAGGAGCTAGTCAATCACTTATTAACTCCATCTATTCCAGGGGTGGGGTGGGATGGGGTGGGAGGAGTGGTTTCCCAAAGAGAAATTAAAGTGCAGTGGCTGGAAGAAAGGGAAACATATCAAGCAGGTGAAAACATCAGATAGCCACCGCCATATTCCACAGAAGCTAACAATACCCAGGGAGCTGATAAAGCATCAGAGGGGAACAGCATCAGGGGATAGCCTATGGAAGTTCAGAGACCCCCAGCCTATTCATAGATCTCTGTGTTCCATCTGGCATAGGACCCAGACCAACTGGATACCCATATGGAAAAAAATGAACCCCAACCTCTATTATCACTCCAACTCACCTTTACGGGATTGTTCAGTCTTGATTCTTAAGGATATCATTTCCCTCTTTTTTTTTTTTTTTTTTAAATTTTTTTTTAACGTTTATTTATTTTTGAGACAGAGAGAGACAGAGCATGAACAGGGGAGGGGCAGAGAGAGAGGGAGACACAGAATCGGAAGCAGGCTCCAGGCTCCGAGCCATCAGCCCAGAGCCCGACGCAGGGCTCGAACTCACGGACCGTGAGATCGTGACCTGAGCTGAAGTCAGACGCTTAACCGACTGAGCCACCCAGGCACCCCTCATTTCCCTCTTAATGGACAAGAGAGTAAAGGTCCCTCTTCCCACCCTGCCCTCCCCTCCTCCCATCATTTTCAACCTCCTAAGAAAAGATTCTCTTGCAACCACAGGGAGGGGGGAAATCTCAGGAAAGACTTAGAATTATCTTTTTACCAGCATGGAGGTATAATGCCTTAAAGGCAAATTGAATTTTAGTTCAAGAAAATAAAACAGGGGCTCCTGGGTGGCTCAGTCGGTTAAGCATCCGACTTCGGCTCAGGTCATGATCTCACGGTTGGTGGGTTCCAGCCCCATGTCGGGCTCTGTGCTGACAGCTCAGAGCCTGGATCCTGCTTCGGACTCTGTGTCTCCTCCTCTCTCTGCCCCTCCCATGTTCATGCTCTGTCTCTGTCTCTGTCCCTCAATAATAAATAAACGTTTTAAAAAAAGAAAAAAAGAAATGTGCCCTTCATTTTATTTGTGGAGGAAAATTCATGCCTGCCATGTTGCTTATTTATGGTGTCTGAAAATATTTTTCCCTAAAGAACTCTAATTCAATAAGCATGTGCTTTATTTTCTCAAAACCAAGCATTCTCTCTTAGTCTATTTTTTACAGTTTATTTATTTATTTTTTGAGAGAGAGAGAGAGAGAGAGAGAGAGAGAGACAGCATCAGCTGGGGAGGGCAGAGAGAGGAGACAGAGAATCCCAAATGGGCCCTGCATGATCAGCACAGAGCCCGACATAAGGCTCCATCTCAAGAACCGTGAGATTATGACCTGAACAGAGATCGAGTCGGACGCTTAATCACTTAACCAACTGAGCCACCCAGGCGCCCATTTCTTAGTCCCTCTAAAGTAAAGCCCAAGGGTGAGGAAATCTTGAAAGGCCCACTCTCTAGGTGAGCGTGTTGCTCAAAAATCACAGGTCAACAACTCTAGAAACAGACCTACCCCGTATATAGTCGGTAGATCTTTAACCAAGGTGCCAAGTCAGTCCAATGGTGAAAGGTCTTTTTAACAAATGTTGCTGAAAAGCAGACATCATCTGGAAAAATATGAACCCCAACCTCCACCTCGCTCCACAAATATAAATTAATCTGTGCTGAATTACAGACCTGAACATAAAATCCAGACTATGAGCTAATGGAAGAAGATATAGAACTCCATCTTTATGATCTTGTGGTGGGCAAAGATTTCTCAGATAGAACCCAGAAACCATTAATCATCAAAGAACAAAGGCAATAACTTAGACATTATCAAGAGTAGGAATTTCTGCTCATCAAAAGACATTGCTAAGAAACTGAACATAGGAGCCTGCACAGGCTGGGGGAAATATATGCAGCACAAAAATTTGACAAAGGACTTGAACCCGGAATATATAAAGAACTCAAAGAATTTTTTTTTTTTAATTTTTTTTTCAACGTTTTTTATTTATTTTTGGGACAGAGAGAGACAGAGCACGAATGGGGGAGGGGCAGAGAGAGAGGGAGACACAGAATCGGAAACAGGCTCCAGGCTCCGAGCCATCAGCCCAGAGCCTGACGCGGGGCTCGAACTCACAGACCGCGAGATCGTGACCTGGCTGAAGTCGGACGCTTAACCGACTGCGCCACCCAGGCGCCCCAAGAACTCAAAGAATTTACAAATGAACAGTAAAGGGATGAACAACCCAGTTTTAAAATGTGCAAGACTTGGAGTGCCTGGGTGGCTCAGCTGGTTAAGCATCCGACCTCTGCTCAGGTCACAATCTCACAGTTTGTGAGTTTAAGCCCCACATCAGGCTCACTGCTGCTAGCATTGAGCGGGCTTCGGTTCTCCTGTCTCTCTCTCTCTCTCTCTCTGCCCCTCCCCTGCTCTTGTTCTCTTTCTCTCTCTCTCTCTCTCTCTTTCTCTTGCTCTCAAAAATAAATAAACATTAAAAAATAAATACCGGCGCCTGGGTGGCTCAGTCAATTAAGCGTCCAACTTCGGCTCAGGTCATGATCTCGCAGTTCGTGGGTTCGAGCCCTGCATTGGGCTCTGCGCTGACAGCTCAGAGCCTGGAGCCTGCTTCAGATTCTGTGTGTGTGTGTCTCTCTCTCTGCCCCTCACCCACTCGTGCTCTTTCTCTCAAAAATAAACATTAAAAAAATTTTTTGAAAATAAACAAATAAAATGTGCAAGACTTGAATAGACATGTCACAAATGAAGATACGCTAATGACCACGAAGGCAAAATTCAACAAGGGCAAGAAGGCACACTTCCTTCTGTCTTTTGAAAGCCTTCCCCATGTGGCTTGCTGGTTGGATTTGCTGGTGGGACACAGAAGTCAGAGGGGTTGGTCTTTGAATCCTTGTTACATCTGGGACAGAAGAAGGGTGAAATCGGTCATTCATTGGGCACATATTCTTCTGTTCCATGGCTATCTTCAGATGGGCTGAACATCTTTAGATGTGGGTATCCCCCACACCTGTCCCTGTCCTCCAAGTCTGTCAGGGTATACAGAAAGGGAGACAATGCAGTCACTGGCTTCCCTCCTGGTCTGACGCAGGGTCCTCCCTGGTCCCACACCTAAACCACTCCACATGTTTGGTAGCTACCTAATACATATGTGTCCCCAAGTTCCTACAGACCAAAGACAGCTGTCTCCTCAGCAAGGAACGTTTGGGGATTAGCACAGGCTAAGCCCCGCGGGCACTTATCCGAGGGCTAAGAGCTCACCGCCATTTCCATTTCTGCCCTCCCTTCCTCTTCAGCCAAGGAGTCCGAACCTGTGTTAAGTGGACTCTCAGGGAATGTGGTATAAACAGCAATAAACATGATCCCTCCTGGGCCTTCCTCAAGGAGCTTGCTGTCTACCGCGGGACAGAGAGCAAGATGACAACACAACCATTTAGCAAAGGCAGCGTATATGGGGGCGGATGTCACTGGGTGGCCGATACTCTGGCCTGGTCTTCAAGGAGAGATGGACAATGAGAGGGAGAGAGGAAATCCATCTGGCTGGTAGCAAAACTCATGTGCGGGCTGAGACGCAAAGGAGGGGGGAGGGTGGGAGGGCGAGAGAGACAAAGAGAGAGAATGTACAAAGCAGGGTGGGGTGAGAAAGGCACCGAGTGAGTGACAGAGGCATCTGGACAGGCGGGGCGCTAGCAAAACTAATCAAACCCTGGCCTGAGACCCAGGAGAATGACTATGGCACGGTGAGTGCCAGGGCCTTGCCAAAAATGTCTACCTCACCCCGAACACCGGGTCCCTGCAGGTCAAGTGTGAGTGGTAACACAAGATGACTGTTTACAGTTGTTAGGGGTGTGGGTTTTGTTCAGATGATCTTACTCATCTCAATTGCTGGCACACAGGTAGCTTTCATTAAGATATTATAGCTTTATTGATGCTCTTCCCCAACTAATTTTGTTTTTCCTCTTTTAGAGATAGCACCACCTTCCTTCCTTCCTTCCTTCTTTCCTTCCTTCCTTTTCTTCCTTCCTTCCTTCCTTCCTTCCTTCCTTCCTTCCTTCCTTCCTTTCTTCCTTCCTTTCTTTTCTTCCTTCCTTCCTTCCTTTCTTTTCTTCCTTCCTTCCTTTCTTTTCTTCCTTCCTTCCTTCCTTTCTTTTCTTCCTTCCTTCCTTCCTTTTCTTCCTTCCTTCCTTCTTTTCTTCCTTCCTTTCTTTTCTTCCTTCCTTCCTTTCTTTTCTTCCTTCCTTCCTTCCTTTCTTTTCTTCCTTCCTTCCTTCCTTCCTTCCTTCTTTCCTTCCTTCCTTTTCTTCCTTCCTTCCTTCCCTCCTCCCTCCCTCCTTCCCTTTTTTTTCTTTTCTCTCTCTCCTTTTCTTTCTTCCTTCCTTCCTTCCTCTCTCCCTCCCTCCTCTTTCTTTTTCTTTCTTTCTTTCTTTCTTTCTTTCTTTTCTTTTCTTTTCTTTTCTTTTCCTTTTCTTTTCTTTTCTTTTCTTTTCTTTTCTTTTCTTTTCTTTTCTTTTCTTTTCTTTTCTTTTCTTTTCTTTTCTTTTCTTTTCTTTTCTTTTCTTTTCTTTTCTTTTCTTTCTTTCTTTTTCATATTCCCCTGTTTTTGGAGTGTTTTCATGAAGGTCAGTTCACTGGAGCCTCACAGCATCTCTTTCTTAAAGAGGGAGCCTGCGGTTCCGGGAGGCCGGGTGAGCCGCCCACAGGTCACGCGATTAGGAAAGGCAGAGATTAGGACCCGGACCTTCTGTTCTCTACACTGTCTGAGATTAAGACCTCAATCTGCTCAGGCCTTGGACCTGGGTCATGGTCTTCTGTTTTCCTTTGATGTGAACTTGCTGATAATTTCTTCATGCTGAATTGTGTTCCACAGCCAACACCGAGGGTGCTAGTGCTCTGTCGTAAAGCCGTAACAGCTCTATTTGATAAGACCGCCCGTAATTTATTGCTGCTTTAACCTCTCGGTTGCTCGGGCAACCGGTATCCTGCATTCAGACTTGGACTATTTTAGTTAAGTCTAAAAATTTATGACCTTACAACTGCTCAGCCCATCGCTTTGCTCATGTCCTGCCCCTATGAGTCACGCTGACCCCCTAAGAATTGCCTAGAACTCTAAATCAACTAAGGGCTGTGGCGTGGGTGCATGTGAAGAGCTGGGACCAAGGCAGCCTGACTCATGCACCTGGAGCGGCCTGCCACCTCCTTGCCGAGCTCGTGGGCCAGGACAGAGGCCCATTCCGCACTGATCTTTCAAGGGCCTGCCCTTTACAGCAGGATCACAGTTTACTGCAGATTAGGCAAACTCATTTCACAATAGCTAGGCTGGCACACGGTTAATTCTGTAACAGAAAAAGGAGGCCAATGCCATGGGTGAAGAAACACGCACGCAAACAAACCCACTGCGTAAAGTCATCCGGGGAGTTGGTTTTGGCTCCGTCCCTCACTGCGGGTGGGACACACCATGTCCTTTGGCTTTTTCGTCTTCTTTATTTAACTGTCCCTTCTCTCCCAACACCCCTTGGCTGGACAACTGTGCTAACTTCTGATCTTCCAGCCTCGGCCCCATCCTGGCACACCATTCACGGAACCGACCTTTATTCGCGATCTGCTCTGTCCTCCCTGCCGGGGACATTGCATAGGTCACAGGCCCCTAGAAGAGAGATACAAATGAGCAAATAATGGCAATGCATTTATTAGACCGGAAGCTCCAAGGACAGGGACCATGTGGGTCGTATTTTTTGTGCCTAGAATTTGTTGAATGCAGAAATGAACAATTTTTGAGAGTTACAAAGTAAACACATGTTCAAAGAGCTATGAAAAACTTCCGAAGACAAGAACTGACTGAGTTGGCAGAGGAAAGGCTGGGCCAAGTAGAGGACAGGGGACACTGCAAGGAAGTGACACTGAGCAGGCTGGTCACAACTTCTGCCTCCTCCAAAGGCCTTCCTGGCCATTCCAGTCCTTGGGGACTCTTCTCTTCAGAACTGGGCACTTTACAATATTTTGGCACTTCATATTCCTAATGGCATTGTTTTCTTTTTCACACGACATGTCATGTGTCCCTAATTAGACTACAGTCTCTTTGAGGGACTACAATTTATTTCCTATATGCATCGACCACATATTCCTAACTTCTTTTTTTTTTTTTTTTTTTTTTTTTTTTTAGGACACAGGATTTTCCATTGACCACAGAGTACCAGAAGTCTTTGGAAGGCAGCAGCATGACGAAAGTCACCACAAAGTCCGCATAGACGACCAGGAGCCACGTCATGACGGCACAGATCATGCCGCAGCCGTCGCGGATGAACCAGACCCTGTCGGCCACGTCAGCCTCAGAGGAAGAGGACGACGAAGAGTCGTAATTGTCGTTTTCGGCCAGGAGAGGATGATGTTCGACATCCCGGAGCCGGTGTCCTGATGACGGCATGGTGTCCCCGGGCACCCTCACAAACGAGCTCGAAGCATTACTTGAACACTTTGCGCCTTTTCTTCAGTATCTGAAGGTGCATAGTGTCCTATGTGACGGGATCCGAGGCCCGGGCGGGGTCGCCCGGCGCTGCGGCTCCTCCCGGCCTGCGGCGGCGGCGGCGGCGACTGCAGCGGCCGAGGCAGGGACGCATCATGCGGCCGCGCTCATGGCCGGGCCGGAGCGGGCCCCGCGGCTCGGCTCGGGCACGTCCCGCCGGCCCGGTCTGAGGGAGGCAGCCGCCGAGCAGACACGAGAGCGCAAAGCCCTGCCTGGGGACCATATTCCTAACTTCTTAATAGGATGTATTCTACATTGGGAATGACTTTCTGTACAATTTATTGACTCATAAGACAAAAGGAATGCTTCCCTTTAAATATCAGTTTCTCTGGGACCTGTAATTGTCAATTTATAAACCTTTAATTACCTGTTAGAGTCTGGGATGGGATCAGAAAGAAATTTAAAGGGTCAAGTATCATTACCAATTATGGATCAATTAGAAATGCAAATAAACTATCTTTGGGTAAGTCAAAGGAACACCATTACTTGATTTACTCAACACTTTGATTTCAAAAATATGCTGCCCCCATTAAAAAACAAATAATTTTAGATAGGTTTTAATATGCATGAATACATTATTTGTCAGTTTTTTAGCAAGCAATATATCACTGAGATCTCATGAATATAAATATAGCAACTGACCCCAGGTAGCTGGCATAGAAACCACTTTTGAGAATTTAACTCTCAGAGGACTTTGTTCTTAGCATTTGTGGGTGCCCACAATTTTTTTTAACAGTTCCAAAATAATTTACTTTTGTTTGATTCTCAATGTAATTATTAAAAGACTCAGGTGATTTCAATATGTGGTATTTAAAATCCAACTTAAAGGGAATTAAAAAATTAGAACTCATAAGATTTAAATCTTAAACCTTAGTTACCATGTGTCTGTTTATAAAAGAAGAGATCCCCCCCGCCTCCCCCTTTCTTTAGTCATCTCAACTTAAGTAGACTATTGCACAAATGCAACAGTGGCATCCTGTGGCTTGGCCTGTGAATGACAAGTGCATATCACAGTTGTGGCCTTGGCGGGGTGGGGGTGGGGGGGGTGGTTTGTATTTGTGACTACACAGAAGTACAGAATCAGTACAAAGAACATGACAATGCCAGCAGAAAAAACAACCATTCATTATTTTTAAAGACCTAAAGTCATTATAAATGAATCTTCATGGTCTTTTATCTTTATTTCATGAGGATGAAGTATATATATAATTTAAAACTGAACTGAAAATAAAGCTACAGAAATTTGCTTATTGGGTTTTTTTAAAGCTTATTTTTGGAGGGGGAATCAACATGGAGTTTCCCTCTGTAATTTATATACAGGGATTATGCCATTATTTCTCTCATGATGCTATCACAACATCCTATAATGGACAGATGAAATGGTGAGTTTGTCTTTCTCAGATTTTAGAAAAGGAAAAGAGGGAGCACATGTGACAAATTATAATTCCTACGTTAAGTGTGGGAAATGGAGTAGAAGAATCCAGACCAACCATTAACAACTGCCAACTTTTTCCCCCCAGAAACAAAATGCAAGTAAATCTTTGGTGTTCTTTGATTGACACACTCAGTGGCTTTTCTCTCTAACCCCAAATGACATCACTGTCATAGCTTACTGTAGAAGCTTCTAGCTTCTCACCTTTTTTGTTTTTTTTGCATTTTTAACGTCTTCATCAATAATATACAATGTTGCTTTTATTTAAGATTTTATGTAAATAGGATTATGGTGTTCATATTCTACAAGTTTTTGCTCTCAAGATGCAATCGAACTCTCATAAATGCTCTCGAGTGAAAAAATTTATAGAATATGAATACCATAATGCTATGTATGTAATTTTTTAAATAAGAAAAAATATGTAATTAAGGCATTTGGGTTTACACTTTGGAAAATTACCTGTTCTCATTTTTCTCCCACTTCCCTATTGGGGTGTTTCCATTCTCTTATTTATTTAGGTGTTTTCTCCATTAGATATAAATTCTATGGTAAAATAAACATATTTATTGATTCTTTTGGATCCTGCAAATGTCTTCTCCAAGTTTTTTTTTTTTTAAGTATTATTATATCTAATTTTGATTATGGTATATTTCGTTCTAAAGATGTTTTCAGGTCCAAGGGGGGGGGGTGCTCTATGTCAGTTCTTGCTCTTAGCTGCAAGTAATAGAATCCGGTCCGACTGGTTTAAGCAGAAAAGAAATTTACGAGACAGTAAGAAGCTCACACAACGTTTGGGGGTGATGGGAAAAGATCCCTCAGCCTCAATGAAAGAACACCCCCAGAACAAACTAGCTCTTTCAGGAATCCGCCACCTTTCCAGCACTGCCTCTGCCCCTCCACGCCTCCAGGGAGCCAGCCTGCTTCCTCACTTCCGCCGAGGCCTCCGGTGGCGTCTGATTGGCCGGCCTGAGTCACATGCTCCACTCTGGCCGGGAAGCAGTCTGGGGAAATACTGCTTACCTTGAGAAAGGAGGTCTGCGGGTGTAGGAACTAGCGTAGGGTGCCCCGGATAGCCAGAAGGTCCGGGCGGATTCACGGCTAGCATTTTCACTCTAGGTTGTAAAGATGTTCTCCTGCACGTTCCAGTAGTTTCTGTGTTGCAGGTTTTCGTGTAGAGATCTTTAATTCCACCCCACCCCTCAATCTGTTTTTGCACAATTGGCATAGGAATCTAAAGAAGCTCCGATGCTTCCATTCTTTTCTCACTCATCCGTACTTTAACCTCTATCCTGTTCCACTTTCCTGCGTGCACACGGCTTTGCGTGGGCTCTCTATTCTGTTCCGGCACCTGTCCTCCTGCCCAGACCACTGTATTTTAACTTCTGCAACTTGAATGCCTTGATATCTGCAGGGCGACTCCTCGGCTCTCATTGTTCTTTTTCAAAACGATTTTTTTTTTCATAATTTCCATTTTCATATGAATTTTATAATCGATTTCGAAACTCAAATTCTGCAGGGTTTTGTTTGGAATGTAGTTAAATTTAGGGCTAATTAGGCATAACTGACATTTTAGTGCTTTTTACCCATTACTCAGATCTTCTTTTATATCCTTAATAAAATTTTGTAATTTTTCCCCCTTCTTCGACATTTTACATGATGTGTATTCCTTAGGTACTTTTTTTAAATTTTTATTTATTTGAGAGAGAGAGAGAGCGAGAGAGAGAGAGAGCAGGGGAGGGGCAGAAAGGGAAGGAGACATAGAATTCCAAGCAGCTCCAGGCTCTGAGCTGGCAGCACAGAGCCCTACTCAGGGCTGGAACCCACTAACTGGGAGATCATGACCTGAGCCAAAGTCAGATGCTTCACCGACCAAGCCACCCAAGCGCCTCTGTATTCTTTAGGTTCTTTACAGTTTTTGCTGCTATTGTGAATTGATGGATTTCTTTCAATGTTTTTTTTAACTTGTTGCTGAAATATAAGCAAAGAAACACTGAATTTTATATTGCTCTTGTAACCAGCAACCTTACTGAATTCTTTTCATCACTTCCAATAGTTTATCTGTTGATGTCTATGCATTTTCTACGCCTAAAAGTAGCTTTTCATTTCCTTTCCACACTGCACACATTCTTTTCCTCCCTCTCTCCCTTCCATCCTTCCTTCCTTCTTAATGCATTAGCTAGTCTTCCTGTATAATGTTGAGTTGTGGCAGCGATAATTGCCCTTCTTGCCTTGTTCTTGCTTTTAATGGGAAGATTCCAGAAGTATGTGATGTAACTGCTCTAGGTTTTTGGTAAAAACCCTTTATCAGAGTAAGGAAGTTCCCTTCTATTTCTAGTTTTTCCTAAGAGTTTTTCTTTTAGATAAGAGTGTGTATTAAATTTATAGAACCAGATATGTTATATTATTTATTTTTAATCTGAAACACATGGTGAACTTTCACTGATGGATTTTTCTGATGTTCTCACAATCCTGGGATAAACCAAAACTAGTAATGATCATGTAAAAAATACACTGGTTGGATTTAATTTGCTAATATTTATTTAAGTCTTTTAGTCTACATTTATAAGTGATATTACTCTACATTTTTTCCCCCTGTACAAGCATACCTCAGAGCTACTGCGGATGTGGTCCCAGACCACCACAATAAAGCATGTATCACAATAAAGTGAGTCAAGTGAATTTTTTAGTTTCCCAGCACATGTAAGTTATGTTTACACTATACTGTAGCCTGTTAAGTGTGAAATAGCATGTCTAAAAAAAAAAAAAAAGTCATACCTTTATTAAAAAATACTTTATCGCTAAAATATGCTAACCACCACCTGAGCCTTCAGCGAGTTATAATCACTGATCACAGATCATTATTGTAACAAATACAATAATGAGAATGTTTGAAATACCAAGAAAATTGCCAAAATGCGACACAGAGACAGGAAGTGAGCAAATGCTGTTGAAAAAAATATCACCAATAGACTTGCTCAACCCAGGCTTGCCATAAACCTTCAATCTGTAAAACAAAACAAAACAAAAACAAACAAACAAAACAAATGCAATATCTATGAAGTGCAATAAAACGAGGTATGCCTGCACTTGTACTATCCTGGTTTCATTTTGGTGTCAAACCCATACTAGCTTTATAAATTAAGTAGCCTGCTACCCTTTTCTATTTTCTGTAATAGCTTCTGTAAGATAGAGATTACCTTCTCCTTGAAGGTGTGGTAAAATTCACTAATAAAGTCATCTAAGACTAGTTAGTGTCTTTTCTGGGAGGTGGTTGGGAGGTATGAACATTTGACTGTCAAATCACTTTTTTTTAATACTAAACTAGTTTCATTCGGTTTTCCTATTTCTTCAGTTTCAGAAAGATACTTTTTCTAGAAAATTAGCAATTTCATCTGTATTTCCAAATTTATTGACATAAAATTGTACAACAGATTCCCTTATGATTTTTTTTTCATTTCTGTTGCATCTGGGATATGTTTTTTTCCCCCTATTCCTAATGTAATGCATTCATTCTGATTGCTGCATAATATTCTATTGTACAGACATCCACAATTTATTTATTCAAGTATCAGTTGATAGATATTTGGGTTGTTTCCATTCTTCACCATTATGAATAATGCTACTATGAATGTAAGCGGACAAGTTTTTGTAGACATGTTTTCATTTTGGGTGGCATATACCAAGGGGTGTAACTTCCATTTAAACTTGAAAATCAAGGAAAGTGTTACATACTAGCAGCATGCAGGGAAATACTGGTAAAGATGTCAGTCTGCTTTTCTGCCACTGATCATAAGAATAAAGTTGGCTGAGGGGCACCTGGGTGGCTCAGTAAGTTAAGCATCCGACTCTTGGTTTCCACTCAGGTCATGATCTCACAGTCGTGGGATTAAACCCCACGTTGGGTTCTGTGCTGGCAGCTTAGAGTCTGCTTGGGATTCTCTTTCTCGCTCACTCCCTGCCCCTCCCCCCTCTCAAAATAAACAAATAAACTTTAAAAAGAAAAAAGAATAAGGTTGGTTGAGTAACCAACTTCTGCTCCACACTTCCCCTGCCTTCTGCCAGCATTTCAGTCAGTTGAGATTCTTGTCTTGCCCAGGTGACCATGACCTACAGTCTTGAGGAATGTGAATCCTTGGTGATTCTGCCCGGGGTTGATGTAGTCCTTTGTTAACCTCGACCACAGGGCAGGCAGTACGAACAGACACCCTAAGGAGTATGCCCCCAGCTTCCATGAACACTGTTCTTTGTGCAGTAGTTCTCCTTAGCTGCCCTGGATAGGCAGCACCAGCCCTCCAGTGATCACCACGACCTCTCTTTTTCTCTCATGCTTTCATGGCTTCAGGACATTGAAATGCCAGGTAGCAGTCTTAGCTCCAATTCAGGGGAACTGGTGACGGATCCCCTGGTGGAAGATCAAGAGACTCTCCAGCTGTGTGGATTGTGACCTGTGTGTGCTATGGTGCTGGGGTAAAAACCAGACACGCGGAGCACAGCCGCAGCTCTTTCTAGCATCCGCTGGTCTTCTAACAGTTCCATTCCTATTTTTCTGAGATGTATACCCAAAAGGATCGGAAACAGATGTCACATACACACACGTGTATACACGTTTGCAGCAGCCAAAAGGTGGGAACAACCCCAAGGTCCACCAGTGGGCGAAAGGATAAACAGATGTGGTACGTGCCTAGAGTGGCATACCAGTCAGCCTACGGAAAGGAAGGAAGCATCGATACACGTTACAGTGTGGATGAACCTCAAAACTGCAATGCTAAGTGAAAGCAGCCACCACACAAATCATCACTTATTAGATGATTTCATTGATGTGACATATCCAGAAGAGGTTAAGTCCACAGAAGCAGGCAGCAGAGGGTGGTTGCCAGGGGCTGGGGAGAGGAAGGATTGAGGAACAACCACTTACTGGGAAAGAGGTTTCTTTGGGGGGTAACGAAAATGTTTTGCAGACGGAGATGGTGGCCGCACAACATTGTGAATATACTAAATGCCACTGAACTAGGGGCGCCTGGGTGGCGCAGTCGGTCGAGCGTCCGACTTCAGCCAGGTCACGATCTCGCGGTCCGTGAGTTCGAGCCCCGCGTCAGGCTCTGGGCTGATGGCTCGGAGCCTGGAGCCTGTTTCCGATTCTGTGTCTCCCTCTCTCTCTGCCCCTCCCCCGTTCATGCTCTGTCTCTCTCTGTCCCAAAAATAAATAAAAAACGTTGAAAAAAAAAATTAAAAATAAATAAATAAATAAATAAATGCCACTGAACTATTCGCTTTAAAAAGGTTAATTTTATGTTGTGTGAATTTCACGTCAGTAAAAAACAAACAAACAAACAAACAAAGCCCTCTATGGTCGTATAATCATTGCTCACTTAGATTATTCCCAAGCTATATTTCCTCTCACGGATGATCATTTCTTTGCCATCCCCAGCCCCCCAACTCTATCTTTTATGGATACTCCTTTGAATAAATGTAGGTTTGGAGCTGCTAAGAATTTCGGGATAAATGTTTCAGATCAGATACAAAGATATTTGGAAACGGAAACAAAAGGAAACAGATTGAGTTAGCATTCCTCTTTGATGTTACCTATGTCATAGATACACCTTTGAGACGGCTGTGTTTTCATCGATTTTACAGAAAATAAGTTTGGTTCGTCATAAAATCATTATTTCTCATATGCTTGGAGCCCTAAGAGACACGTGTCACTATGCAGAATCCCTTGATGTAATAATTGATTTAAAGGAAAAATAACAACCTAAATTTTAGATGGTTACACTTGGTCCATTTGGAGAGATTCAGCTCTGTTGGTGGGAGCCACGCCCCCCTCCCCAGGAAAGCTAGGCGCCCTCTTCATAGCGAGCCCCCCTTAAGGATCATAACACAGACCAATGAGATAGAGGCAAACCCAGATATACCTCAATTTGTCAGAAGCCTTGTTCTGCTTCTCCATGTTTGGGGTCTGACACATGGTTTGGCCCAACACATTCTTCCCAGTATTTACATCCCAAGGGGAGTTTTAAGGGACACTTAATCCTCACGTTTCTGCTTCATTTTCCCTTAACTCATCAAAACAAGGTTATGAAAGATTGCTTTGATCTCTAACAGGACTTGTTCATGAGAGACATGGGGCCATTACTTTCAAAACAGAAAGCTGCACTCTGCCAAGAGTTCGGGGAGTTAACAGCATGACGTTTGAGCTTCATTCGGGGCACCTGACCTATGAGAGCCAACCGGGTCCTACACTTGGCTCAGGGAGGCCTCCCGCCCTCCAGCCTAAGAAAGCCCATTAATTAACTGTCAGACCAGCTGTGTAACAAGTGAACCTTGAGTGGCTGTGCCGTTTTCTTGGTTCCAGGCCAGAAACAATAGGTATAAAACTTACACCATTAGTGAGACATTTCACAGAGAAATGGGTATTTGCATAACGGAAGGCTGCCTTCCAAATAAAATGTGCATTGCAGGACGTGTATTTTTTAAAAATTAAAATGTAAACAAATCTGCTCACAGCAGCCTTTTTTGGGTTTTTACAAATACCGTCTATTCTTGATGAATTACTATGAGGCTCAAATCAGATTCACTGTCCTATTGCTCTAGGAGTTCAATGCCCAAAGTATAAGGATGGGAAGGAAGAATATTATAAAAATATTGTGACAAAAATTCCTGCTTACATAAACTTGAGCCTAGGGGTGCCTGAGTGGCTCAGGCGGTTAGCGTCTGGCTCTTGACACCAGCTCCAGTAGTAATCTCATGGTTCATGGGATTGAACCCTGTGCTGGGCTCTGTGCTGGCAGCATGGAACCTCCTTGGGATTCTCTCTCTTCCCCCCGCTCTCTCTCTCTCTCTCTCTGCCCTCCGCCCCCAATAAATAAATAAATAAACATTGAAAAAATAAACTTGAACCTGTCTTCTAAGTGAGATCATATTATAAAAGGCACTAGACTGGGGCATAACTAAAGTTCTTTAATTTGTCAGGAACAGAAACCAAGTCATGCCAGTATGAACAACAGGGAAACCTGTTGTAAAGATATAGGGGTGTCTTGCAGCAATGAAGAATGAGCTACACCTGATCCTTAGGAAGAACAAGAGTCAGCACGAGGGCAGGTCAGGGCCCCAGGGGCTACGGTTCCTAGCTTTTCTCATTTTCAGATTGAACATAGAATTAAAAACAGAAACCATGTAGAGGATTAGACACGAGACAAGATTCTGTGAAATGTCAAAAGGACAGGCTAGGATAAATAAACATTAAAAAAAAAAAAAAAAAGAAAAGGACAGGCTAGGTAACCCCCGCTATCGTTCCCCCAAGTGAGGTAGTTAAAATATTTAATGCCCAGAAAAACTCTCAGTATCCAAGCCGAAAGTGGCCTCTGATGTCACCACCTCTTTAACTTCAACACTTGGGCATTTAGCATCTGTTTGAAAATTTCCCATGATGGGGCATTTACTCATTTACTACTTACGAGGACAACCTATTCCATCATTGGACCATATTAAACACAAAAAGGTGTTATACTGAAGTGAAATTTGATCACTAGCCTTTGGTTCACTATCTAGACTTTGAGCACACAGAACAATTCTTAAACAACGTACACATGATAATCCTTTATATGTGAAGACAAATCCACATTCTTGTCCTCCTAGGGTTTTCTCCTATTCTAACTAAGCACGTTTAATGGCTTCAAACAGTTTTCATATAATGGATTTTTTTCATCTTGCCCAATCTCTTCCACACTTAATTTAGCCTCAAAAAAAAAAAAAAAAAGTCTTTAGTCTCAAGTGGCCCTCTTAAAATGTAGTATCTAGGATGGAATATATACTCTGACATGGTCTGGAGAGTAAACTTCCAGACCAAAATTCTATTAATTCTAAAATTAATAGAAGTAAGCTTCTATCAATGTGGCTTTGGATTGCATTCGCATGATCTTGACTCAGATTGTGCTTGTGGGTCATGCATATACCGTTGCTAAATCAGCTCCCCCTTGTTATACTTTTGTGCAATTAATTCTTTAAACATAAGTGTAGATGGTCCAGGATTCAAGTAAAAAAGGAACACTGAGGAATCACCGTTCAGATTATTTTTAACTTTGACCTTGCCTTCCCTTATATTAACTGCCTTCCCAGCACCAACTGATAGGCATAGATTTTACCTCTTATTCCAAGTCATGGATTAAAAAAAAAAAAAATGTTGAACTGACTTGAACCAGGGACAAGTACAGAGCCTTTTGATCTGGACTAGAAATGTCTCCACCAATTAACACTGAACAGTATTCTTTGAGTACTGGCCAAACACAGGGTTTTTCTGTCTGATGAAGGAACCGTTTCTCTAAATACTAAGATCTACTTTGGGGCCCCTGGGTGGCTCAGTCAGTTAAGCGTCTGACTTCGGCTCAGGTCATGGTCTCACGGTTGGTGGGTTTGAGCCCCACATGGGGCTCTGTGCTGACAGCTCAGAGCCTGGAGCCTGCTTTGCATTCTGTGTCTCCCTCTCTCTCTCTCTCTCTTCCTCTCCCTCTGCCCCTCCCCCACTCATGCTCTGTCTCTCTCTCTCTCTCTCTCTCTCTCTCTCTCTCTCTCAATAAAAATTAAAAAGTGTTTAAGATCTACTTTAAAAAAACCCAAATTCTCAGAGTATTATTGTGCCCAGTGAATTGTTAAGAATGTGGAATACTCTGTTATGTGTGTTCTTGTATAAGGATATCATCTTGTGGAATCCCATAAAACACTCTTTGGGAAACACTGTTGACCTAATTCTATTATCCTGCACTGTGCAAGTTGCCAACAAGTTCCACTGAGATTTAAATGAGCAGCTTAATCAAGTGCTCTGCTATAATCAATGTATACTCTGGTCTACAGCAAGCTTTGGTTCTTCCAATCTATTAGCTCTATCAAAGGAGGCAATAAGGAGAGAGAGTTAAGAACTGAGCCAAAGGGTTGAAGAATACTAAAGGTATATGTTGGCTGGGAGATTTCACACACATGAGATTGTGGGTCTTAAAGTGGTCAAAACATTCCGTTAAAGAATGAGAAACAAAGGCTGAATCAAAGGTTGAACCAATTTGCCAACTTAGATCCAGAAAAAGAACCCAAGCATAGAGGTCAGGACAGTGTGGTAAAGTCATGAGCAGGTGGCATGTCGCAGACTATGAGTCTGGAGTTCTCTCCTGTCCAACAAGAGAGTGGACACAGAATTGAATACAAGAGAGGCTAATGTCCAGGAGGGGACAAGAGGCCCAAACGGGTTTCATCTCCGTATTTACTGAGCTCACAAGATATTACCCATGTGGTGAACGTGAAGAAAACAAGATCTTACACACGTGAACGTGGAGAAAACAATGAGATAGTAATCATTAACTTGTGTGTGCAAGAAGCAAAGGATCTGGGGGGCAAGTGGAGTTTGTGATAGTATATTGGTGTCAGATGGAAAGTAATTTGTAACTCGTGATCCCATTACAGTATCTCACTACCTAACTTCAGATGCATTTCCCCCATGGTGGCAGTTTTCCGCCCTAAGCGTGTTTCTAACCTGTTTATGTAAGTAGAACTTATTTCCCCACAGGGGCAGCTGGGTTTTAAGCCAAAGTCCTGTGGCATCTGGCTCTACCCTTGAGGGCCAAGATCCTACCTGAGTGGACACTGAACCTGTGCCTGATAGAGTTAAGAAGCTTCTTTCTCTCTGCCACCTGCTACTATTATGCTGTCTGCCCCAGCAGGGTCTAGCTGTCCTCTTCTAAGTTAAGGATGACAACATAAACTCCTTTCGTTGTGTGTACCTTTATTCTTTTGGGGCTTTAGTCTTCCTGACATTCTTCCTCTTCCTCCCTTCCTTTTCTAGTCATTTTTCATTCTTTCTCCCATTTTGCATCTTTACTACATTTCTATATTTAGTCTTTTACAAGTTCTATACACTCATTAGCACTACATTTGTTCTTGGACCATTTCTACTTAAGCAGCAATATCCTATAGCTGGATTTCTTTGTATAGTGAATGTATTCCTGAAAAAAAAAAAAAAAAAAAACAAAAAGGAATTTCAGAAAGCTAAATGATATTTTTAACACTCTGGGGAGTTTGAAATTTACAGATACTTCCCATGGATACCTTTTCTATAAAACTGCAGAATGCTTTTGTAAGCCAGATGACCTCTAATTTGCCAATTTTGTTAAGTTTGTAAATTTAGTTTTCTTAAGTCATGGTTAATCTAAATCAACAAACACTGCATTTTAAAGTTTATCAAGTAGCAGAGTATCTGGTCAGTTGACCAGAATTAATTGATGTGATTTCATGACTGTGTTCAGTATGATTTAAGTTCCACACTTAGTAAATTAAATGAGATCATTTTATAACTACTCACAGTATTGACTCAGTATGTGATATGCCTGATGGATAATGAATCTATGTTAGCCCAAATGGTACCTTCTCTTGCCCTTCACATTGCTTCTTCATTCAGCAAACTTCATCGATTGTCTAGAATATTCAGGAAACTTGGGAACACAAATGCCTCTGGTTTAATTCACATCGGACAATGTGAATTAGAGTAATTCACTGCCAGGCATCCAATCTTAAATATCTGCAAATATGTTAATTACTAATTAGATGGGGGTTGGCACAATCCAAGAAGAAAAAGAAAGCAGACCTATAAGCAGTCTAGAATCAAGCTGGAAAAAAGTACAAATAGGAACTTCACAGATGTTGGCCCTTCCACATGGAAGGGCCAAGAATCAGTGGTGAGTCCACGGGAAAGTGACAAACTTAATTCCAATTCTGGCCATGTCTCAGTAGCCAGGAGAAGAAATAACAACCTACTACAACCTGCTCCCTATGTGCCAGCCACGATTTTAAGCACTTGGCATGTATTGTTTCATTCAGTCCTTACAACACCCTCGGAGGTAGATTCTACCATAGTTTCTGTCCTATAAATGAGACACCGGAGGTACAGAGAGGTCAAGTATCTTGCCCAAAGTTGTAGAGCATGCAAACGGCAGGGCTGGGGGCCATCCAGGCGGTTGGACCCTGGAGCTCATGCCTTGGTCGTTACGGGGCTCAAGTGAGGTAGGCGTTGGAAGTGCCTTGGCTCTGTGAGGGTACGTACACGAGCAAAGATATTATCATCGTGCCGTGTGTAGCCTCTTACAGAGGGCTCTCACCCACACACGTGCTCTTGATTTACCCAGTAATAAGTTAATCATATGATTTACACCATCCTCTACAGTTGGAACAAGGATACAGCAACCTAGTTCTGGTGTAGTACACAACAGGGAGATTTAAAAAATCCAAATAATATGTGGAGAAATTAGATTTTTCCCTGGGACATGAGGTGATACAACACCTCGGGTCGGAGAGACTTTAAAGGTTCCCCATCCAGAATTCTCCCCCCACTCAACTATCTCCCACACCCCCATAAATCTGAGTGCCCTGGCTGTCTGGATAATGAATTCGAGATGGATACTGATGGATTCGTGCACACGAGACAAGACCTGTAAAATGATTCATTCACCCAGACAACCCTTCACAGCTGATGATAGCAAAGCTTGGGGCATCTTTCCCAAGCACAGATCTAAGCACGGGTCTCTACTGCTGAAAACTCATTAATGGCTCTCCTTTACCACTGGCTAAATTCTCCATGCTGGGCTCAAGGCCCTCAGAGAATTGGCCCCTTCCCACAGCTACCCCGGCAGGGCCTGCATCCTGAGCATTCTAGCGGGCTCCGGGTACCCCTTGCCTCGCCCTCCTTAGCTGCCCCGGCTCCTCCTTGCCAGGCCCAGCTCAGATCTGCCACCCAGGAAGCTCCGCTCCCAGATGGAGCCCCGGCTGGGAGAGTGACAGGGCAGGCCTCTGCCCTGGGGGCGGCAGGTGGAGAAGCCCCCTCCCTCCCCCCTCCTCCTCCTCCATCCTCTTCCCCCCTTGTTACCTTTGGGCTCTGTGGAGCTGTAGTCACACAGCAGAGCTGTCTCCAAACCTAACTGAGAAGGGAAGGACACCCCATAGCCTGCTGGGTAGGGAGCTCACTGGTAATACAGCAAACCCAATTCCTTGCTGGAACGGAGCAGGGGAGGCCTCCGACCCAACATGCCTCTGACTCCTTCGTGTCATGGCCACACACACCGAGAGCCCATGGACCATTCTTGAGAACCCAGGGAGATGATGGCGAGGTCAAGAACACAGGAGATGGGCAGGTGGGGGTTCTCCTGGAGCTCATTCTTAGTTCGTGCTATTCCCCTTCACTCGCCCTCATTCAACAAGTCATGTCCTGGGCCTTATGTCCCAGAGCTTCAGGCTGGGCGTGAAAGGAAAGACAGGCCCTCTCCTCCAGGACCATTGGGCCCTGGGGACCCAGAGCTATGGGGCTAATCACTGGAGAGCAAGACACAGGGAGGCACAGAGGGCATCGTGGCCCCGCCACCCAGGAAGTGCTGGAACCAAGGCCTAGGGCAGGTGTGGTGTCCTCACGCTGGCCTGGGGCCCATGGGAGACGCGTGGAGGGCAGAGGGCCACTCCCAGTCAGTCAGTGGTGAGGGTGGTTTCTCACTACAGCCTAGGGCTTTGCTGTCTTCCTTTTCCTGGGCCATTTCTTCTTCCCCTATCTCTTCTCCATCTCTTCTGTTCATTCCACTTGTCATTGGGGTCCACCACAGAATCCTTCTCCTCCAGGAAGCATTTCTTCCTCCAGTTTTCAGTGGCCTCCCCCTTTCCTGAATTCCAACAGCCACAGGTACCTGTGGCAGAAAATTAAGTGCTTGAAGAAACTGCTAGGTTTGACTTTTTTTTTTTTTTGTTTTAGATCGGAAGCTACTTGGGTGTAAGGGTTACATCTCATACTTCGTTTTATCCCCCACGGTGCATAGCACATTGCCCCCCAGCAGGTATTTATGGCTGCCAGAAATGCTGCAAAAGGGAGTCTCTCCCTTTCTGCCTCTGGACCTCTTCCTCCCTCCCTCCCTCCCAGATCTCAGTGGGAAAGAGCACAGAGGCTGACATGACCCACACCCAGTCCCCTTTCTTGGCTCGCCCAGGAAAGCCTCTCGGGGGAAGCGTTCTGCAGATGGAAGGCAAAATCAGGCTGTGGACTTTTGGAGGAGGCAAAATTATAATTGGCATTTTTCTGCGGAGTGAGAACTCTGTAATTTAGGATTTTGCCTGATTGCTGTTTAGAGTTCCCAGGGACTGTTTCTCTTCAGGCAGTCATGTGTTTGTTGGAGAGGTGTGCTATTAATGGCTCCGGATCTCCATCCAACTGTGGCTCAAAGGTAAGATGACTCAGACGGGGAGCAGGTCAGTCCTGAGTTCTGCCTTTTCTCTAGAATCCTGATTTGTTGAGCCAGTGGAGGAGACGGAGCGGGGCTGGCGCCATTGAGGAGTTACAAGCATAGATTTGCAGGTGGCATCTTTGGTCTTGGCTGCTCCGATCCCAGCTCAGAGCAGCCGGTAGCCAGAGACGAGGGGACACCAGAGGCGGGCAGGGCACATCCACGTTCTCCCTGCAGCTGGGCTCTCCTGGTGTGTGTCCGTGTGTGTGCGTGTGCGCGGGTGAGGCTGCAGCCTGTCTGTTTCTAATCCCCACTGTGGACATTTTGGGAAGCTACCTACTTCCTTTGAACGATCCCTTTCGAGTGTTCCTCAGTGGGAGCAAGAATCAGCAGCAGCTTCCTCGGGTACCTGAGGAGGGATCAGGTGCTATACACCCCCTTTCTCCCTGTGACCCCCATATAGATTCAGACCCAACCGAACCAAGCCCACGCCGTCTCCGTCCGTCTGAGTTTGGGGTACCACCAGCAATCTTTTTTTAAAAATAAGGCACACTGAAAGAACAGAAGTTATCTCATATTTATCAATCATGGGCAAACACCTTGGCAAATGTAAGCTAGCTGCGCTTTCTATTCAACTTTGACAACTGGCAACTCCTTGTGGTTAGAGGTTAAGGCCGCAGACGTTAAAGCCACAGGGAACAGGGCCTCCACGTGGGGCAGGGCCAAGCTGAGAACCTCATGTTATCCAACTGTCCTATCTCCTGGGCCATCCCTTCACAGTTGGCCAAACCTTTCATCCAGGTGAAGCCTAGCTGAAGTGAACATTCCGGAAGTTTTGAAACGGACAAAAGCACTGACGCCTCGCCACAACATAGCAGAGGGATACATATAGAACGGACACACAGTGGGTGTGGGTGTGGGTGTAGGGAGGCGGGCACTGTGGGCAGGAATGGAGCGCAGCCAGCAAGAGCCGGCTCAACATTGCAAAATAATGGTAACAGTTACTATGTCCTATTTGCCTTCTAGGAGCCAGATGCTGTGCACACATTGTCTTAGTTTAACCTTTAAAGGGGCGCCTGAGTGGCTCAGTTGGTTGAGTGTCCGACTTAGGCTCAGCACATGATCTCGTGGCTCGTGGGCTCGAGCCCCACATCAGGCTCTGCACTGACAGCTCAGAGCCGGGGGCCTGCTTTGGATTCTGCGTCTCCCTCTCTCTCTCTGTCTCTCCTCCACTCCAGCACTATCTTGCTCTCTCTCAAATATAAATAAACATTAAAAAAAATTTTTTTAGCAGTGCCTGGGTGGCTCAGTTAAGCGTCCGACTTTGGCTCAGGTCATGATCTCACAGTTTGTGGGTTCGAGCCCCAGGTCGGGCTCTGTGCTGACAGCGTAGAGCCCTGCAGCCTGCTTCAGATTCTCTCTTTCTCTGCCTCTCCCCTGCTCGCTCGCTCTCTCTCAAAACTAATAAACATTAAAAAAAAATTTAAGAGGCGCCTGGGTGGCTCAGTCAGTTGAGCATCCGACTTCAGCTCGGGTCATGATCTTGAGGTTCATGGGTTCAGGCCCTGCGTCGGGCTCTGTGCTGAATGCTTGCTTGGAGCCTGGAGCCTGCTTCAGATTCTGTGTCTCCCCCTCTCCTTGCCCCTTCCCGGCTCATGCTCTGTCTAGTTCTGTCTCTCAAAAATAAATAAATGTAAAAAAAATTAGAAAAAACAATTTTTTTAAAGGGCTGTATAGGAGCGCCTGGGCAGCTCAGTCTGTTAAGCATACGACTCGTGGTTTCGGCTCAGGTTATGATCTCAGGGTCCTGAAATCAAGCCCTGCATCGGACTTTGTGTATGGAGCCTGCTTGAGATTTTTCTCTCTCCCTCTGCCCCTCCCCTGCTCTCTCTCTCAAAAATAAACTTTTTTTTTTTTTTTAAAGGACTGTATAAAAGTGTTACCATCCACTCTTATGGATAAGGAAACAGACTCAGGTAACATATTAGTTTGCTCAGGCTGCCTTAAAAAAGAACCACACACTGTGTGGCTCACCCAACGATTTCTTCTCTCACAGTCCTCGGGCCCGGAAGTATGAGTTCAAGGGGAAGTGGCACCATGCTCCCTCTGAGATTCTGGATAGAAGCCTGCCTTCCTCTTCCTAGCTGCTGGCGGTAGCTGTGGGTCCGTGGGCTTCCTGGTTTTGCAGCCGCCGTCATTTTAGCCTCTACCTGTGTCCTCCTGTGGCCTTCCGCTGCGTGTCCCGTCTGTACCTTCTCCTCTACTTGTCACAACGCCGGTCATATAACTGTCTCCCTCTCTCTCTGCCCCTCCCCCACTCGTTCTCTCTCTCTCTCTCTCTCTCTCTCTCTCTCTCAAAAAAGAAATAAACATTAAAAAAAAATTAAAAAAAAAAAAAAGAACCCCAGTCATATTGGATTAAGGACCGACCCTACTCCCGGAAGACCTTATCCAAACTAATTATACCTGAATGACTATTTCCAAATAAGAAACATTCTGAGGCACTGGGGGCGAGATTTTCGACACCTTTTTTGCAGAACACAATCCGATCTACGACACGAAGCATCTTTCCTGAGGGAACACTGCTAGCAAGTGCACAGAAAATCTGAACCTAGCACTGACTCCCACTTTTTCTTTCCCATACACTAATTTGGGCAATTGCATTAATTGACGCGTGTGAGATGCTCAAGTTTGTTTTAGCTTTGTATTTTCTTTCTTTCTTTTTTTTTTTAATGTTTATTTGAGACAGAGAGAGACAGAGCACTGGTGGGGGAGGGGCAGGGAGGAGTAGAGAGAGAGAGGAAGACCTAGAATCCCAAGCAGGCTCCAGGCACAGAGCCCGACCCGGGGCTCCAACTCACAAACTGCAAGATCATGACCTGAGCCAAAGTTGGACACTGGACCAACTGAGCCACCCGGGCTCCCCTAGCTTTGTATTTTCTTATCCACAACCTGCTGGTCCCTGCAATGGGAAGGCAAGAAGGAAGATGGGGGGGTAGGACCGAGGGGCTGAGTCAGACTCGGGGACTGTGTCTGGATCAGAGGCTCAGTCAGGAAAACAAAAACTGTAGCTAAGTATTTCAAACGGAGAAGAATACAGGAATGTGGTTTTCAAAGTGTCAGAAGGACTAAGGGAAGAGAGAGAGAGACACGATTAACAGGAACAAAAAAAAGAGAGACTATGGTGGGAAGTCGCATGGGCAATATGGCAGCCTTGGTCTTTGAAGAAACGTCCCTTATCTAACTTTATAAATGTATGGCTAAGGGAAAGGAAAAGAAAGGGAAACTGTTAAAGCCTTGAAAGGATGCATCCTTCTGACCTTCCAGCTTGTGTGGTCCTCGGCTCTATCCACTGCCACCAGAGCTACATAATCTCTCAAAACCCAAGGTCTAGAACGCTGTGGAGAGCTCATGCCTGTGAGGTGAAAGACGGTCAGATTGGAGATACCTACCCGAAGCCAAGACCTCTGATGAGTGCCACTCTTGAACTAGAAAGAAATCGCCAGACAGAAGAACAACAAGAACACTGGCTTGTCTAAATCTTGGCTCCGGATGAAGCGAAAAACCAGAAGTCTCCCATGAAGTCTCCCCAAGAAAATCTCCCGAGAAAGCTCCTAACCACAAGCCTACACTCCCGTGTGGTCTGTGGCCACAGTTCATAGTTTTCAGGGGCCCCCAAAATACTAAGCCCCAAATTTTGTTTAAGAGGATTCCAGGCCAGTAGCAGCCTGGGTGGCAGGCAGAAGCAAACATGAAACCTCTCTTGAAGGAACACACTTCAAATCCAGATCTACCACAGGTACAGTTCCAGGGAACAGGAGCTCACCACACAGATCGGCAAACATCTGAGGAAACTAGTCACCATACTTGAGAGGCAACAGAAACAGTGGCCACAGAAGGAGTCTCGAGACGGGGACAGGTGTTGGAATAGGGACGAATGATGAAATTGGTGTGCTTCATGTTCACATAAATAAAGGGACATTAGAATAGAATGATGAAACAGAAGGCCGTCAACAGTGACTCGGCCTTGTCTAGGAGGTTTCCATCGCAGTGAAAGTGGAAGTTGCCTGCAGACAAGGCCCTTTGTGTTCAGAGGAGCCTGAGTTTCTCCAGAGGGTTAAGGTGAGGACCAGCTGCTCGGTGGGTGCGGTGTGAGTGGGTGTGCTTTTGAGGGCTCAGGCAAGTACTTCCCCTTTAGACGTCTCCAACCGGACATGATTAGAGAGATGCTGAAAAAAGAGAATATTTTGGGGGGGCCAGGGAGATGTTTTATGTAAAGAGAGAGAGGAAGGGAAGACATAATATATCACTATGCGGGCACCATAGGTGGGCAATATGGTGGACGCCCCTGAGAAAGGAGAGCCCAATCTTTACTCCCTGTCAGTGCCTGGTTTGTGGGGTACCCGATGAGGCTCGGTCTTGGACCCTGGGGCTTCCAAACTCCCCCTACCAATCAAGAATAAGATCAATTTTTCAGCCAGTCGGTTAAGCACCCAACTCTTGATTTAGGCTAGGTCACGATCTCACGGTTTGGGTTCAAGCCCCGTGTTGGGCTCTGCACTGACAGGGAGAAGCCTGCTTGGGATTTTCTCTCCCTCTTTCTCTGCCCCTCCCCTGCTCCTTCTCTGTCCCTCTCCCTCTCTCAAAATAAATAAACAGTAAAAAAAAAAAAAAAAAAAAATTAAGAAATGTGTTATTTTTACCTATCTGAGTTTGTGGAATGAGACTCATATATATCACACAATCTCTGTACCTCCAGGGAATTTAAAGAAAGCTTTTCCCCATTTATGTGGGGGTCGGGGGCGGCCTGAGGGACGATCCAGGATGTCCTGGCCTGTCCAGATGTCAATGCAGAAATAGAGTGTGCTAGCCTCACAGGAGGGAAATTCTAGGTCTCCTATGAGTTGGCTACAAGAGGGGCAAGGCTTTCCTTTGTTGCTGGTATTTAGGGTATTGTAAAGCTGGTGGGAGGGCAAGGAAGGGGAAGGAAATTCATAAGATGATAAGATCAAAATACTAATTCATGTGCAAATCATGGGCTATCAGGTACTTCTAAGCACTTCCCCTAGGAGTAACTGTTCCACCAGAGGATCCAAGGGACACTCTGAGTATTCCATTTCATGTTTACAAACAGAAGTACAAATCAAGTAGCCTGGTTTCATTTCTTTAATGTTCAATTAATTTAAGATGCTTGGGATATGTGATCCAATGTCAATGGCTTTGACTACCATTGTTAAGGAATCACTGACATAAGTAATTTCATCCCAGAGCAATCCTGTTTGGGCAGGATCTGTGGTTATAGCTATTGATTTTTGGTGCTGCCTCTTCCTGGTTGAGAGGGCTCTTTAGGTTATACTTGGTAGCAGGAAATCCTTACCCAGAAGAAAATAGGTTAGTTGCTTGGGAAAAGAAAGCTCCAGAAAATAAAAACTTTTGAGGTTTTTTTGTTTGTTTGTTTCTTTGCATTTTTTAAAAGCATTCCTAAGCAAGATTTTCACTTCTTCTATGATAAGCTTGTTCTTCTTGATGGAAAGAATACTCAGAGTAAAACAAAAAAAAAGAAAGAAGGAAAACAGAAAAAAAAATTTTTTTGTAAACAGTAATTTACTTTTACTTTGATTTTTTCAAGTTTATTTATTTATTTTTGAGACAGAGGGGGAGAGAGAGGGAGCCTGAGCATAGGAGGGGCAGAGAGAGAGGGACAGAGAGAATCCCAAGCAGGCTCTATGCTGTCAGCAGGGAGCCTGACACAGGGCTCGATCTCACGAACCCAGGAGATCATGACCTGAGCTGAAATCAAGAGTCGAATGTTTCACCGACCCGGGTGCCCCAACAGTAAGTTAAAAGGGAGTCTTTGGGGGCACCTGGCTGGCTTAATCAGTGGAGCATGCAACTCTTGATCTCGGGGTCATGAGTTTGAGCCCCACATTGGGCATCAAGCCTACTTTAAAAAAAATAAGCAAATAGAGGAGTATTTTGTCATATTCTCACTTCCAATGGTTGAAGAGTGGAAAAGTTGGTACATAGGCTTCAAATTTCATGCAGCTTCTTTAACCAGTTGTCCTCTTTTGAACCGACAACTGAGGCACACTAGCAGCTCTCTGCTTATCTTCGATGCCAGTGAGTTATACTAAGAACCTACTTGAGGCATTTCAGCGATGTCTTGTGGAGCCTGAACTGACCCAACAGAAATAAATGTTTAACAGTATTTTCCCACAAGGGGCACTGATGTACTTAAAACAAGGCATCCTGGGCAGGCAGCATGAAGTCAGAAGGAGAGGCTGCCTCCAGCCCGCAGATGCCATTAATAAACCTCCAGGAGCCTCACAGCTACAGCATGGGGACTCCCATCTCCCACCTGGACTAAGAAATTGATCTCTTGGAAATGAACGAGGAGCACAATTTTAAATTTAACCACTGGGTCGCCCACGTCCAATGCACTTTCTGTCACGATACTAGTTCAAGGGGACATCCTGAGTTGAAGATCTGGCTCTGTTGGCGGAGGCCTTTAGCCTAATCAAGAAATTTATGGGCAGACAGATCTGCTAGGGAGCCAGACATCTTCTCTAAATCGAGACATCACAAGTCATTTAGCAGCTGATCTACGGTGTCCCTGAGCTTCCTCGAGGTCAATTAGAGGACCTTATCCATTTAGTTCAGCTTTATGACTTTAACAAATGACTTGCTGGGTTTCTTTCTTCCTTTCCTTCCTTCCTTCTTGCCTACCAGAACTAATAAAAACTTCATGGAAATTTAGAGACACCTCCTCGGGAGCATTTGATTCCCTGCCTA
Organism: Neofelis nebulosa; assembly: GCF_028018385.1. NCBI lineage: Eukaryota > Metazoa > Chordata > Mammalia > Carnivora > Felidae > Neofelis > Neofelis nebulosa. The sequence goes on along the minus strand of NC_080792.1, from coordinate 13,806,160 downwards.
CCTGTTCTAGTCCGTATCGGGAAATTCCAAATGCCCAGCTTTGAAAAACAGGATAGAAACCAGTGAAGGAACTAGGTATGTTGATATCCAGCCTACACGGAGGCAGGAGACCTTGGCAAGTAGGAAGAGGAACATCACAGAATGTTTGGTGCCTGCCACTCCACACGGAGCCAGCCATCATGGATGCGATAACTCTCTGGCTTCTGCCTCTGAAAACATTCAGTGAGAGCTGGTGACTTGGTTGGTATTTCAGACAAAGAAATGAGGGCATGGACTGAAAACAGACAGGGCTTTAAGGCTCCAAGAATGGCAGCTTTATGTCAAAATTCCAACAAAAACAGTGTTCGCCCCCCCTCCCCAGCTTTTTAAGGCAACAGGAGAGTCTAGATCCAAAGTTCTGTATAACCCCTCTCAACTTAAACTCTAGCAACAACAAACAGTGCTTTGGCACAGTTTACGTTATTCTTGGCAAGGCTCAGATCTCAGGTGACATTAAAGGTGACTATATAGATATATATATACAATGAAGTCAGCTTATAATTAATTTCTGTTAGATTTACTAATTTAACCGCATAGGAGTTAAAAGCTTCTACAAGACAGAGAATACCATAAGCAAGTAGATAATGACATATGACACAATGAGACGCAAAGCGCTGATTTCCTTAATATACAAAGAGCTCTTAAAATGGAATAAAAAGATAAGTTAACCCAATAACGGGCTTTTGCGTATGTCACAAATATTTTAATCTGGCATGACATTTACCCCTTGATTATATTATTTTGCAATTTTCACAGGCTTGTATTTTACGTGGTTCCATCTGTATGCCTTTCTACTGCTTTTATGCTTTGAAAGGCATGTCTCATTCTGAAAATCATCCATTTGATTTTGGACTTGGGAGGGCATCAATTTCTGATCCATCTGTAGAATTTTTGGTGATGGTTAACAATAAAAATAGACTCACATTTTCCAAAATAACTAGCCATTTTTTCCAGCTTTCATTTATTGAGTGGTCCTGTCTTTCCCCATTGATGTGTAACCTTTATCATATATTAAATGCTTCTGTGAGCTAAAAATAAAAAGTAATTTTGGTTGAGTGCCGTGAATTAATCGGAGGCGTTTACAGAGGTGGTGTTTGCACACGCGGCTGTCCTTCCTTTTCCCCCTGCCCTACCCCCTTCCTCCCCAGAGACTGAAAATAGAGGGAAGGAAGCCAGGGAAACATTAAACACGATCTGCTGCTCTGGATAATGTCTGTGAAGAAAACAAGCTGGCTGAGGTTTTATGATTTACGCTGCTTCGAGAACCCTGCGAAAGGGACAATAGCCGCCATGCGCTGGGGCGACGGTCCATTCCGGGGACTGTTCCGGCACTCCCCCGGAAGCCATCACTCCCTCCTCGTGACCACCCGCGAAGTGGGTGCTATTATCATCACCCCAATTTTAGAGATGAGGAACCAAGCCCAGAGATGTCATGACACTTTCCCCAAAATCATTTGGCAGGACAACGGCCTGAAATATGGCTAAGCCAGCCAATCAACAATGGTGATGGAGCGTGCCCGTCTTCAGAACGCTTCCTCTCCGCAAAGACAAGTGTCAACAAATGCGCGGAGGAAGGTCCCTGAAGGTGGGACCTGGGGGAGCAAGTGCTCTCACGTGGGACACGAAGTGACAAAGCCAGGTGGACTCCAAATTCTGAGAAAAGTAGTCCGCCGCTCATTTCTAGGTACTCATTGAACTCCCGGTTGCTTTAGAGCAACGCTCTCCTTTCCAGGAAAGCGAAGAAGGCAGCTTTTCACGTATTTAACTGGCTTAGGAGGGCAGGGCAGAAACCTCTCCACCACAAGATCCCATCGTAGTGTGCAGAATTCTGGACCTGAGTCTTTGGAGATTAGTGGCCTCTGGGTGTTTTTACCACTGACGGCCCACTGTTGAGCCAGCAGACTTTGACTGAGCGACTTAATGGGCCAGTAGGTGACAGGCACAGGGGCACACCATAAAGTGGTGCCGTGGCCCCCAGGCCAAGGCAGTGCAATGTGGCATGGGAGGCTTCTGCCTTGGGTCTCCTCTGAAATGGGGCTCTGTTTACATGAAGTCAGACACTAGACTCGAGTCAGACATCGGGAGCGGGGGATTCCTGGGCCTGCCTTGTATCTTGCCATCTTCATTACCATACCCTGGTCGGTGCTCCTATCTGGAAACGCCGACATGGTTCTACATTTCTCTGAAGGCTATCACCAGCCTGAAGTGTACAGGAATGTTTTCTACAGCGTGAACATTGCCAGACAGATACAATGTGGTTTTTTTTTTAATTTTTTTAATGTTTTATTTGTTTTTGAGACGGAGAGAGATGGAGCATGAGCAGGGGAGGGGCAGGGAGAGAGGGAGACACAGAATCCGAAGCAGGCTCCAGGCTCCGAGCTGTCGGCACAGAGCCCGACGCGGGGCTGGAACTCACGAACCGCAAGATCGTGACCTTAGCCGAAGTCGGAGGCTTAACACACTGAGCCACCCAGGCGCCCCTTCGATGTTTTACTATCGAACGCAAGAAATATTGCTGGTCGATTTGGTTTTGCTTTTTGGTGGCGGGTGTGTATGTGATTTTCGTTGTTATTGTTGTTTCCCGTCTTAGTAGCAAGGAACTGGCTTGGCTGATCCAGACTTGACTAGCCAGCTGGCCCCACATCAGAAAGACTCAGTCTCTCCTTCTCATGCCGTGCAATCACTTCCAACTCCCTGATGGGGAATGGGCCGCTTCATCTTTTTGTCAGTTCAAACCACATCCTGCCCATTTCCACCTTCCAGAAGACACTCGTGACATTGGTTTTAAGATGCGGCAGGCTTCTTGGTGAAGAGATAGCAGAGGCCTTTTCACAGAAGTGAAAATAATTCATCCGGCGGTTAACATGTCAAGTCTGGGCACTGAGTTCACCCACCCCCCACCTCCAGCTTGATCCGAATCCCCGATTTGGAGGGCGAAGTGCCATTCAGCCTCCTCTCACTATCTTGACTGTTAGAGCTTTCCAGATAAAACGGAGCGTGAGGCTGGCGACAGGTGCCACCGTGAGAGGCCGACACGCTGTCTGGACGCGGGCCTGAATCAAGCTGATGGCAAAGGTGTAGGCTGTAGTAGTTGGAAGGAACCTTACTGAGCTTTAAATCGCTTTGCAGAGGAGGGAACATCCTCGTTTTTATCACTGAGGAAACGGAGTCCCAGGACAGTCAGTGTTTTGACCGAGGAGACAGAGCCTGTTAGAGACGGAACTTGGACTGGTACCCTGGGTCTTGGAGCCCCCGGCTCGAGCTCATTCTAAACAGACCAGCTGTACCCATACCTGTAACTTAAGGATCACTGACATCAGTGGAATTGCTGAATTCGACCTGCTGAACGGGTTGGGTCCTGGTGGCAGAGGGACACAGCCACAGCTGGAAACTGTTTGTTAAGAGCGAGGACAGGGCCAGCACCAGGCTCCGGCCACCAGGCAAGCAGGGATACCAAATGCAATAAATGTTTTCAAAGAATGTGTCACTTGAAGAAAAGAAAAAGGAAGAGGGGGAGGAGCAGGGGCATTGTGGCTAAAGTAATCATTATTAGAGAATCAGAACTCTTTGGAATTTTTAAAGTGATGGTTGGAATCATTTTAATTTTTAAGCGCATGATGGCAGACACCACAGTCTTTCCATTGGTCCCAGGGGGTGGGGGAAGTGACGGATGAGAGAGCCGCGGCCTCAAGCAGGGCTGCAGAAGGAGCCAGACCTGGGCCACCGGCGTCCAGGATTCAGGACCAGCCTGAGGGACGCGTGATCCGAGGGTGCACTCCACGGCCCCACGACGTCCCGTGGGTGCATGGGACCTGTCTCGGTGCCTCTTCCGGGAGGGCTTGGACAAGCTAAGGCGGCCCCGACTGCACGAAACAGCACTTTTCAAAGACATCTCCCCCAGAGGCCTCTGACCTTGGACAATTTTATCGCCAGGTTCAGGGCACCCCTTATCTTTCAAGAGTACGAGGCAGCTTGTAAATGGTTGACTTATTAACTCAGCTTTGGTTCTTGGTGGGAAGCCGAGGCCTGAACGACACTCTAATGCTGGGGCGGGCGCCCGGGGGGCAGCTGTTGGCGCCTCTCAGCTCCACGCCGTGGCCTCCCTGGGGGCAGCGGGGCCCGTGGCCGGGATGGGGAAGGGGAAAGTGGAGGCGGCTGTGGCTGCAATGCGTGCCTTTTGAGCAAACAGCCAACACCTGGAAGGATCCGTCCCAGCCTGTCCCGGCTCAGAGCGTGAGGTGAATGCAGCCCCGAGGTGGGGCGCTTTCCCCTGGTGGCGGTTTAACTGACAGTCCAGGCGACGAGCGGGCTGGACCGGCTCAGCTTGCATCACCAACCACTGTGCCAACTGAGGAAGGAGATGAGCCTTTTCCTACCCCTATGGTCAAAAACGAATTTCCTTTAGGGCTGTCCCCTCCACCGTCTCCTGTACATGCCCTATTTTTAGTTCTCAAGTTGGTCTCGTGTGTGTGTGTGTGTGTGTGTGTGTGTGTGTGTGTGCATGCGCACGTGTGTGTGGGGTGGTGTGCGATTTTCCTTGTATGCATTCAAGCCTCAGCCTGGTGCCTGGCCCCTGGCCTCTGGCTTCCTTTCGTGGCTCAAGACGTGCCGTGGCTGCGGTTCACCGCTGGTCAGGGTCGGGCACCCATGGGTCCCCAGGACACAGGTCCCGTTTGGGAAGACTCCACCCACGTGGCTAACTATGAATTCAGTGCTGGGCATGCTCAGGGCATTCACGAAGCCCTTCTGCTCACTCAAGGAGTATTCTGACAGCTGTGTCCCCAGGTTTATACCCACCAGCTTGCCAATAACGTCCTCACCCTGCCACCAAGCCGTCCCCACAGAAGGACGAGGAGCCTTCCCCTCAGAGGCACTGCACCTGCACCCTCGCCCCACACCACCTGCACACCCCCTCCTGTGCATTGGGTTCATCCCCACCTTGGTCCTCTGTCTGGCCAGGAAGTAGAGGACTTCACGGAAGCAGTGAAGATAGAAAAGGAGTGTTTGTGGGGCACCTGGGTGGCTCCGTCGGTTAAGCCCCCCGACTCTTGATTTCCGCTCGGGTCACGATCTGACCTTTCCTGAGTTCGAGCCCGCATTGGGCCCTGCGCTGAGATCGGGGAGCCTGCTTGGCTCTCTCTCTCCCTCTCTCTCTCTGCCCCTTCCTTGCTTGTGCTCGTTCTTTCTCTTTCTCAAAACAAGTAAATGAACATTCTTTTAAAAAAATAAAAAGAAAACACGTGTTTGTACCTGATCATAAGCCGATTCGGGCCCGCAGTCCCGGCGCCACGGGCGCCTCTGGTTGCTTCAGACTCACGGAGACACTCTACGCCCCAAGGCTGCGGCACGACCATCCAGGGCAGGTTCAATTCCACGGAAGGACCAGCCAAAGCTGGCTGCCCATTGTTAGGACCTAAGACTCTAGGAAGAAGGAAAAGAATAAGAGGGGAGAACGAACGCCAGAACGAGGGAGGAAGGGAAAGCGGCTGAGGGCGGACGGAGCGAGCAGAGACGGGACGTACCCACAGTTCGCACCGGTGCCACCCCTGGTCCTGGGCTCGCTCTACCTGAGTCTGTGGCCCCGAGGGCAAAACGGCCCCAAGCCTGAGACCAGGAAAGCTAAGGCCAGGCCAGCCGGGTGCAGCCCTGGGGAGTGTGCACAGGGGGACTGCCCTCTTCCCGCAAGCCGGCGCCAGAGAGCACGCGGCAGCGCCCCCTGCCGACCTGGAGGGGAACGACCGGCTCCGAGGCCCCCGCTTCCCCGGGGAAGGCTCGCCTGGCCTCCCCTCTGAGACCCTGACCCCAGCGCGCAACCGGGCGGTCCGGGGCCTGAGTCCGTGGTCAGGTCGCTTCTGCTCTCGCAGACATCAGGGGAGGAGGCTCGATGAAGCTCCAGGGCCCTAATGGAACGGGCTTTGAGGAGCCTGAGGCCACGTTCAAGGATGTTGAGGTTCCCACTGGAATAAAGGCTGGGAGGACCACACCGTGCTTTGCAGCCAGTCCCGGTGCGGTATATGCGTGTGCGAGCTCGAGATCGCCCTCCCACTGCTCGCAGATCCACCCAAATCCCCTCTGGTTCCTGTTCTGGGCTGGGCGTGGAGCCCCCTTGGCGCACAGGCTTGCCGTGCTGATGTTTTACCGTTGCTGAGCTTAAACAGATGTGGTCAAGGACGGCGGACCCCCAGTCTGACCTCCCTGGCTCTGCTCTGCATATGTAATCCCCAGCCCCCTGCAATCGATCATTCTCGTCTGGCCATCTCTCCCCCTCCTGTGTGACCACCAGTTGCTCACCAATAATTTGAAACTGTTGTCTGTGACAGAGACAGTGAGTGTCAGCAGTTTATCCGCTGTGCCTGATTCCAAGAATTAAAGGGGGGCGGGGGGAAGATCCAGAGAGAGAGTGTTGATGACGGTAGAGTTCACTGGTAACGTATAAAAGGATTCCTGGAAACTATTCTTCACCCTGGGACTGGTCAAGAACACACTCTTGTTTATTGTTCTCCGTTCCCTTTGTCTTCATGGTGCCTCTTTCTGTTTAGTGTGGGTCCTGGCTCCTCTTTGGCCATCATGCCTCCTCTGCTTTTTCACTTCTCATCACTGCTCCTGATGTTCTCAGGACGTGACAGGCGCTTTCTCACCTGTGCCCACCTGGGAAGTCACGGCTTCTTGTCCCCACACTGTGGGCAAAGGAGATGAACATCTGCTGTGTAAAAAGATCCTCCTAGGGTATGGCAGTGGGGGCAAGGAGTCACCTCGTTTCAAATTAGCTCAGCTGTAATGAAGAGGCGCTGACAGATAGATAAGGAAACTCCTACTTTTTTTTTTGTTTGGCCTTCCAGTTTATACTGCGCAGGGTTGTCTGCACCTAGGATAAAGGTTGGAAGATGGTGTCACAGACTGAAATGGGGACTTGGTGTGTGCATGTGTGTGCATGTGTGCATGTATGTGTGTATGTGTGTATGCAGGGGTGTGCATGCACGTGCGTGCACGTGTAAGTATGTGGGTGTGTGCGCACGCATACGCATGTGTGTACGTAGGCATGTGCATGCATGTGTATATGCATGTATATGTGTGTATGTAGGTGTGAGCGTGCACGCATGTATATATGCGTGTGTATGTGTGTGCGTGCATGTGTATATGCACGTGTAGGTGTGTATGTAGGTGTGTGCATGCATGGGTATATGCATGTGTATGTGTGTAGGTTTGTGCGTGTGTGCATGTGTATATGCATGTGTAGGTGTGTATGTAGGTGTGAGCGTGCATGCATGTATATATGCGTGTGTATGTGCGTGCGTGCATGTGTATATGCATGTGTAGGTGTGTATGTAGGTGTGAGCGTGCATGCATGTATATATGCGTGTGTATGTGTGTGCGTGCATGTGTATATGCATGTGTAGGTGTGTGCATGCATGCATGCATGTGTATACGCACGTGTATGTGTGTATGTAGGTGTGTGCATCCATGCGGGTATGCACATGCGTGTAGGTGTATGCATGCATGTGTGTATGCATGTGTGTGTGTGTGTGTAGATGTGTGCATGCCTGCATGTGTGCATGGGGGTACATGGGTGCAGGCGTGTGTGGATACTTTAGGAAGAAGGTGAAGGGAGCAGTTGAAAATTGCTGGAGAGGGCTGGAGCAAATCATTCCAAAAAGACCTTGGTTAGTGATCAGGAGGAAAGAGGAAGGAAGAAAGGACACGATTCTGTTGAGCAAGAGTGGAAACCTGAGGATAAGAAACCAGAAAACCTTTTTGCTTTGACTAAAACCTGGTTCAGGAAGGCTCCTTTGGATCCTTGGGATCCCAACCGTGTGGGTCAGAAGAATCAGCTACCTCTCTGAGTGGGGGTCGACCTAAGCCCACATCAGTAGGAACACGGCATCAGCTCAGGGAGACCCCTGGCCAGGGAAACACAGAGTCTTTCCACTTCCCTCAGGGTAGGGCTGGCGGTCAGGAGGCCTAGGGGAACCCAGAAATGATGCAAATCTTCCATTGGGATATTCCTCTTTGATATCAGCTGGGAAGCATTTTCTAAGTGGATCAACACAGTACACAGACAGAAGCCAAGGCCTCGGTCTGCTGCGCGAAGCACCAGTGCCCTGCAACAGACACCACAGGTCTCCAGTCAGATGGTCCCTCTGCTGCAGTGTGGGGCGAAGCAGGTCCTGGAGACCAGGGCTGGGCTTCAAGGGGCAAGGGCTCCCGGGAGTCACTGGAGCCTTGAGCTGGGAAGGAGCTGGCAGGTGAGGGAATCACACCCTGCTTTCGAGGACCCTGTTTGACGGTGAGACTCCATTTCTGCCAAGTGCCTCCTGGAGCCACTGTTCCAAAGCACATCCTTTGGGAAACGCTGCAGTGGCCAGCCATGGGAAATGTGGATGATATGCTAACTTGAAACGTGGGTGCAGAGCTGAGGCTCTTGTTTCACTGGCCTATTCAGTTTACTTGTTTGCTTTGTTTTCCTCATCTTCTCTGTTCTCTTCTGGAAGCCACAGGGAGATCTCTTCCTCGGGGTCTGCTGCTAAAGGGAGCCTTGGGACAATGCATTTCCTCTCCCTGGGTTTGGCCTGCAGGCAGAAGTGGGCTCCTCTTGACAGTGACCCTTCTCTAGCCTTCCCAAGGACAGGGATGACCTTGCTTGGCAGTCCTGTCCCCAGCCTGGGAGGCGCTCTCCGCAGCCCTCAATGACACCGGGGGAAAGCCATGCTCTGTCAGAATAACATTCTTTCCCAGGGAAAGACAACCGACAGGACTTTGGAACAGCCTGGGGGTTATGGCCAGATCATAGGAAAACTAATAATGTGACTTATTTGCTATAGAAGATCATTCAGAACAGGAGGGATCTTGGACTCCATCCAGGTGGTATTAGTTACAAAGGAGGCAAAAGAATCACCTGAGAAGGTCTCTCTGGTGAGGCAGTTGGGAGACTTCAGGGACTCTGGATGGTGAAACGGGGAGTATTTAGGGAGGAGGACGTGTCTGTTGGCATAGTTACCGGTGGACAGCGCCCTGAGGCATGTCCTCAATGGGGATGGAAGGATAAGCTCCCGGGACGTTGCAGCAGCTTGGGAGTCTAGAGACCAGAGCCTCTAACCCCAGGCCAGCCATGGATGGGCTAGCTGACCCCGGGGCAAAACACTTTGTGTGGTTTCCTCCTTTGGAAAGGAGAAAAAAAAAAAAAAGAGAGAGAGAGAGAGATAAAATCTGATCTACCTCTCAGAGGTTTAGGGTGGTTTCTGTTTTGCTTTTTGTGAAGAGCAACGAATAAAAATGATACCAAACCCCTCTGAAAATAAATACAGGCTCTATGCATTTCTAGCAATAACAGCAAGTATTCTCATTGGGACGTGGCTCAATTTACCACGATAAAATCACTGCTAAATTTCTAAGAAGTTACTCCTTTGTGCACATACTTTCTCCATAGAAAATGGTCTTCTGTTAGCGAAAGTTAAAGGACACTCTAAGTCATTCACGTGGGGGTTTATGTATTTCTCTCCCCAGGTGAATAGCGCTCTCTCTCTCTCTCTCTCTCTCTCCAGGTTTCCATTTTGGTCATATTTCAGAAATGGCTGAACTTCAGACTCTGAACTCTCACTCACTGAGAGCGGGTTTAGAAAAAAAATAATGAGATTAGCAGATAAGTAAACAAACATTTTAATTGAGACTCAAGCTGTAGAAGTACTTTGGGCAGTATGGAATTACATGTTTCCATATTCTTTGTTGGTCTGCGTGAAACCCAAACCCAGAAGGTTATATTAAACATAATCGCCTAGCTCCACGGGGCCCTGGAAAGAGTTTTTAATGTGGCAATTTAAAGGCCAGTGATGGTCCGAAACACAATGACGCGAACGGAGTATGTCCCTTGCCTTTCTTTCAGAGAGTAAATCAGGTCTGGGGGAGGGTAGGAAAGTACCACATTTCAGATTCCCTCCGCACCCCCCACACCAAAAAAGTGGCAACACCTTGACGGACCTCATTGATCCCTTAGGAAAGGTAGAATTGGAGTCCAACATGGAATGAGGTCTTAATGAAGGTTTTATGTTGTGAGAACCCAGACTCTGGCCCTCAGGAGTGCTTCTAAGTTGAAAACTTCAGTGCATTTGATTTATTTTGTGTGTGTGTATTTAATACATTTTTCATCGACTCCCATCTTAAAAGCCTTCTGATTGATTGGCGGCAGGGAGCCAGCCCTCCTATCTAACTAGACTAAGTTCTCGCTTTCTGTCCAAAAACCCAAGACATTCAGGAAGGCCAAATGGATCACAGAAGACGTTGCCCTGTTCTTTCTCGTCAGATGCCGTGCTTGTCTCGTGACTTGCATCCGAAAGTGCTCAGCCCATCCTCTCCTCTCTCCTTTGGATTCTAAGTGGTCTTCCTGATCACAGAGCGGGTGTGCGGTTTACTGGGCCCTACAGCTTTCCCTTCCTCACCAAGCTGCAAGTGTCTGAGAGCAAACCTGTAGCAGAGGAGTGGCTCTCCCCAGTAGCAGCAGGCTAGTTGTAACCCCAAGGCCCCCTCAGGCCAAGAGCATCAGCCTCTGTCAATTTTCCTTATAGCTGCCCTGTCTGATACATAGCCACTTACCACATGTGACTATTTCAACTTAAATTAAATAGAATTAGCGTATGGAACATTTCCCTCATCATGGAAAGTTCTGTTGAACTGTGCTGTCTCAGAGATTACCCAGCCGAGGCGTTCATTTTTGTTGGATTTTAAGAAAATAAGACCCATGAAGGTCAATGGTTTTTCCAAGGATCTCCAGGGATCGATGAAAACATATTTCTTCACTGTTTGGGAATCCTGTGTGATGTCCTTTATTTTAAACTGTACGTTTGAAAGAACTTTTCTGTACTAAATGTATATTTGAGTTTTGCAAGTGAAATAATCTACTAGAACAATGGTCTCGAAGTAAGTATAAGAACAATGATTCTTGGAGCACCTGGGGGGCTCAGTCGGTTGAGCGTCTGACTCTTGATTTTGGCTCAGGTCACAGTCCCAGGGCTGTGGAATGGAGCCCTGCATTGGGCTTTGCTGAGCGTGGATCCTGATTACTTCTCTCTCTCTCTCTCTCTCTCTCTCTCTCTCTCTCTCTTTCTCCCCATCCTCTGCCCTTCTCCCCCATTCGCATGCACACTCTCTCTGAAAAAAAACAAGAAAAAGAAGAACACTGATTCTTTTGGGCGATGCTCGGCATTGTATAGTCAACTATGTTTAAATTATTTTCCTATTTTTAGTGACCTGTGAATTTCAGAAAAACAAGGAAGACTGGAATAATTTTTGGAGAAACATTGCTCATTTATTCCTCGTCCTAGATTGTGCTAGTAATATTGTTATGCTCCAAAAGGCCCTTGAGAAACTGAATCAGTTACACAAGAAGGCCAACAGGTTAGCTGTGCCCTGGAGACACAGGACCTATCACCTATCATTATAACACACAGTCAGTCAATATCATTGGTCACACTCAGGCTGGGAGAACAGTCATACAGGCTTACCGTACGTGTGTCCACGTAGACAATTAGCCACTGAGAGCCAACACAGATAATAAATGTCTCCCTCACTCAACCGTGTCCAAGATTTATGCAAGATCTCACTGGGGGCCAGAATTCGTGGTGGGTGGGAGGGCTTGGGCCTTGCTTAGTTGCAGAAAACAAATACAGAGGGCCATAGAGCATTAAAAATGGGGAGGGGAATTCAGGACTCAGGGACCCTTCTTTTGAAAAAGTTCATCCGAAAGAGAGGACCAGAAACTTCCTGTGAGAGCCACCTTTCCTACGAGGCTTCCTTGTATACAATTTGCCCAAGTGGAGATCAAAGGGAATTCTGTGTAATTGTTTCAAGTTATTAATTAAGTGAAATGGATCTGCAATTATTCTAACGGTTAAATGAACCATGGTATAGAGAGAAGATAAAAGAAAGAATCTGGGCTCACCATGGTCTTTATTAATTTCCTCTTTATAATGAATACCTCTCCTTTCGTTCTTCCAAGTCCTTGTCCATCCACGTGCAATAAAGAAATACAAAAGAAAGCAGCAGAGCATCCCCTCTTGGCACAGTGGCAGGAAGACCACATGAGAAATGGAGTATCCATCAAATACTCCAGGTCTGGCAAATAAGGGCCAGAGCCCAGAAGGTCGGAGAATTAGCATGCCCAATAGTGGTATTCTGGTCTCTTTTGTAATTTTGCCCTGTTTGGCTGAGCTAGGGCTTCCTGAGTTTTCTTATAGTCAAGAGAGAGGGTTAAGGTGGAGCAGGTCAGACCTTTGTGGCCGTACCAAGAGTATCTTCCTCCTCCCATTTGGATTCAACCGGGAGATGTGCTGTGACAGTTCCCAGAGTCCTCTGGTCCACAGCACCCTGACTATCCAGGGGCGGGTGTGTTTGCATTCCTTGGAAATAATTATCGGTTAAGCCAGACATTCGTCCTAACCCTTGACCTATTATAAAGAGGAAATGAAGAGAGGAAGTGTAGGGAAGGCATTATCCTTGAGTTATCCCTGTGGGCTTTGACGACAGAGCGAGGGAAGAATTTTAAGGGGGTTAGAGTGGGAGTGAGGTGTGCATGGAAGGATGCACAGGAAGGAAGCAAGATGAACACCAGAGGAAACTTCTGGACTGTGGCTGTGGAAGTCAGGGCTGAGCTTTAAAGAGGGGCACCTCTGGCCACCAGACCTTGTCCCCACAGATGGTGGTCTTCCTGAACACTGGAGCTTCTGGGCCAAGATGTGTGGGTGGCCAGAAGCTGACTGTGCTGGCTGGTGGTGATGGGAACCAACATGCCTGGGGGTGTGCAGGGCTGAAGGTTATAGTTTGCACACGTGACAGTGTACTGAGTTTGGCCTCAAGGGCACTGTTGGTGAACTCAGAAAGGGAAGTCTGATGGGAGTTGGAAAACTCAAACCTCAGTTCCACTACTATGAGCTATGAGGCCTTGCTTGGGAAGATAAATTAACCTATCTGAACCTCAGCTTTTTTATCAATTGTGACAAGATGAATAATGGGCTCTCCCCCAAAGATGTGCCTGTCCCAGTCTCTGGAACCTGTGACTTTGTCACCTTACACAGTACAGCGGATTTTGCAGATGTGATTCAGTTAATGATCTTGAGATGGAGAGACTATCCTGGATGTCCGGGTAGGCTCAGTGCCACATAAGCTTCTACGAGAGAGACACAGGAGGATCAGAATGAGAGAGAGAGAGAGAGAGAGATGCTGACAGAAGCTGGGGTTGGAGTGATGTGAGGGAAGGGCCATGAGCCCAGGGATGCTGGTGCCTCTAAAAGCTGGAAAAGGCAAGGATACAGAGTCTCCCCAGAACCTCCAGAAGGAGCATGGCTCTTGAGGACACCTTGATTTTGCTAAGTGGGACCTAGAAAATTCAACAATAATGGTACCCACCGTGTAGGGCAGCTGGGATAGATTAAATAAGGCAGCGTAGCTAAAGCACTTCACAAAGTATCAGCCCAGTAACCGCTGGGCAGCTTTTCCATGAGTTTTCAAAAACTGCATTATCACAGCCAGGAATGGATCCCGAGTGTGACTTAAGGCCATCTACTACACTGACCTAAAGATGAGTTGGGGCAGTTGGATGTGGGTACATCTCTCGCAAAGAAACTATGGCAGAGCACTTAAGCATCGCTGAACCCAAGATGATACTTCCAAGTCCTTTATCTCAGAAAGATCTGGGGCCCCAAGGGTAAGGTGTCGCACAGACATTGAACGGAACTCCCGCATGCCAGCCTGGCACAGCCATGTCCTCCGTGGTGTTGGCAGGACTGCGAGTGTAGTTGAGGCACTCTTGGATAATGTGGCATTGGGGACTGGAAAATGTCACCAATCTGTGTGGCTGTGAAGTGGGTGAAGACATTAGAGGCTGTCATTAACAAATGGCTGGGCAGCTGCCAGGGTGGTGTATAACTCTGGTGACCTCATCTGATAATTTCCTGATCACGCGTGTTGATCCCCTCATCGATTCCTGCATCTTCACTGGCTTCATTTTTCATCAAGAGACTGAATACACAAATGGACAATGGCCAGACCATATACAAACATCGAACTTTGACCCATAATCTATAGCAACCAGGCCAGGAAACCAACCCATTATGTACAGGAACCAGGTCAGGAAGTTGGCCCGTTCTCTACAAATCACACTGTAGGAAGTCAGACTTCTGTCTCTAGTAACAATCCAGGAGGCCAAACAACGACCCCTGAAACAATTGGTCCCAGATGGCCAGGACCTGATTAATAATTGTCAGCTTCCTTGATCTTTGTCCCCACCTCCAACTTAGGACCAGCCAGAGAAAGTCAAATATGGTCCCCAACTAATCACATAGGATTAGTTGGCCCTCCTATGGCTTCCCCATGCCAACCGCCTCCAATCGGGGCATACCCAAAGCCTTACATTTTTCCACTGTAAAGCCTTCCTTCCTTCTGCCTGCCTTTGAGTCTCTTCCAAATGCAAGTGATGGTGGCTGACTTCCTTGCTATAGATAACAGGCTCTGAATAAATAGCCTTTGCCTGTTCTCATTTGGTTGGTCTTTACTTCCACACATCATACAACTGGCAAGTATGGATTTTGGGGTGAGAACATGCTCCGTGCTCCTGGACAAGAGCAAACTAGTCACATGTGATTGGCTCAGAGTGACAACAACTGTGGCCTCATGAGGCCCAGGACCCTTCTTGGTTTCTGTCTTTGTGGAGCATACGTGGCTTCCCCAGAGGTAGGAGATGAGTGTGATGAAATAGTGACTAAGTTCTGTTTGAACTTGAATTAGTGATGGTACCATTGGGCGGAACACGAAGGAAGTAATTAGTGAAGGCAAATGGGAAAAGTCTAAAATTAGAATTTTGTTTTTAAGTAACACTTGGGAGAGAACAGTTTAGGAATGAAGACAACGTATTCCCCTAGTCCCTTGCACACAGATCTCATTTTAAGGAAACAATAAGAAGGTAAGTTTTAAGTGGTGTCATAGGGAATGTTAGAAGCTAATGTTACTAATCTAAAAGCTATCAGGGCAAGGAAATATCCAGGTGGTTACGGGATAGAGATATTGCAGGAACTCTCTCTAGACATCTCAAATTGTTGGTCTTTGAAAATAAGGTCCATGTGCAATGTTCTCTGCAGTGTCATTGTCAGGATCGTTACTAAGTTTACAGCTAGGCATTATCAAGATGGATTCTCATGATGTGTACCTGGCTCCAAGGACCACAGTTGATTATTATCCTGGGGGTAATTTATCATCCTCTCTCTTTCTCTTTCTGTGTGTGTGTGTGTGTGTGTGTGTGTGTGTGTGTGTAAAGAAAAATGAAAAGTCAGGGTTTGGTAATGATTAAGAAAATTGTTGACATTGTGGTTAATTACAAGAATTTGCTTCTTGACTCAGGTTCTTTTTAAAAATTTTTTTAATGTTTATTTATTTTGAGAGAGAGAGAGAACGCACAGGGGAGGGGCAGAGAAAGAGACACAGAATCCCAAGCAGGCTCTGTGTTCAGCATGGGGCTCAGCATGGGGCTCAAACTCACTGCCCATGAGATCATGACCTGAGCCAAAGTCGGATGCCCAACTTGACTGAGCCACCCAGGCGCCCTGATTCGGTTTCTTAATGTAAATGGTTATTCTGTCTTGTAGATATTGTGGTGTATTGTTTTCTGTGGCGGCACAGCTTTTAATGGATTGGAAAAATAAATAGTTATTTTCCATTTCACGTGCCATCACTACCCCTGCACACCTCCGCTATTTTGATCTCCTTCCTGCCACTGTCCCAGGAGGCTGGCAGGATGCAGTGGACCAAACGGTACATCCTGTTGAATGGAGGAGAGACCTCAGACTCAAAGAGGCAGAATACTTTACCCAAGCTTACGCTTTTAGTAAGCCAGAATTTGGGCGTAGATCTTCTGACACCAAGTATTTGATGCCTGCCAATAGGGCTCGCGATACTTCCATTGAACACAGTGCAATCTAGTTTCCCTTTCACTGGCAGCAAATGTTTCCAAAGCAAGAACGCTTCTAGTTAAGTCTAGAAAGAAAGAGGGGAGTTGAAGAGAAAGATGCTTTCCAGCCTTAGCAACTGAATTAGCAGCAACTGGGGGGAGGCCTTGGGGCCAGGCAGAGGAAGGCATTTCATAGACAGTGTCGTGTGTGATCTGTAAAAAGCTGTACATAAGTCCAGAGACGCACGGTCCAGCATGGTACCCTCCAGTCACATGTGGCTCTTGGCACCTGAAATGTGGCTGGTTCAAATGGAGAGGTGCTCCAACTGTCCGTTCCATGCCCATTTCAAAGACTTCACTTAAAAAAGAACGGAAGTGACCTCAATAGTTTTTGTATGGATTACATGTTGACACGATTATTGGATTAAGTTGAATATATTATTAAAATTCATTTCATGTATTATTTTAATTTTCAATGTGTGACTACTAGAAATGAAAAATCACATCTGTGGCTCACATTGTATTCCTATTGGACAGCGCTGGTCCAGGAGTTTCCCCTTTGGGTAAGACAATCACTTGGTAGGTGAGGGTAAGTGGGGTAAGGAGTACAGCTGTGAGTAAAATAGGACAGAGTCTCTTGCAGCAAAGGGCCAGAGGACAGCTGGTTCATCGTGCCCTTGGGAACAGGGCCCTTCTTATGCAAGACATTAAAGAAGTGGCAAGAGTTCCATGTGACAATTTCAAAGGAAACATTTTCATTTCGGCAACCTAGTTTTTTTCCTAAACTCCACCCAAGGCAAAATGGATTATTGCTTCCTGGAAATGGAACCAGGGGACTTGAAAGTGTTTCATATTGAAAACAGAAAAGCCCAAGAAGAAGAAAAATAATTACATTTCTAAAAGCTTTTAGAACAAATGCTGGCTTGTGAGAAATAATTTTCCTATAAATATTTTAGTCCTCCTTTTCTTTCTTTGGTTCCCCAGCTGAGGATTTCCACATGGATATAGGAGGTGATGTTCCCCTTGGGAGAGAAGATCAAAGCCAGTCTGGGTCTACTTTCCATGGAGTTTGACGTAGTCTTTGCAGCTAGCTTCTGCTCCTGCCTGCCTGCCTGAGATGAAATGGGCCCCAAACTTTGGAAAAACAGAGAAAGAATGCAGAGAAAAATCCATAGCTACATAAGCATCGAAGCCAGCTGTTTCAGAGAAAGATCCAAGGCTTGGATCTCCTAGAAAGAAAGACATGCTTATTGTCTGTCTATGGGAACCTGCCCCTAAACAGCCCGTTTTGAAAGACAACATTTAGTAATGTAAATAGCAAGTGACTCCTGATTGATGCTAAAGATGTGTCCAGAAAACAATGAGTCTATGAAATGGGACTTAATAGATATTTTTAAAAAGAAAAAGAACAAAAACAAATAGGCAAGACACTGGAAGGAGAGTTCCTGAGGCTGACGACTGGGTCTTAATCATTCCTAAACTCCCGAGCCCAGTCCTGCACCTGTGCTTGGAGAGGAGTTTCCACAAGTGTTTGTTGGATGACTGGATCCATTCATCAACCCATCCAAAGAGCACTGAGTGGGAATGATGTGTCCAAGGTGCTTAACCTGGAAAACTGGGAAATGATAATACCACTGACAGAAAAGAGGAAGCTAGGGAAAGACCTAACCTTGGGAACAGATTATAAATTAGATTTGGTTGATGTGCCAGTGGATAACAGGTAGCGGAAAAGAGAGACTCAAGGTTACCTTTGATGACCAGCAGCATTGAGTTAGCTTTTAGCTAGGAACCATGATCGTATTTGGTGTAATCCTATGAAAGAGCTATTGATACATGGGGTGTGTCCATCCAGGAAAATATAAATATATAAATTATATATACATATATACACACACACATATATGTGTGTGTGTATGTGTGTGTGTTTATATATATATGTATATATGTGTATATATATATATATATATATATATATATATATTTGCTGTCTTTGCATTTAGGGGTCTGATTTGCAGCATGGGTAGACTTGTTCTGTGTTACTGCTGGGAGACAAGGAGACAATTCACCATGGGTTTCTCATGTTTCTGCTCATGTTGCAAGCAAGGCCCTGACTGCTCTTTGTTCCAGACTTTCCAAGGCTGTTTGTATAGCAAAGACAGACATGGTGCCTTCTTCCAGAACAAAGGGCAGACATGCTTACTGCTCATTAGAAATGATTCGAGTTGCCTAAATTCCTAAACTCAGAGTTCCTCTCTTGTATCACAACCCACTGTGTGTGCAGATGTCTTCTGGTCCTTTTCACATACTCTCATGGGAATTGGTGCTTAGGGACCAGGCTCAAAAATGTTCATACTCTGGCTCCTGCAAGTGCTCTGAGTAATAATCTGTCCTTTGTCTCTGACCCAGGGATCTCATGTTTTCGACCAGCATCCATTAAATGGGGGCAAACGGACTTGTTAGCTTTCAAGTAGGGAAAAAATCTCAGGCTCTTCAGAGCTTTGACCCTCCCTCTCAGATTCTTACTCTGGGTCCATGGAGGAACTATAGGAGACCCTGAAAGGAGGCTGTAATTAAAGTCAACACAGAGAGTTCTTCTTCTCTAGGGAGTAAGAAAAGAGAGAAGAAAAGAACAGGGCCTGATTGCGCTGGGGCTTGCCTTTCATTAACGATGTGGGCTCAGATATTTCAGCAGCATAAATTAAGAATGGTACAGGAGCAGACAACCAAGACTACACAGACAGAATGAAGTAGAAGGTGGGCAATGAGGCTGCATGGTTTTCTTTAATGCAAAACAAACAAACAAACAATAATTTTTGCATAAATATGCAACGAAAAGAAAATATTTAAAATTGATTCGCCTCTCATACTTTTCTATAACAAAAGGAAGCCAGTGCATTTAAATGAGTTTTTGTGACCTTAAGGCTTTATTGTTATTATTTTTTGTTCCTGGAATGAGCAATTATTGCAATTATTATTACCCATTTACCTACTTGCTTGGTGCTGACAGAAAGATTTATTTCAGCACAAAAGCCCTGCTGGGTCCTGGAGGGAGGGAGTATATCTTCTGCTCTTCCCCACCCCCCCTTTCTCTTCCGCTATGGAGCTCTCAACAGAGCCCAGAGGATGTGCTGAGAGGCGCTGGTGTGCCACTGAAAGAAGTTTGAAAGACAAATTCCACCCTGACACATGTTTGACATTTAATTTTTCCAATTTAAATGTAAACAGTTGCAGAGGATTTAATTTCCAATGCGTTCTTAATAGTATGGGAAAGAAAATTGTCCCCAAACTGTCGATGGCAGAACATTTTTGTATGATGTAATTTATAGCCCCTTGCATGAATTATGATTCCTGATAAAATGCTTGAGCAATTTCCAGATAGACTTTAAAGGGATGAAGAAGTCTTGAGAAGTTAGGCTTCCTCACTCAGCTATCTTAAAATGCGTCAATCAGAATTTGGCCATTCTTTGGTGATGGCACCGTTTCTTTCTTGTTTACAGGTCTCTTCCAAGAGAGAATCCCTGATTTAAAGCCAGTTTGAAATAGAATTTTGACACATATTTTTAACAAGCCTGTCTGAAAAGTTAACAATTGACATTTAAAAAGAGAAGCGCTTGGGTGGCTCAGTCGGTTAAGCATCCCTTCAGCTCAGGTCATGATCTCACAGTTCATGAGTTTGAGCCCCGCATCAGGCTCTGTGCTGACAGCTCAGAGTCTGGAGCCTGCTTTGGATTCTGTGTCTCCCTCTCTCTCTCTGCCCCTCCCCTGCTCACACTCTGTCTCTCTCTCTCTCTCTCTCTCTCAAAAAAAAAAATATTAAAAAAAATTTAAATAGATTTGTTATTTATAGACTTGGAATCTAAATACCATAATGATTTGATACCATAATGATTTGTAGCATCATCTACATGAAAAAAAAAAAGACAAGTTATTTTTTTGACACATGGAAATTTTACATTGTTCCTTTTCTCTGCAAAATTCATCTTTCTACCCTCCGTTTTATCCTGATGCGATACTTCGTAAAACTGAAAGTTTAAAATTAATTAAATTTCTACCACCAAAGTAAGTCTATGAATTTTTGTGACATAAGGCTTTACATTTTTGTTCCTGGCTCGAGTAATTATTACAACTGTTATTATTATTACCCAATTGTTAAAGATGTACAAATAGGTAATAAATTTTTATAATTATTAAATATAAAAAATGAATTTTATTGGCAACGCACCTCTTACTGAGATGAATGGGGCTGGATTATTCTCTTCCACTCTCCCCCTGCCAAGAAGGACATGTATTCAAAAACAGAAATTACCTATTACTAGAGAGAGCTAGAGTCACCATCAAGTCTATTCATGCTTTTTGTTTTTATGGACGTCAGCTCTGAGCAGTGTTGTTCACCTAACAACACGATTTGTGTGGTGTCTAAGCGGGGTGTTTCTCGATCAGATGGAGGCCCCCAAAAGTGGGGTGACGATGGTTGGGTAGAAGCCGGTGGCACGGGAGGTGAAAGAATTCACCTGAGGCAGAACCGAGGAGATAGAAGTTTCTTGAATACGCTGCCAGGGAGCAGTGGGCAGGACCGCAGAGGAGAGGCGGTCTGCAAGGATACAGCAGGTGGGGCTGTTTTTGAAGAGGGAAGATGAGGAGGTATGTCCACCTATGGACTCTTCCCTTTTTTGGTTAACCATGTCCCGTTGTAAGCAGCACATCGGTCAGTTAGGGCCGATGCATATTTTGAGGTGAGTCACCTGATGGAGGGGGCTGTCTGTATTCAGCCAGGTGGGTGCTGTGGGTCCTTCTGCCTTTCATTGCTCAAGCCCGTCTGCCTAAAATAGGCCTCTACAATTTGTATACTGAACAACCTTGACGTCAGTAGGATACTGGCCTTATTTTTCTGGGGTTGTCCTTATGAATTGGTACAAAACCGTTCCTACTCCACTTGGTTTTCTCCAGTGGGATGCATATTTCACAGTTGTCCAAACTCTGTCCTGTGAGTACAGGCATGGAACAGAGGGATTCTTCGGGTAAGGATAAGGGACTTGTATTACCACTTAACCCAATTCAGCTTCACACTCCACTCTCCTCCACCCCCGCACTGTATTGTGCCTAATATTTAGAAATAGATGTCCCTACCAACCCGAAGTTCTCATGAAGAATCCTGGGGGTTAAAACTGCAAGTTAGTTGTTTAGCCATTAGACATATCCAGGCTTGAAATATCTACCATTAATGATAAATGTCTAAAAGAGAGCTGGACTTTGAGGGGTTGTGATGTCTCTAGAATCTACGCCCGCCACAGAACTTAAAACTGTTTCTCTTTTATTGCAGAATGTCCTTCATGGAGGCATCACCTTGACCCACTAAAGGTTCCCACTTGTTTCCATCCCATCCCCCTACAGTCCTGGCCATTCTGAAAACCTCCTGAACCTGTCTCGGGAAGGTTTTGCTCCTCTGAAAATTCTTCCTCCCTCCCATCCTCGCAACAAATGTCCTTTGTCCTGTAATAATTAAAAAAAAAAAAAATCCCTGAAAGATCCAAATTGAATAACAATACAGATCTGATTGGAACCTTCATAAGCCTGACAATGTAGAATTGTATTTCTTAAAAAGTGTGTAACCACATTTGTCTGAGCTGCAAAAGACACCACAGAATAAGATCAGAATAGAATTTCAACTGACTCCCTAATTTCCTTAGAATGGCTTATATTTCAAGCCCTTCCTGTTTTTTTTTCTGATAGAGTAGGTGTACATTACTAACTATAAGTGATAAGAAAGTATAAAAACAGCCACTGCCCTAAAAGTACAATTGAAATTAGCATTGAAGTTCACATTTATAAATTAGTCATTTTAGCATACGTTTCATTATAACATAAACTACTTATTTACATTTTATCCTGATTATTTTAACTCCTCTTGATTTACAATCACTTCCTAATTTCCCATATTGGGCCAGGACTAGGTCCTTAGATGATAAACAATAAACGTTTACTAATGAAATAAAAGTCACATCTAAATGGAAGGTCAGATCTGAATATGCAGGGAGAAGTCAGCTGAGGCAGAGAATGTTGGGGTGTTTTTTTGTTTTTTGCAAGGCGCTTCCTTAATTTGCAATGTGACTTTACTTCAAATCTTAAACTTACAAGACTTTTCAGCCACTGCAACACCTGAGACGAACCGTGTGCTGTGCAGCACGTCAGTTGTCATTTGAGCCTTCAGAGTGCTTGTGCAGCGAGAGCTCAGGAGGACCCAGGTGGTTCCTGGGTGCTTTTCACCTTGTGTGGGTTTTTTTAATGTTTTTATTTATTTTTGAGAGAGAGAGAGAGAGAGAGAGAGTGCGATCGAAGGAAGTGCAGAGAGAGAGGGGGACACAGAATCTGAAGGCTCCAGGCTCTGAGCTGTCAACACAGAGCCCGATGCTGGGCTCACACTTGCGAACCATGAGATCATGACCTAAGCTGAAGTCGGATGCTCAACGAACTGAGCCACCCAGGTGCCCCCTGTGGTGTTTGTTGTTGTTGTTTTTTTTTAATTTTTAGAGAAAGAGAGAGCACAGTGGGGGAGAGGAGCAGAGGGGCAGAGGAAGGGAGAGAGAGAGAGAGAGAGAGAATCTTCAGCAGGCTCCATGCTCTGCATGGAGTGCAAGGTAGGGCTTGATCCCCGACCCTAGGATCATGACCTGAGCCGAAATCAAGAGTCGGATGCTCAACAAACTAAGCCACGCAGGCACCCCTGTCCTTGTGTTTTTTTTGGTTTTTTTGTTTTTTTTTTAGAGCCCTGGATCCCAATTCGGAAAATGTATGTGCTCTCTTTAACCCTGACCTTGGCCAACATATAAACCGGTAATTCAGGTGTGTATCCCTTCTCAACACAAGATAGGTGGGAATGGTTCTCTGTTGTCTGATCGCAAAATAATGGAGGCATTGAAGGAAAGAAGAAAAAATGACAAGTTGAGGCTTTTATATACGTCCATTGCTTCTAACATGTTTTTAAGAACAAGAAAAATGCAACAACTACTCTTAGAGCAAGTGAAGCCACGATACTATACGGTTTTGGGGGCAGGTGGCCAGGCACATTTACCATTAAAACCAGATACCAAAACCCCACAGCAAAAGAAAACCAGCCAGAAGTTAGCCCCCACGACTTTTTTTTTTTTATATATATACATCTTTAGAATACTCTTCAAATCCTCTTTGAACAATAACAACAACAACAACAACAACAACAAAAGACAGTCTTATATTAAAAATGTCCATGTTCTTCACTGTTAACTTCGAAAGCAGCTTGAAGGATTTCGCTACTTGGAGCATACTGCAAATTGACTCCACGAAAATGATCTTGGTAGGATAGCAGCACAGGATTTGATATTCCATACTCATCGCTTTTGACAATGTAAACCTTTCCGAAAATAGTATTTCGCTTAAAAATTAGACTCATTCAAAGGTCTGATCATCCGGTTCCCTGAGGCCTGCCAGGGAGGTCTGGCTTCATACCATGGGTTTCCTGCTTTCTCAGGGTGGCGCACAGGCATCACTGCATTTCAGGAAGAATCTGAAGGACAGCTATGGGACGGGCCCTGTGGAAGGAGGGCAGGAGCGCTCTGGATGGATCTGTGTCAAAACAGACCATGTAGAGCAACCCTCTAAAGATCAAACCATCGTGGCCAGAATGTAATCCCCTGGTCATTTCCCATCTGGATTTTCAACTGAATGAATCTCATGGGGTTAACCAAACATGGATGTCGTCCTAACTAATATGAGTTAGATTCTGATTTGCCCAGGGACTAAGAAACCTTCAAGGAACAAGGTCAAAGGGACAAGAGATACGTCCTTCACAATTAACAATTCTGTTGACGTGGAAACGCATATAACTAGGTTGAAGCAATCTCCCTCAGTGGCTAGCACGCTCCAGGGGGTTTTCACGTCGCTGAGACCCAGGGATTCTCTCTCCTTATCAGAAATGCTTTTAAAGAATTGAGACAAAAACCCCAAATGGAAAGATGGTAATTTTTGCTAACAAATAGTGTAGAGGCCGTAACTAAATACAATTTTTAAAAAATGCTGAGATGCATGTATTTCTTTAAAGCAGCTTTCAAAACATCAACCACAGCATTAAACATTGAACATAGTACATTCCGAAGTTAATACAGATAAATGGTATATAATGCAATAATGCCACATTTACTCCATAAATGTCTCAAAGCCAATTCTAAACTGGAAAAAAATATTTTCTAGTTTATTAGCTGGAGATTTCACTTCTTTACTACGTCTCTAGAGTTTTCACCACTGACTTTTTTTTTTTTTCTTTTTTTCTTTTTTAATGCCCCAGGAGGTACAGATAAATTCCCACATGCCACACCTGGAACTTTTTTTTTTTTTTCTCCCTCTGTCAGGTTTCCAAAAAAACCCCCAAACTACAATGACAAGATAATGTTTTACATCGTAATCCCATAGACATAGGTCAGTTAATCCATGACACCTCGTTTCAACGCTTTCTTTAGGATTTACGACCTTCCCCAAAGTCATTTAAAGCCTGGCTTTCAACTGCGCAGCCAGCACGCATGTGCGGCGGCCACTCCGCACACGCGCTGCACCTGTCTCCTTCCCCCGGTTTCCTTTTGGTGGCGGCATGGCCACCTCCCTCTGCCGGGAAAGGCGCAGTGCCTCTGTTTCCTCCCCTCCACGGTGATCAACGTCTTAAGAGCCTCGGCTTCCAGGTTGCACGCTCCACGAGGGAAAAGGGCCCGACTGGAGGGCCCAGGGCCGCAGGCCCAGGCCGACTACTGTTCTTTCTTGACAGTGGGATTCTGAGCTCTGTCAGCTTCCAGACATTCGGAGACCACACTGCTCTGTTTAAAACCCTTGGAGCCGGCCAGCGAGTGCCCAGGCTCAGTTCCAGGACGGGGCCTCCGAGCTGGGGCAAGGCAGGGCTTCAGACTGTGGCCTCTTAGGGAAACGCAGGCACTTGTGGCGGCCTGATGCTTCTGGATAAGTCACCGAAACGTTCACTTCCTCGCATTCGGGAGGATTCGGTTTCATACACAGACAGAGCCAGTATTGGGGGTGGGGGGGAGAGTGTATCCAAAAATGTATGAATATGCACATCAGGGCTTAAGGTACTGGATGCTATTGGATAAATTGCTAAAATGCTTCTCGGCACAATTGGTAGCTTAAAAAAATACTTTCCTATGGTTTAATGGCATTTTCCCCATCACTGTCCTTCGCTGTGGAAATCTTGGTGGGTACCAAGTCCATCTGAAGTTCCCCAGTGTTTTCTCCCCACTGGGTCTGTACCATGGGAACCATATGCAAAGTGTGTTGTTCTTCGGGCCAGGAAGAATGGACTTCGCCGAGCGCCTTCCCTCTCTTAATATCGCAGCCCCCAGGGCAAAGAAATGCAAGGAAAATGAACACCTTCTTCCTAACTTCCAACAGCCGGCTTCTGGAACAGTCAAGTCCTTTGTCAGTTTGTTTGCTCTTCAGATGGTGAGTCAGTCCAGCCAACAACATGGAAAACAAATCCGTGTTTATAGGCACAGGAGAGCCAGGTGGAGCTGCCCAGGTGGGGCTTGGCAATTGGCGGTAGGGTTTCCAAAGACAGGAGGTTCAATGGGACTGTCTTAAATAAATAAATCTTTTTTTTTTTTTCTTGAGAATGTAAAAAATAAATGGTATTTCCCTTTGGCAGTAAATAGCTGATTCGACGCTGAGCCCGAAAGCTGTTTTTGTTTTGTTTTAGGTTTTGTTTTTAAGAGACCACGGCTTCGTTTCATGGTACATCACTGGCGATGCATACACTTCTACTGCTTTAGTGAACCTTTTGCATATTTGTTTGTGGCAGGCCTTCTGACTTCACTTGTGGCCCAGATAGGCACCCAGGGTGATGCAAGCCCCCACCAGGGCCAGACTGAGCAGGGCCTTCAGGGACAGCCAGGAGAAATCAAACAGAGGCTGCATGCTGGGGCCGTACAGTTCCACAAAGGCATCCTGCGGGGAAGAGAAGGGGAGACAAAAGAAACAGAATTAGAGAGAGAGAGAGAGAGAGAGAGAGAGAGCACAGGGTGCCAGCCTACAGGGAGAGTGGCATCCAGCCAGAGGACCGGGGCACCTTCAGAAGGGCGTAGGGAAAAGAAAAACGCTCTTTCGGAGCGGTGATTCAGACCCACTCTTTTTACTTTCATTCGAGATGTTGTCGTGGAGATCCTGTTGACGGGCCAGGTACCACAGAGACACAGCAGTGAGTGATGTAGACTGAAGGTTCCTACTTCACCAAGCTTTTATCTAGTCGTGGGCCACAGACAGTAAACAAAATAAATGTATCCTAGAGTGTATTCGAGATTCCTAAGTGCTAAGGAGAAAAATAAAATGGCAAAGGCTGTTAGCAAATATCGGAGGCTTTGCAATTTTAGCTAGCATGGCCACTCCTAAAAATAATGAGAAACACTGAGTATGAGTCTGTTCCTTTCTTGAATGCTTGCTGTATGCTAGGCACTTGTAATAAATGTATCAAATGCATCATTTGATTTATCCTTCATACCAATATTATGGAGTCATTTTACTTCTGTTCTGAAGAGGGGGAAAAAACTGGGGGAGGAGGGAGGAAACACAGAGGCTAAGGGGTTTGTCTAATCAACGGCAGCGACTGCATTCCAACCCAGAGGCGCACTGGTGCTCTTCGGTCTGCTGATGTCCTCTTACGGCTCACAGCCATCCGGACAGCATCTGTCCGGATGCTGGTGCGGTGGACACACACAGGGTGGCCTCCCTTGGTGGCATGCCTAGGCTCCAAAGTAACAGAGTTCTCCCTGGGTAAAAAAATGGTCACGGGGTTTCTTCCGGGAGAGGCCGGGCTGGATGACCACCACCCTGCATTTAACTCGAGTTGTGCACGTTGCAAAGCGCGTGGTCACTTCTGGTCAGTTCGTTACGCGTCA
This sequence comes from Neofelis nebulosa, assembly GCF_028018385.1. Lineage (NCBI taxonomy): Eukaryota > Metazoa > Chordata > Mammalia > Carnivora > Felidae > Neofelis > Neofelis nebulosa. The sequence goes on along the minus strand of NC_080792.1, from coordinate 13,779,274 downwards.
CTGCAGACCCAGGTCCCTGAGAAAAGAAGACGACTCCTATCTTCCCTTCCTATTGCTGCATCTAAGTCGGGTCTGCAGTACGTCATAACGACATTCTCTGGATCGTTTCACACTGGATCAACCACTCGATGCTCATTTCTCAGATTTGTCGGGGGACATTCGTTGGACCCAATGAGTATCTGGACAACTCTCTTAATATATCTGAATGTATAAAACGGTAAGAGAAATTCTTTTTGCTTGGTGTGATTTATTTAGACACGAAGAGAACAAGACATAGTTCCACATTACTCCCAATAACGTGACATCACAGCACACGATTTCATCACGTGAGACGGTAACATGCCCACGCTTCTGGCTTTGCCGGGTGGAGGTGCCTGTGACAATGTTCAGTGTTTCTATCTGAGAAGGGCAAGTACTGCACGGAGGAACCAGGTACCAGCTTTGTCTCTCCAGTGCCGTTCATGGTTTTGATACACGTAGGTGTTTATGAGTATTTGTTCAACTAGCACTTAAAGTTTTCTGAATTCAATCACCGGCTCGAGTTCGGTCTCTGGCCCAATGCTTCACCAGGTGCTTACCCTGCCTACTTGAAATTACTCCCTCTGTTCGTAACAACCTTTGGGAATCTTAGGAGTAGTCCTGAAGGTGAGAGTTTAAGGCATCATTGGGGGGAACTTCCCATGTTATTAAATATAGATTTCCATGGTTATTCTTCATGACTGTATAGTATTCCTTTGCATATATGCTGTACTTGATTTAACCGGTTATCTATTTGAAACTTTTGCGGTCGTAAACGATATTATGATACATTTTTGTACATAAATTCCTGTCTACTTGTTCAGTTGCTTTTGGGGGACAGATTCCTACAAGTGAACCCAGTTGATCCGTCATCAAAATTGCCCCCCACAGGCACAAAGGTTTTGTGATGAGGCACTCCCACTCCCTCCCTGGTTGCCCTGTGATCGGCAACACCATTCACCGAAGTCAGAGAAGGGTTTAGGGCAGTGGTTCTCAAGTGGGTAATCTTGCTCCCCAGGGGACATTAGGCAACGTTTGGAGACATTTTTGGTAGGGGTGCTCCTGGCACCTAGTGGGGAGAAGCCAGGGACACTGTGCGCCATCTTATAACGCACAGGACAGTCCCCACCATAAAGAATCATCCGCCCGTTCTTCACGTGGGTGAAGGGTTAGGAGAAACTCTGATCACGGACCACAGAAAACCTAATGGTCCATTTAGCGTGTCAACAGCTTGGGTCAGATTAACACAAGATGAGTTAGTTAGCCTTAGACAAGTGACTGGTCCCCAGCAAGTGGGTGCACTGTACTTTCAGATGCACTAGATTAACTGCTACCAGGAGAGGGCGCAAGGGTTTTCTTCTTTTCTGCTCTATTGTTGGCATTTTCTAAATTGGAGCCTTAGAAAAGCAAGGCAAGAGACATAAATGAAATACGTGTTTAGTGTTCTTAGCACAAAGCTGAAGTAACGATCACGAATGCTTGTTAAGGAACATACCTTCCCTGTATATAATCAGGGATAAATGGGGCAGGAAGGGGTCAGGACAGATTTATGAGCAGGAGAAACTCTGCTTCTTGTAAAGTGCATCCCAGGATCCCACAGACACAGCTGCAAACACCTAACAGCCCACCCTTCCATGCTGCTCTCGCTGAGGGATGGGCAGGCTGGAACCTCCCAGATGACGCCTGGCAGCCTTCAGGGCCCGGCCCTGGGCTGTGTACAATGTGGCTTGACATCGAGAGGGTCCATGGTTGGGTCCAGCCTTCCTCTAGTTACCAATGGGGTTTTCCTTGGCAGAAAATGAAACGGACTAAGCCCCTTGCTCTCTGACCTTTCTGGCGGCAGAGCCATCCTGAGAATGTGGGGGAAGCGGAGACAAACTGGGGCTGGCATCTTCTCCCTGTTTGCCTGGTGCACGCTACTGATACCAGGGAGCAGAAGAAATGCCCCTCCAAATATCCCTACCTCTCTGGGGCTGAACGATTCCCTCTCCCGACCACCATCCCCTCGTGTAAATAACCGTGCTTCTAATGGACCTAAGGGGCCATTTCTGATGTGCATTATAAAGAAATGCATAATTTCTAGAGTGGGATGAGCCACAGTAGCATCTCTTGACCCAAAGAATAAACACTGAGTCGCTGACTCAGCCCCAGGTGACTGGGAATGGCTCTCAACTTGGGGGAGAAGGTCTGGGTGAAATCCCGGTTTTGACATTTTATTGCTTATGACCTTGAACAAATTATCCAGCCCCGGGCCTCATTTATTTCACCCATAAAGTTGGTTGTTGTGAAGATTAACACAGGCGACTCAAAGCCACTTGCAAACATGGCCTCGAATGTGAACAAGTGGCCGTATTAACTTATTTGCTAGTCTGCCCTCTTGCAAACCTGCTCTGCCCTTCAGAGTGTCTACCGAGCCCGCCATTTCACAGGAGCAATCTACTAGCTCCCTCCAAGGAGTCAGCTTTTGGTTCCGGAGATGCTTGGTCATCTCTATAGAAGTAAGGAGTTAAAATGTACAAATAGGCACATGACGTGTTCCGGTCAAAGATGGGAGGTGATAATACGCTGGCCCTCTATACTTCCTCAGAAATTATTAGGTCAGGGTGTGGGGCTGGGGGGCATCATTTGACCCCCACGACTGGATCCGGCCCCCAAGGTTTGCCCACCTCTGATTGCAAAGTGCAAAGCAGACCCATGCTTTCAGGACTGAAGGTCCCACAAGCTACTTTTATAGAAAGTCTTCTTGCTTTTTCAAACATCCTGATTAGGGCGATTTCCGAAGTCTGTTTGAACAGTCTGTCATTATTTGTTTAAGGTTGAATGCTGTTTTAAATAAACACATGCTCATTTTATGTATTAAAAGCAACAAAGAGGGAAAAAGAAAACCTGAGGCATCGTCACGTGATGTGGACAAAGTCTCCGTCTGTGCACTTAGGGGTCACCACAACAACTGTTGCTCAGGTCTGGACTGGGGCGGGGGGCACCGCCAGATCTCAGAGATGTGTGTGGCAGGTTCCGAGGTGAGTAGCCTTTCTCCTTCAGTTGACCCTCCCCTCAGAGAGGACACGAGCAGGGTCCCAGCTCCGGGTGCTCTTTTGTAGACCCGCTTCTCCACCAGCTTCAAATTCAGAGGCCACAGATGGTCTGAGTCTGAGCTCCACCCAGAGCTGGCCCACCAGGGCGGAAGGCCAGACTTCCGACCCCAGACCCTTGCTGCACAGTTGGAAGTAAGCCAGGAGGGTGTGGGCAGGAGCAGATCATACTCAAGACTCCAAGCAAGGGGACCGCAAAAGTGTCCTCAGCCCTCCTGCATTTTGACTGGTCGTGGGGTCATGGGACCTCTCCCACCTGATTCTTTATCTCTCTCCATCTCTCTGTCTCTCCGTCTCTCTCACACCCACCCTTCCCTTGAGGCAACTCTCCAAATTTTCCTTTTCCCTCCAGTACCCTTCAAGAAGTTTCATTTAAATCTGATTCCAAATGAAATGATATTAAGATACAAAGGAGTCAGATTGGCAAAAACCGAAAAAAACACAGTTCTACTGAAGAGGGTGGGGTGGGGGCTGGGGGTGGGAGTCCCGGATAGTCTTACACAATTGATGGACCCCCAGGTAAAGATAATTGTATTTGTAGTTGGCAATGCATATCAGAAGTTTTAAAAATATTATCCTTTTGTTATGAATCCCACCCCTAGCTATTCATTTGAAAAAAATAATAAAATGCACAGGTTGGTTATGACAGGTAAAACGTAAAAAGAACTGAAATGTCTGAAAATATGATTGGTTAGGTAAACTTATGGCACATCCATACAATGGAATAATGTTCAGCCATTAAAAATTGAACTCTGTATTTACTGGCAAGGAAAGATGTTCCCAACATAGTTTGGAGTGAAACAAGTAACATCTAAACCAACGTCTGCAAGTTCGGGCCTGACTCGTGGTGGTTTGCAGATCTCCTTAAACACTGGGACATTTTTTTTTTTTAAGCTTTTATTTTTAAGTAACCTCCACATGCAACGTGGGGCTCGAACTCATGACCCCAAGATCAAAAGTCACGTGCTCTGCCGACTGAGCCAGCCAGGTGCCTCAGGGAAAATTTAATATGGCCTGGTTGGATATGAACAAATTAGAAATTCAGCTACATCCCACAGTCTTTGAGCTGACTGTGGATATAGACATTCTATGGTCATGGGCGATCCTAAGGGGGAAAGTCGTCCTGCCCTCAACAAGCTTCCAATCCAGTGAGGGATGATGTCTCTATCTGCACATCTGAAGTCAATGAAACCAAAGCATGCTGCCATTTTGTATCCTGCACAGAGCAGACGGTCCTGTCAGCAGTAAGAGGAAAGTAAAAAGGAAATCAGATAGTGCCGACAGGAAATCGAACACTGCTATAGAACGTCTTTGATAGTTTCTATTTTTCATGGCTTTATAATGTTGTCTCCAGGGGACACCCTTCTTCATGACAGCCCTCAAGTTAGGGAAGGAAAAGGAAAAGAAAAAGGTGAACCCTAGTAATGGCAAAACCTTGAGTTAAAAGGAACCCCCAAGGAAGTTCAGATCTGCACTGGTATAACAATGCCAAGTAAAGACATCAGCCCTTTTGTTTGTAGATGAGGCAAATGAAACCTAGACAGATACAGTAGATTACTTACCGTATGCACTGGTAAGCAGATACGAGGCGGTGGAGGAGGGTAGAAGCTGGGTTTATTATCTCCTGCGCTTCACGGGTCAGAACATTGGCCAGCAGTGGGTTCATCTGCCTCCCGGAGCGCCTCTTCCCTGCCTCCTTCAACATGCTTCCTCCCATCCCCGACCTTCCTCTGTGTCCAACCCTGACTCCATTCCACAGCAGCCTCACCCCTTCCAAGTGTTCCTGAAGTAAGTTACCCAACAATGCAGACCACTGCTGCTCTAAATTCACGGTCTTCAGACTTGGTGAGTTTTTTTGTTTTTTGTTTTTTTTAATTTTTAAAAATATTGATTTACTTTTGAGAGAGAGACAGAACGTGATATGGGGAGGGGCAGAGAGAGAGGGAGATACAGAATCCGAAGCAAGCTCCAGGCTCTGAGCTATCAGCACAGAGCCTGACGCAGGGCTCAAACTCACAAACCATGAGATCAGGAACTGAGCTGAAGTCGGCCTCTTAACCGACTGAGCCACTCAGGTGCTCCCAGACTCAGTGAGTTCTTGAAACCACTCAGCCCTCCTTTACCCTGGGTCAGATCTTTTCTCTGTTCCTTTCCATGACCATTCTGAATAGCTACCACTTTTCTTAAGTGTTCTTACCTCTTAGCAACTGATGTTCACCTCTTCTTCTCCTAGAAAATTGGGGCCGCTGGGCAAGAATTACCAAGGCTTCCTGTCCTGGCCCACCCACTGATTACAACCCTATCTGTCCTTCCCTGTGCTTTCCCACGCTGCACCCTGATTCCAATGTTTCCCATTGTTTTTGGAACCTTTCTCCATCTACTGTCCATGCTCTCAGCTACAATTTCACCCCCATCATTACTTCTGTCTCTTTTTCCTTGGCATATAAACATTCAGATCTCCTCAAAATGCCCAGGCTGACGCTGTTCTACTTTACCCATAATCTTCTCTCTCCTGGCCTTCCTGGATAAGCAACTAAACCCACCCTCATTTGCTGCCTTCTTGCCCACATTTTTAATCCACTCAGCCTGGCTGCTTCCCTCATTGTGCCTCTGAAAACACCCTCCAGAGTCCACCAATACCCTCCCTGTGGCTAAATCCACTGGATGATTCTCAGGTTGCATCTACTGAGTACTTTGACACTCTGGACACAGAGACCACTGAAAATCTTTGCATCCTGGAGAATCTCCTCTCTGCCATGATTCTTCATGGGCACCTCCTCCTCTGCCTACCCTGATAGGTACTCAGTGCTCCCTGGGCTTCGGTCTGGACTCTCTTCTCTCTCTGACTAATCTCCTTCACTCTCACGGTCTTTTTTGTTTTTGTTTTTGTTTTTTTTAAGTTTATTTATTTATTTTGAGAGAGAGAGAGAGCACGTGTCGGGGAGGGAGAGAGAGAGAAAGACAGACAGACAGACAGAATCCCAAGAAGACTCTGCGCCATCAGTGCAGAACCCACAAACAGTGAGATCATGACCTGAGCTGAGATCAAGAGTCTGACGCTTAACCAACTGAGCCACACAGGCGTCCCCACTGTCATGCTCTTAAATACCATCCCTCTGATGCTGTCTCAGAAATCTTTATACCCAGACCCACCTACTCCTCGGCCTAGCAGATTCCTATTCCAGTGGCGTTCTGTGATGCCCCACTAGAAGTAACAATGCAACCTAGCCTGTCCCCGCCTGGAATTATCACAGCCCCCTCAAGCAAGCCTGTCTCTTTTCCTGCCTTCCGCATGCCTGTGCTTCAAGTAAACCTACCCTCTCAGTGTCCCCTAGAGGTTTTCCTCCTTCTCACCCCCTCACCAATTCATTGGTGAAGCCCACAGTCTGAGGCTGGGTTCCCCAAGAAGCAGACTTCCCAAGAAGTCTTCCTCAAGAAGAAGATTTGAGTGTTGGCAGTTTATTTGGGAGATGATCCCAGAAGACTAGAAGGGGAATGGGAAAGCAGCCATGAAATTGCCTTATCAAGCAGGTAACTGCTATTGGCCCTGGAAGCTTAATCCTGCCGGGAAAACTGGGGGCAGAACGTATCCCACTAATGGGCGAGGGAGCTGGGGTATTTGTACGCCGTCTCCTTCCATTCACTGGCTGAGGACTGCTCCAATGAAGGAGTCAATACCCCAGCACTTTAGGCCAGTTGTGTACACAGACAGGTGCGTTCTAGAAGCCAGAGAAAGCCCTCACGGGAAGAGCCGTACATGCCGTATCTCATCGCTGGAGGCCAAGCTAGGAGCCCCACACTAGTGGTAAGGTCCAGGGGATCAGACAGGGCCAGTATATGCACCACCAATTTGACCACCTACATACTTCTCTATCCTCACTACTTTCTCTCCCCAGGATGACCGGGTCATTTCCCATCTGGTCTCTCGGCCTCCAGCCTTGTGCTCTGCTCTTCTGTCTCCTCTCTGTTTTGCCCCCAGAATGATCTATTCGGAATCAAACCTGTCACATTCACGCTTAGGTCTAAAATCCTTACCATGCACCCGAGGCTCTCGATATTCTGACCCCAGCCTAGCTCTCCTGCTCCGCTTCTGCCTTGTAAACTACCTTGGGTTCATTCAAGGACTCAGTGCAATCATTTCCTCTAATCCCCTACGTTGAGCTAAATAATCCTCAACTATTCCTGGTTCACTGGATAATCTGAAGACGATCTATTTACATGTCTGTCTTCCCCCATTCAACCATTAGCACCTGGAGGTGCAGGGACCACATCTTCTTTATCTTTGGATCCCTGGAGCCTCTGTCTGTCATCTATTAAGCGCTCAGCAAATGTTTCTGGAACTGAAGTAATGGATTTCTTTCACTGTAGAGCAGGTTTTCCAAACGTATCTTAATAGATGATATTTTTTTTTAAAAGGGCGGTGTTCAAAGAAATAACAAATGGCAGGCTGAAACAAAATCCAGTGCTTCCCCCCGCCCCCCCCCCCCCAGGCCCCACAACAGTATCTGGCATCGTCCTGTGAGGGGTGATGTTCAACCAGACCCTAAGTCAGCATTGGATCTGACTGGTCCTCGTCTGTTCCCTATCGGTCGTTAAATATTTTGAATAACATCTCTAGCCGTGTGCCTTGAGTCTCCAAGACAGAGATAAGGTGTGCAGCATTCTCCAAGCTCATTTGACCATTGATTCCTCTGTCGGGGAGATTCCTGCTGTGTTACGAAGGCACGCTTTGGAAATGCCGCCTGGAGGTAAAGAAGCAATAATCCTGGACACTGGCGAGAGAGGCAGGTTGGGGCCTGTTGTACAGGATTGGAGGGGGGATGCTCAGAGGTCCCGAGCTGTTGGTGGACATCTAGGAGAACATAAAACCCCCCGCGGTAACGAGCTTGCATTCCACTAAGTGGTATGAGCTCATTCCCAATTCCCGATTCCCGATTCCCGATTCCGTCCGCGGAGCCATCGCGAGGCGAGAGTGAAGATGATTGGGACAAAGAGAAAGAAGGAAGCGAGGGGGGGCGGGGAGCACAGCAGACACGAGAGCTCTCCCTGAAGCCAAGGAGGCGGTCATTCTCTGGACTCCAACTTTGGCTGAGATCAAGAGGGGAAGCAAGCTGTCCCGGGGTTCTGTGAGTGGTGGCCCGCAGAGCACACGCGAGGAAGTGAGGACTTTTTCTACCTGAATAAAGCAGCTGGTGAGGAAGTGACTCCATTTCCCCCTTATCACGGGCTCGGCAGGATTTCCTCTGCAGCCACTTTGTGCTGAATGAGTCTTGAGGGTTCCGTCTCCAGATCAGAGCTGCTTTGGCAGTGGCCAGCTTCGGTCCCCTGTAGCTCTTCCTCCCTCACCCGCCTTGACTCCCAAAATATTCATTCCGGGTTTGGGGGAAAAGGAAAGGGAACAAAACACCCGACCACCATGGAGCACAGAGCTGAAGGACACACAGCTGTCTGCTTGAGAAACTCAAGCACGACTCATGCAGTGACTCCATCTCCCAGGCTTGCAGCCCCCCGAAGCCATCTGCAGTGAGTGGGGCTTGATCTTGGAGAGACCCTGTGTCAGGGAGGAGGGGCCAGCTGAATCCCAGGCCAACGACATAAAAATGAAACCTAATCTAAGTGTCATGCGGACGTAACTAGAAACCTGCTAGAGAAATGGCAGGAGATGAAAAACGCAAACAAAACAAAAAACAAAACTTGCCCGCCTCCCCAAGTTGGTCTAGGGCAGTGTTGGTGTATTTTGTGCTGCAACTTGAGCTGAGGATGCAAATCAGGCAGGGGCCCTCAGGAACCAGGCAGGGCAGAAAATGAGAAGCCCAAAAGGTTCCTTGTTTCCTGAGCAGGGCACAGAATGAAACTAATTTGCAAAGGAGTCTGATGTGCTGGGGAGCCTGCAGCCATGGAGCCAGGTTCCGGGATGCCTGGTACGTCCACCTGCTGGAGGAGCCTGGAGCTCGCCGTTCGTCGGATCGCCCAGGTTCCGCTCGCCTACCTGCCATCCGGGCTGGGGTAGGAGATGCTATCGGGAGTGAGGCACACAGACAAACCCCCGGGTACCAGCTATGCAAATACCGCAGGGAGAGGGTACCCAGCCACCTGTGGGCTTAGGTCCCTCCTACCAGGAGGTGCGAACAGCTCAGGACTTCAGAAGACTGTAGGCGGAGACGGGCAAGGCAATGCCTCTAGAGCGAAATGCGCTAAATATATGTTAATAATCCTGCCGGTTGGTTCATCGTGTTTGCATAGTACACCAAAAGGGGGGAGATTAAAGGCCATGTCTACACCAGAACTGGAAATCTCATCTTCAGGCTGCTTATTCATTCACAAAGCAAACATTTTTGTAAGGTGCTGAGGGGTCTAGAAGCCAAATAAGACACAGGCCCTGCCCTGTAAGTCTCACTCGATCTTCTGTGTGTGTGTGTGTGTGTGTGTGTGTGTGTGTGTGTATACATACATATATTCTCCTGCCTTAACAGTAGCCTTAATGGGCACGAGCGTTTTCTCGATACATCCAAAGCACTTTGTGTGTGTGTAGACGCATTTATCCTGAAGTGCTCCGGGGAAGAGAGAAGAGACACTTTGCTGTTGTCCTCACTGTTAGCCGAGCCCGCCTAGTCCCCAAGAAGGGTGCCTTCTGCAGGACCCTACCGGAGCAGAGGCCATAGTAATCTGCCTTGCAGCATTTTGGCTTTAAAAGAAAGTGTCTTCATTTTTCTTCCTTACCTTCCTCATTCCACTGCCCTCTTTGGCTAGAAGTCTCTGAGCGCCCTGCATTTTCTGGTGCCTGGCCCCTTTTTTGCTTTGGGCCTATACTATTTTCACTGCGGGGAGAAAATATCACTTTACCATATTGTGTGGGGTATGAAAGTACGCCAGGCAAAAAAAAAGTATGATTATTACAACTCAACAGCAAAGAGACAAATAGCCCATTTAGAAAACCAGCAAAGATGTGAATAGACATTTCACTAAAGAAGGTCTACAGATGGCCGACAGACTCCAGAAAAGGTGTTCAATATCCCGAATCATCAGGGAAATGCAAATCAAAACCACAAATGAGATATCACTTCACACCCATTAGCATGGCTATGATGTAAAAAATGGACAGTAACAAGTGTTGGTGAGGAGGAAGAGAAACTGGGGCGTCACCCACTGCTGAAACAGACAGTGGTGTAGCCACTGGGAGAAACAGCGGTGGTTCCTCCCGAAGTTGAACAGTTACCGTGGGATCCGGCAATCCCACTCCTAGACGTATACCCAAGGTAATTAAAAGTACACGTTCACGCAAAAACTCGTACCTAAATACTTGCATCAGCATTAGGCAGGATAGCTCAAGTGAAAACAACCCAAGTGTCTACCAACTGACGAACACATAAACCAAAGGTGGAACATCGTCCAAAAGAATATTATTCAGCCACAAAGAGGAACGTATCATTGATTCAGCTACAACATGGATGAACCTTAAAAACATTACGCTCTGCGAAAGAAGCCAGGCATAAATCGGGGCGCCTGGGTGGGTCAGCTGGTTAAGCGTCTGACTTCAGCTCAGGTCATGCTCTCGCAGTTTGTGAGTTTGAGCCCCGCGTCGGGCTCGGTGCTGACAGCTCGGAGCCTGGAGCCTGCTTTGAATTCTGTGTCTCCCTCTCTCTCTCTGCCTCTCCCCGGTTCGTGCCCTCTCTGTCTCTCTCTCAAAAATAAATAAACGTTAAAAGAAAGTTTGAAAGAAGCCAGGCATAAATGGTCAGGTGCCGTAGGGTGCCGTTTATGTGAAATGTCCCCAGTAGGCAAATCCATGGGGACAGAAGCAGATTCGTGGTTGCCAGGGGCTGGGGATAGAGGAGAATGAAGAACAGCTGTTGAGGGGTATAGGCCTTTTTGTTTTTTCCTGGAGCGATAAAAATCTCTGGAGTGGCATAACGGTGATAGTTGTACAACTTTGTGAATATATCAGAAACCAACAGGTGAATCACTTTAAGTTGAATTCTATGAAATGTCGATTATATATATAAAAAAACCTTAATTACATTTCCCACACTACACAAGGAAGGGGACTGGACTATTTTTATGCCACATGGAATCCAACAGAAACACTCACTGTTCGGTAACCCTGGCTTCACAGGTGTGTGGGAGGTGGGGCTCCTTTGGTTAAAAACTCTGCACGATTGTTATCCTCCTTTTTATGAATTTTTATACACGTGGGAGGTAGTGAGGCGGTGAAAACTGTTCTGGATGAGATGTCGGGATGGTTGGTGCTGATCTGGGTGAGCGACTCTGGGCCCTAGGTTTCCCTTATCTGGAAATTTACTGGTAGGCCATCTGCAGTCTATCCCCCTGGGCTTCCACAGCTAATGATCTCCTCCGTCTTTCCTCCTGCATCTCCTCGGATGTGACTTGGGATGTCCTGACACATGTCAGAAGCTGTTACCCCAACTACCATAAGCCCCTGGCCTGGTTCCTTTCAGTGTGGACGGTCTGTGCCACACTCTGGCCTCCACAGCCCTCCTTTTTCCCAAATCCACCTGTGGCCTTGGAGCCTCCTGCTGTCGGCTCCCTCCTCTTTCCCTGCCTTCCTTTCTCCAGCACGGTAGGTAGCTGCTGTGGGTCTGATGGCCTGTGTGCTTCCTATCTCTGTTCCCCACAGCCAACATCCAGGTATTTGTCCCACAGAACTCTCTGCCTCTCACACCATTTTTATTTTTATTTTTATTTGAGAGAGAGAGAGAGAGAGAGAGAGAGCAAGGGCAGGGAGAGGGGCAGAGGGAGAGAGAGAATCCCAAGCAGGGACTACGCTCAGCAAGGAGCCCGGCGCAGGGCTCGATCCCACGACCCCGGCATCATGACCTGAGCCGAAACCAAGAGTCGGACGCCTAATCAACCGAGCCACCCAGGCGCCACTCTCTCAGGCCAATTTTAATTAGAACTGGCCGTGTCAGAGTGGGGAGTAGTTGGGAAGCTTTGCTTCTCCTCCGTGTAAGACTCTCCGTTGCCTGACATGGGCTGGGGATTCCTTGGGCAGACTAGCATTTGGAATATATCCACCAACTGTTCCCCCTTGGGTTCTGGAGCCACCGGGCAGGGGCTCCCTTCCCCGCTCCCTCGCCAGAGTCTGGACCTGCCGTGGCGAACGAGCATGACCTTCATCACCGCGCACTTGGTGGCAGGTGAGTGTGTGCTCCCTGTAGGTGACGTCCGGGCCAAGCATGTAGCGCCTGCCACGTGGCCCGTGGACGCGAGGCGCGGCCAAGGTGCCGACCCTTCTCCCTGCCCCTGCAAGAGTTAATTCATGAAAATATGTCAAAAAGGGGAACCGAAAGCAGATGCTTGTTGAGTTCTGCAGCTCGGCCTAATTGCTCTCATCAAGACACTGCTGCTGGGGGGGCAGAGGGTCCATTTATGCAACGCGGAGGGCCGGAGTTGAGGGCCGAATGTCTGATGCTCACTTGTTTAAATCAGCAAGTGTTGACTGAGGTTGGTGGTGGTAGGGAGTACAAAGAACCCGCATTTCCTGATAGGAACTTGCTGAAAGTAGCCTTGGACCTGAGGGGCACGTCGGAGTGAAAAGAGCAAAGCAGAATGAGTTCGAGGGAGCTCCGCGGGGCACCGCCAGCCTCCAGTCGGGCCTGGTCTGGCTTCAGGACTGGCTAAGAAGTCAGCAGCGGGCATCTTTTCTGGAAGCCCCATGCTGCACTGGCTCCAGGGTCCTCGCCTCGCTGACAGGCTCAGACATGTGTCTAGGACCAGACCTACCCCTGACGGTGCGGATCCTGTGTTCTCAGTCTGTAGCAAGTACAAGGACCGAAGCTGTGCCCCGGGGGAGCTTGGTCACTTCCCATCACATGCTTGGACACCGTTTTGGCTGGCAGCGAGGAGCCCGGGGGACCTGCTCGCAGAAGGCGCCCAAGTATTTGCTGGCTGGACCCAGGATGGGAGCTGAGCCAAACCCTTACGCCTTACGCCCACTGACCGCTCCTCGGGCGAGGGGTCAGGCCGGGACTTCACCGGCCGAGCTGGCAGGTCAGCGGTCAGTGCCTGTGTCGCCGTGCACGGCCTTGCCGGCTCCTGTCATCGCCAACACCCTGGAGCAGGTCGGCTCGAGTGGGACTTCATGGTGCAAATATGCACCGAGCACCTGCTCTATGCCCGGCACTGCGCTCAGTGCACAGGGGGAAGGCGAGCGGCCACGGTGAAGGTCTGTACGACCACGAGCTCCTTTAAACCCAATACAGCACCTTCCCCAAATCAAACACCCAACAAACACTCTTCCAGTGGGACGACTCAGAGGGACAGCACCGTCTCACTGGAAATCCTGTTGCCCGCTAAGGACAGAAGGAGAAACTCAGATTCGGGCTGCTGGAGCCTTCAGGCGGGACTGTGGGTCTAGCAAAGGTTTATTTCCACTGAGGGAAGAAGCCCTTGGCCAAGTGCATGAATCTTGGATCCCCATGCAACATGCTTCTCATAACAAAATTAGTGCAAACTCTGGATGGCTCTCGCTAGCCCTGTCTGGGTCTGCTTTCACGAGTGTGGCCCTGGGTCCTCTGGCTTTGATCTCTCTTTTGGACATATCTGCATCAATCAATCCAACGTCAGTCGCAGCCCTGATGGAGTGTTTATTTAGCGTCTACTTCCGGGGTGAGGAGAGAGAACTGACCGTTGTGCCAAACCCCATGGGGTGGCTCTTACAAATGACATTATACAGAACAGACTGGGGCCAGAGAGGTCACACCGCTTGCCCAAGGTCACACAGCGCACTGTGGCAAAGGTGCACTTCGAATCGAGGCCTCTGCAACTCCCAGGCGTGTGCTTTCTCCGCCACACTCTGCCTCTCCCCCGAGAGACGGACAAGAAGGAGATCGAGGCCTGGGGGACACGAGGGGTAAGTAGGAGAGGTTAGACAACAAGTCCTGAGGAGTCACAGGGAAGGCTCGAGGAGTGCATCGGGGGGCCTTGAAGATGGGCCGGAGGGGACAGGAGCTGAACCCGGAATCCGCATAAAGGAAGAGAAGGAGGATGGCATCTTGGGACATGGAATCAAGGTGGGAGCTGGTGGCCCTACTGTGGCCGGTCCTAAGTGGGCCTGGCGGTGCGGCCAGGGGCAGGTCGGAGCGGGAAGGGCCGCAGCAACAGAAAAGAAGCCCCGGGATGAGGGAGAAAGCACACGCGTCTCTAGGACGGACCCCTGAACACCTGCCCCGGGCGCTCTGCGGAGCCAGATCCCGCGGGAACGCAGGTGACGCTCTGTGACTCCCCGGTCTGTGGTTTGGCCCTGGTGGCCTGCTGCTGCCCACGCCACCTCGAGAGCATTTAAAAATGCCGTGAAGACAGAGGCAGGCATCCCGAAGGAGAAATTCCTTCCACGGTATTCAGGAAAGGCCCTCCTATTCACGAGGCTGCTTCACAAGGGAATTCTGGAATGCGAAGGAGGCAAAATTTCCTGGAGACGCAAAAGCAAATCCAACTTGAAGCCTATTTAGGATATTTTTTTTTTTTTTTTAAATTTTTTTTTTTCAACATTTTTTATTTTATTTTTGGGACAGAGAGAGACAGAGCATGAACGGGGGAGGGGCAGAGAGAGAGGGAGACACAGAATCGGAAACAGGCTCCAGGCTCCGAGCCATCGGCCCAGAGCCTGACGCGGGGCTCGAACTCACGGACCGCGAGATCGTGACCTGGCTGAAGTCGGACGCTTAACCGACTGCGCCACCCAGGCGCCCCTATTTAGGATATTAAAATAGGTGGCCCGAGAGCCTCCACAGTGGTGGCTGGATTTCAGTCCTTCCCAGGGTCCTGTTCAGCGGTTCCCACCAAAGCAACTGTGTCCCCGGCAGGCAGGCGAGCAGAGCGAGGGGTGAGGGAGGCGCGTGGGGGCCCCCGGGGCCACACCGACCTGACCCCGCTCAGCAGGCTGCCATCCGGCCAAGCCAACAGGCATCACCTACAAGTCTCATGACTGTAACAGTTTGCTCTGCTGACTTCCACTTGGAAGTTTTTCATAATTTAACAAAGCCAGAGACCTTTAAATTCCTAGCAACCTGCCCACAGAGCATTTTGCAAGAACGCATCTGCTTGATGGGTGTTTAATCCTTTAATGTTTGCTTCGGTTTGTATCTGGAAGGTTAGTTTGTGGGGCAAGTTTGGGATTATTGCTGCAGTCGGGCCAAGCAAGCCAGAAACATGTTCTTTAAATTTTTTTTTTTCATGCTTATTCATTTTTGAGAGACAGGGAGAGACAGAGCATGAGCCAGGGAGGGGCAGAGAGCAAGGGAGACACAGAATCCGAAGCAGGCTCCAGGCTCCGAGCTGTCAGCACAGAGCCCGAGCGGGGCTCGAACTCACGAACTGCGAGATCATGACCCGAGGTGAAGTCGGATGCTTAACCGACTGAGCCACCCAGGCGCCCCCAAAAACACTTTCTTTAAAATGTCAGGAGTTGTAGGAGAGGACGTGTGTTCAATGCCTCCATTTCTCCAAATTAAGGACAGACCAGCAGAGGCCAAATCCCCGGGTCTGTCACTTTTGTACCCGGGGCTCTGAGGTCAGCTCCATCCCTGGCACAGGACCCTTTCCATCCTGCTGGGAGGTTTACTCAGCAGTGAGGTGCAGAGAAGACTGGCCCGAGCCAGTCCCCTGGCACCTCACAAGCCAGCTCCAGACTCAGACAGACTCCAACACTGACTGCTTCTCTCACACCCCAGACTCCTCTTCTTCTCCAATGTCTGTGTTCTGCTTCGCTTTCCCCACTCCCTCCTTGTCTTCCTAAAGTTCACTCCTAGGCTCTGACTTTTTTTTGTTGTTTTTGTTCTGGGTCTCCCCCTGTCTGTCCCCTTCCAGGACAGGCCTGCTCTGTGTTTTTTGGAAGGTGGTAATCCCCACCCTCTCGGATGGGAAGAAGACTTCACGCTGGCCTCTGCATTCACGGGAAGGGCTTGGCCTTAGCTGCGTGGGGCCCTTCCAGCCCACATCCTGGTGGCTCAAGGGACCCTGGTCATGGACGCTATGGGAGAATCTTGGCCGGACTGAACCCTGCAGATGGTACAAGGTCATGCAGGTGTCCTCGCTGCCCCCTGACCATGGCAGTCTGACTGGACACCACGCCCGTGGCCCCGGCTGGAGTCTGAGCCAGGTGCTTGAACCACAAGCTCAGTTAACCCTTGCAAGGTTAAATACTGGCTTGGTAGTGACGGGACGACCGGAGGGGGACATGCGGCGGATTAAAGAGCAGAACAAAAATGTCCAAATGTCATGTTTTGTTTTTTTTTTTCCCCTGTGAGTTTCCACCTCTGCCAAATTCTTGAAATTCTTAAGTCTTACAACTTTGTATGCTTTTCATTTCCGTTTAAACTTGAAACATCATTTAAATGCCTTTTGAGGTAATCCTCACCTACTAAAACAACCTGAAAAACTGAAAAAAAAAAAAATGAGGGTTATTTCACACACACTCACACCTGGAGGGTTTTGAGAGATGTCTGACTCTGGGCATAAGTTTATGGTGGATGGGTTATAGATTCAAACCGGTAAGTTTTACTAACTTAGTACATCACTTGGAGAAGATAGTTGTATTAAGGATGACTTTTTTCATGTTTTATTTATTTATTTTGAGAGAGACAGAGCACAAGCAGGGGAGGGGCAGACAGAGAGGAAGAGAGAGAATCCCAAGCAGGCTCTGCACGGTCAGCACAGAGCCGGACGCAGGGCTAGAATCCACGAACCGTGAGATCACGACCTGAGCCGAAGTCGAGAGCCGGACGCCTAACCGACTGAGCCACCCAAGGTGCCCCAAGGATAATTTTAGATGTTAAAAAATTATAATTTCACTGTCATCATGTCTATGAGACCTTTTGTACAAACTTCCAGACATAAAATAAATCAATCCTGGGGTATAGGGCACAGCATGGCGACTGCCGTGAATAACACCGTATTGCATACTTGAAAGGTACTAAGGCAACTTTCAAAGATTTTAAAAGTTCTTGTCACAAGAAAAACATTGTAACTACAATGTGTGAGGATGGATGTCAGCGTGGAGGCGGATGCGGGGCTTGAGCACATGAACCCTGAGATCAGGACCTGAGCTGAAATCAAGAGTCAGACGCTTAACCCACTGAGCCACCCAGATGCCCCAAATCTATAAGACCTTTGATAAGAAAGTATGAATTCCTAGGTTTAATGTTTGACAATGAAAGACACTCTTTCAAAGGCAAAAAAGCCCAAGCAGAGCCATGTGCTGGCTCAGAAGCTCATCACGCTATCCTTGGTCACATCACAATCCATGCAGTGGGCAAGCTGTGGGCTCTGGGTGTCCCAGGCTCTCTCTTTTCTGTCAACAGAGTCATCCTTCCAGGTTTCAAGAGTCTCATTAGTGACAGGAAGAGGAAGCTCCCCCCACAAGTCCTCTGAAGGCTTTCTCGGGATCTAAGTTTACATAACTTGTAGATTCCGGGATTCTTTTGTGTTTGTGCGTCCAAAGCAGAGAGGATGGAAAGGGTGATGTAATGGGGAGACTGGGAGACACACAGGCTACTAGGGCTTTCTGATTCTCATTGAGAGTCTCAGAGTTGCCATTCTGTCTGTTTCAGGTGCAAATGGCGGCATGAACCCGAGAGCTAGCTGGCTTCACAAGAAGAACCCTGGAAGTAACTGTCCTAACAGAGAGAGAAGTTAGGAAGCGGCTTGATATTCTAGACAGCAGAAGAAACAACTGCCCAGGGGCGCCTGGGTGGCTCAGTCAGTTAAGCGTCGGACTTTGGCTCAGGTCATGATCTCGGGGCTCATGGGTTCGAGCCCTGCCTCGGGCTCTGTGCTGGCAGCTCAGAGCCTGGAGCCCGCCTCGGAGTCTGTCTCTGTCTCTCTCTGCCCCTCCCCGGCTTGCACACTGTCTCTCTCTCTCTCAAAGACAAATAAACATTAGAAGAAGGAGAAGGAGGAGGAAGAGAAGAAACAACTTCCCAAACCATCAAGGCCCCAGAAAACGAGAATCCCAGGTATGGTTCCTGAAGTCTCAACTACCTATTCCTGCTTTAGGAATCCACGCAACAGCTACGTAGGACTATGTTCCAAATGGAATGAAAGCCATATTTCAGTAACGCAGAGATGGTTTTATGAAAAATTAACGGACACCTTCCCTGGATGTGTCCCACTTATCACTCATAAATAATATTCATTAGTGGTAAGTTAACACGTCAGCTAAAGGAACTTTATGGTTTTAAGTCCTATTCCTCAGATAAAAGACCCATGTTACTCCAGATAACCATGTAATTCCTTTTCAGCCCCTCCAGCGTTTCTTGGCTCTCCCAGAGCACCCCCTTTGAACTGAAACTTTCCATTTTTAAATCTTTTCCCCAATGCCCCTCCAGGCCCCCACCGCTTTGTTAATTACACAGAAAATCCATTCAGTCATTTTTGGGTTATCAGACTGTGGAAAATTTGTTTTTCAAGCTTCAGAAGACCGTTGAAGTGCCTTTTTTTTTTTTTTTTTTTTTCATTTCAGATAACCCCAAACTGGTTTGGATCCATGACATCAACCTTGGCATGTACAAAGAATGAGGAATGACGACTTTGCCTTGTTTGGAACCAAAAGAGAGGGATATCCACTCTCGCTCTTTCTCTCTTGTCCTTTTTTATTAAGACAGTATTTTCTCCTTTTAGTTGGATGATGTATACTTTGAACATTCCAGGAAAAAAGTGTCAGTGATACGCAAGTCATAATAAACGAAAATCAAAAGAAATGCAATTACAAGGGACAAGGAACTCCATCATTTTTAGTATGAAATGCCCTCAGGAAAATCTCATTTTAAAAATTACCAGCACCATACAAATGAGAAGAGAATATATGAAAAGACTTGTTATTTTAAAAATTAATTTAATCCTTAATCTCTCTGGCTCTTGGACTTTTATCCTTCTTTGCAAAGGCCAAAAATTATCCAGTGCTGGCTAAGGAGTAAACCTCACACTAATTCAATATAAGAGTAGGAAGTGACAGAGGGTCCTCCTGGTCTCTGGTTTGCCGGCTGGAACATAGCAGGACATCAAAAGGGTTATTAAATAAAAAGTGAACGTATAGTGAAAATAAAACAAAAGCATTCTCTTTCCCATCATGACAAAGGTACTTATTGTGAATGAAAACAAATATTCACCCGGAGTACTCTAGTTGAGAAAGTGCTTCCATACCTACCAACTAGTGAGCCTCTCAACAAACCACTGGTAAGTCGTGACTGTTGTCACCCCCATCTTACAGACGATCAAAAATATGTAACTTTCCCAAGGATACATGGTGGTTAAGCGAGAGTGGAACCAGGACTCCAACCCATAATTCTACCCTCAAATACCTGGCCCTTCTACTCTATCACACGGTCTCCCTAAAAAGAGTCACGGGCTTGCACAGAGTCATGATGTTGTGAACTTGAATACAACAGGGGCTCCCTTCCTTATAACATCTCTGTCACTTTGAAGAATTTTAAATTATGGGGGGAAAAAACCAAGGTAATTTCTAGCGAAAGTGTCGGTTGATAATAGAGGGCTTTGACTTCTTTCTGCCGAATTTGCTATTCTAGCCCGGTGAGATTTAATTCTGCCACTCTCAACCCGTATGAACAAAAACTGGAACCAGTCCTGTATTCAGAGAGACAGTCGATGTAATAATGCAAGAACACAGCCTTCCTTTAAAAGCCTTTTCTTGATGGAATCTCCAATATTCCTTTCCACTGTCCCTACAGTGGCCTGGCAGAGGCATTAGCAGTGAGGAAAAGAGATGCCAGGAATAACCCTTTCTCTAGTTTCTGTGTGGAATCAAGCACAACGCTTAACTAGATGGCTCTCTCCAGAAAGGGTTCTCTCGACATAAGGTTTTTAGATTCAGGGAGGGAAGTTGCCTTTGTCCACTTGGATTTTCCCCCACTTTGCTGGAGTCAGCCCCAAAATGAAACAAAACAAAAGCAGAGATCTGGTAGAAAGATTGCTATGGTGTCTCCCCTCTTGCTTCAGAGACACCACTTCAAGAGTGGGTTCCACAGAATGCACCTGCTCTCACCTTCTAGCAACAGTGGTGGGTGCAGTAGGGCCTGAAGAAAAACAGAAAACTCACTTTTTTTGTCCATGGGGCATTGTAATGATTTTTCTTCTCTTATTGCTATGTACATCTACTCTTTCTTCCCCCTTCCCTTATCCCTCTTACTTTGCCATCACCCTTTCTCTTTGCATTTGTCTTTGCTCCTATCTTCCCTCGAGTTACGTCCTCCCCAGGCTGTGACACTGTCGTTATAAAGGCTCCTCTGTACCCAAAAGCCTGGAGCCGAATCTACAACCAGATTCTGCTCGGCCTTTGGTGAGCTGTTTCAGTGATAAACCAACAGTCTCCATGTCGGGATCAAGAAGTAAATTTACATAGGGATTCCTAACGAAATGCCAAAGCTTAGCTAAGTCATTGTGCGGAGCTCTGGCAGTAACAGTTCTAGGAATGTCGGACTGCAACGCCAAGTCTGATGCTTACGAAGGAGTTATCCCAGTTGGGAGGGTGGGGATTGACTCTCCACCCTCCACTGGGGGACTCCTGTCATATTCTCCTAGTTTGACGGGCAACATTCTTCAAAGAGTACCAAGCCGTGTCTCTACCGAGAAGGCAAATGCGCCTCTTTTCGTCCTGACTATGCTGAGCTTTCATTTTAGCGTCAAAAAAATTACTCGGTAAGTCATCTTGGTTTCCCCTTCTGTAATGCAGTAAGGGGCATTCCCTACGTCTCTTTCATCTCTCCAACTGCTCACAGGGAATTTTCCCCTTCTTGTGCCTTTTCTATAAATTGGCCTGATAGAGTGATCAAGTCAATCTATCTAGATTTCCCCCCAAAATTCCCTTCCCCACGCCGACAGCGTGTGCTGTGACCCCCAGCTGCTTTTCCCCATGGCCTATCTATCTCCTACCGGTGCACCGGTGGGTCCACCCCCTGACGGACTGACCATCTATCCCACATTACTTACCGGGTACAGTTACGAGGCTAGCCTGACCTAAACTCTGGGGTGAACTCAAGAGAAAGTCACAAATGTTCTTCTCCCTCTAGCAGGAGACAAGTCTGTGAGAAGCCAGGAGGGAGAAAGACAACAAAGAACGAGTAAGTGTCACAGATACGCGGGCCGGGGGGTGGGGGGGGGATTCAGAGCAGGAGGGGATAAAGCAGGCCAGTTCATCCCAGCAAGGTGGCCACGGCGGTGAGGGGCCCGGGGTGCAGGTGACGGCACGAGCTGGGGGCGGAGGGGGAAATGTGTACCCAGGCCTGACTGCGCGGGCTGAAAAACGCAATCTCATGGAAAAGATCATTGAAATGAAAGTCGGAGCTTATTAAATTTCTGTAGGCCCAACCCCATTTCTCATCATTCCCAGTCATGTGGATACATGCTAATTTCCTTGGCAGCCTTAGATAAAGCTCTTAATGTGATTTGAGTCCCTTAGAGATTAGCACTATTATAAATATAAATGTTCAAACACAAGCAAGTTGAAACCAAATGCCCCCCAAACACTGGCTTTCTGTTAGGTGAAGGTTTTCAGTGGTGCACTGAGCCCTTGGAGAAATGAGCTGGGAAACAGAGTTAAATGGGCCCGTTGGCTAATGCTCAAGGCCAGGCTCCTTCACGGGACAGAGGAAACCTGGTAGCTGTTCTCTCCGTATATAATCTACGGCAGCTGGCAGAACAGCTTTGGATGCCATTCGGAAAAATACGAATTCAGAGCCGCAAGCAGGGGCTTGGGTAGGAGATACCGAGACCCTGGTCGAAAGAGACAGTCTGGACTCAACGGCCAACCTGCAAAACATCTCTCGTGTGTTCCAACTGCCGTGTAGAGCTGACAAGAGACTCGCTAACGAATAGTTATAAATAGACATCAAGGAGTTTGTTTATCTCACTAAGAGAAAACAACGTTCGAGTTCTTTAGAAACACGCATCTGACACCAAACTGATGTGACTGTTAGGGGACCAGAAACGGAGCACACCATACTGAGCCTGGCGTTTTGATGTGGTCATTATTCGCTAAACAGAGGCACCACTTGGAAACAACACTCTGTGTGCCTGACTCGGGGTACTTGAAATTTTAAAAACAATCTCTTTCAAGAGATTCTAAAATTAAAGATTTTTTTCATTAGTTGGTAGAAACCTTCCCCCCCCCCCAATTCATCCACATGCCTGAGATTTTGCTGTGAAGTGCGGTCAGAGGGGATGATGACAATGAAATCTAGTCCTTAATTTTCTAGCGCACGTGCACAGCCAACCAATCTATGTACAGAGCGCTACTCCTAAATATTCTTACTGCCAAATCATAAAAGGAGAAGTATTCCCGGGAGGCAAAAATGTAATAAATCATGTGCCTGTTCTCAGCACCTTCCTTCCTTTTTTTTTCTTTTTTGGTAAATATTTATTTATTTTTGACGGAGAGAGAAAGAGAGAGAGAGAGGAGGATCCAGAGAGCTCAATGTGGGGCTCAAACCCACGAACCTTGAGATCATGACCTGAGCCGAAGTCAGACGCTTAACCCACTGAGCCACTCGTGCGTCCCAGCACCTTCCTTTCTTACTGGAAGACGTAATTACTTGGTTTGGGTGAAATTACAGAGTACCCATTATGGCTGTATGGTGGATTGGTCGGGTGATGATGCCTCACTGTGTCTTCAATTTGGGTACTTTCCATCTGTTTCACAACGGCTCTTTCAGCAGACAATGTAAGAGGCTCGTGGACCCATACAGCTTCAGCTCTCTCACCTAAGAAACTACCTCGCTTGGCCTCTGATCCTGGGCCTCCTCCTTCCACCCTTCCAGGATGAAGGTCGATGGAAAGGAGGGCACACAAGTGTTAGAATAAGGCAGATCTGGCCTTGAACCGGGACTCTGCAGATGACTCGCTGTGTCAATGCGTTGGATGAGTTAACTGTTCTTTCTTTCCCAGGAATGCTTAAATCTAACTCAGGTGACATGAGTTCTTCAACCTCTCTGAGCCTCAATTTCTTAATTCATAAGATGTGGAAAATAAGACTCTGGTTCTGGAGTCATCACCAGGAGAAGTGACTTCTGTGAAGAGCTCAGCACAGGGACTGGCACTCAGTAATTGTGAGTCCCTTCTGGCCCTCTCTTGTCTTTCCATTGAACTGTCGGAGATCTCAGTGTCCCTTTCCTGGGGACTTTTGTTTATAAGGAAGTGGTAGGAAATACACATATGAAAACAGCAGTGTGCAATGTCGGAAGCTGGTAAAGTTCTGTTTGCAGGGCTTGTGGTTTTGATTTTAGGACCTTATTTCCTAATATCATTAGGCAAGGTCATTCTTAAACAACAACCACGAAGATTCAAACTAGACTTGATACCTTTGGGCTGTCAGCTACAAGCCCAGGAGAAGAGATCTGGAGTCAGGGAAGCTAGTTTCTCCAGATCTCAGTGCACAAAGGCCAGCCTGGTCCTCATCAGGCAACAGAAAGGACATGTAACTGTACCAAGCCATGAGGTCCCCACCTGGGATGCTCCGTACAGACCTGGATACTTCAAAAAGCCAATGGCAGGTCCAGAGGAAGACAGACAGCATAGTCAAGAGGTGAGGAACCTTCCCTAAGACGATGATGTTTACAAATCAGCTGTGGCCCTGGACAGGGGAAGCCTGAATGTGGAATCTGGGGATGTTCATGAACTCTCAGTGGTACAGAAAAGAAGAAACTCATTTATTTATCACATCCCTGAACCTTCCAACTGTGGGCCATTCCTGTTGACCTGGAGTAGGTAGCTTAGCAACAAAGAAAATGCAGTGCTATTCCACGCAGAGGGATGGACTAATGGAACTGGCTGCCCCCAAGCAGTAGAGACTTCATACTCTTCTTCGATTTTAGCTACAACTTTGCTAAGGGGCCTTTACGCTGATGGCTTCCCAATGAGCCGTGGAACCCTAACCCGGAACCAGACGTGTCCACGTATATTTCGGGTACCTCAAACCCAACGCACTCGTTAAGGGAACTCATCAAGCCTTCCTAAAATCGGCCTCTAACCCTCTGGTCAGCCCTCGGTAGCCTGCAACTTAGTGGGAGACCCTGAAGTCATTCCCAACTTCTCCATCCTCTCTCCCCACCCACACATGTCACTGTCTTCTCTGTTGACGTCTCCTCTCTCCAGCCCTCCGACGCCAGATCCCCTTACCCCACTGCACGGCTCCCAATCTGCCTACACCACCCTGCTCCCTCCGGCACCTGCCTCAGCACTGCTGCTGGGGGCTCCTTCTAAACCACAAAGGATCATGTCCCTCTTTCTCATCCAAAGGCCCTGAGCGACCCTCCATTATCTGCAGGGTCAACCGGCCCTGACGCATGCCTCCAGCCACACCCAGCCCATGCCTCGTACTCCACGGGACTCCAACCGAGACCGCGCGCCTCCAGCTGAGCCTGGCCCACACCACATCCTCGTGCCTCTCAACACTCTGCTCCTACTGCACCTCCTCTGTGAAACTCTTCTTGACCAAGCCCACCCCCTCCCCACCACACCCATCTCTGCTCACCACCAAGCTCACTGCCATGTGTCCATGTCCCTCCCCTCTCGGGCAGCAATGACCTTCTTCATCTCTGTCCTCTTGAGGTCTAACGATGCCTGACAGCTGGCAGAAGCTGTGTGTATGGGGAGCGAATAAATAAACGAACAGCACAATCCATAAAGACTCAAGGAAGTGCTCAAGGGAAGATGGACTCATTACATGCGGTACGAGGTTCTTAGGACTGGGTGGCACTGGGATGGCAACATGGTGCGTGGCAGAGTCTAAAACGTCGAGTTGGGTTTCCAAGTCTACTGCTTCGTAGCGTTAAGCCCTGGACCGAGATGTCTAACGCCTCTGGGTCTCAGTCATTCACCTATAAAGATGAGGGGGTGATAGCATTGGCTGCGAGGGCCGGGGCAAAGGCGGGTCTGCCGGGAGACAGCAGGCAGGCGGCAGATGCTAGGGGCCTCCCCATCAATCCACGGAATGGAGCACGGACTCTGGGAACAGCGCTGGACCGGGGCCTGGGGGAAACATCGGGGGCAGAGCACGGCTCCTGCCTCAGGGGACGGACAGTCAGCTTGACGAGGCAAAACAGCCTCGTCTGAAAGGCTGAGAAACCACACAGCGAGTCAGTAACACTAGATGAGTCGCCAGCCTGAACACGATCCGTGGCCAGGCTGGCGTGGGATGTGCTGTGCGCTGGGTGGGGAGCGCTCTCCAGGGGTTGAGGGTGCAGAGACAGGCTGACGGAAGAGGAGGGTCGCAGGGCATCAAGGTGTTGGCACGGAAGCCAAGGGGTGCTCTGGAGTCTAGGTGAGGCCATGGTTCCCACCTTGGGTTCCTCGCCTTAGGCTCTGTTGGCTGCTCTCTGCTGCCCCCTGTTGGTGCGTAGAGGGAAGAGCAGGACGGTGGCTGCGAGGAGAGGGACGGACCAGCAAGTGAGGTGGTGGGAGGAAGAAATACAGCCAGTGGGGCAGGGAGAGGAGGTGGGCAAGAGAGGGGGCCTGTCGGGGTCACCTTCAGCCCTCGCCCCCTTTCTTTCCCTGGAGCGCCAGTCACACCCTCTCTCTTCCGCACCCTCCCCTCATTTTCTCCTTGCCGGTCAGAGGCTCACCCTCTGTCTCCCGGTGTAGACCACAGGTGTGACCAAGGGAAGGAGCACTTAGCATTCTTGGGACTTCTGTTCTCACTGTGTGTCTTGCCTGAGGGCATTTCTCGAGGCCAGAAATTGTTTCATCCCAGTTAATATGCATGAAGTTTGTGGAGAAGCAAAACGAAAGGAAAGAAAGAAAGAAAGAAAGAAAGAAAGAAAGAAAGAAAGAAAGAAAGAAAGAAAGAAAGGAAGAAAAAGGAAATAAAGGGCTGAGGGGCTGGAAGACAGAGACAGGGAGTGAAGTGAAGGAAGCTATAGTTAACACGAAGCCTCACCCAACAGCCATGAGGCAGATTGTCCCTTGAGCGGGGAAAATTGCAAATAACTTTTCCCATTCGCCCCAGCCCAGTGTTTTCAACTTAGAAAACACAACTAGCTTTAGGACTTAGATCAGTTGACATTTGGGGCCAGGTACTTCTCTCTTGGGGGAGGGCATCGTAGGATATGTAGTAACCTCTGTGGCCTCTACCCACTAAATTCAAATAAAAACCCCGGCCTGGCAGAAACAACCCATAACGTCTCCAGACCTTGCCAACAGTCCCCTGTTGACGATCCCAGCCTTAGAGAATCGGCAGGACCCTCCTCCCCCAATGCCCAGAGCTGTACTTCCTTCCCCTCCTCCTCCCCTGAGCACCACAAGAATGCCACATATGTCCACCTGCCCGTCCACTTGACATTCACAGAAACAGAAACAGAGGCTTCCTTCGGAGGCCCACGTTCTGACCTGAGGGCCCCTCTCTTGCTCTGCTCAGCGACTGCAAACCAGTGGATTTCATAACCTCAAAGCAGCTCTGCGCCCAGAGTCCTGACTTCCTGGACAACCAGAGACTCAGGTAAAAGTGTCTGCCCAGAGGCAGCTCTGGGGTGGTGGTGTTAACCTTGGAGACTTCGCTCTCCAGCTTCTCCTCCGTCTCCTCTCCTCTGAGCTGGCTGCTCAGTAAGAAAAAGCCGCAGCGGCTACTTCTGCGAACATGAATCTGGGGCCACCCTCCTTTAAATTCAGACAGCAAGTCCTGGAGTTAAGAAAGAAAGCCTTGGCACAAATAAGCAATTAAGTTAATTGTGGGTCTGATATATGTATGCATATGTATATGCACATATACATATTTTTTTTCCCCTCAGAATTAAGTACCCAAATGGTATTAGGCTTCCAGGCTGAGCCTCCATCCAGAAAAGCCAGAATGCAAGAAGCTTAAGGAACAGGTTCCAAGTCCCTCTATTTTTGTACGTGAGGAACCGGAGTCCCAAAGAAGTGAAATGCCAGCCAGCACAGAAGCCAGGACCAGACACAAAACAAAGTTCCCAACACTCCCCTCCATCCAGCCGGGCAGGAGGCACAGGGCACCTCAGAGGAGGGTGTCCTCAGAGTGGGTGTCACCAGGCATGTCTGCACCTCAAGAGATGGCTTATTTCGTGGAAACCTTTCGCCCGGGGCTCGTTTAGAAGGGACTGAAGAGCGTCCCTTAGAGGGCACCCGTGCCAGGCTCTGTGACGTTGTTTTCAGTGAAAATTCGAATTAGCTGTTTTCAGCTCTAACCTTAAACTCCAGCTGGTTTTATCTTCCCTCGCCCATTATATTGTAACCCCGTGCACGGTGTAAAGGTCACACCTGTGTTTATACACCATATGGCATCAAAATACCGTGAAGAGAACACGATGTGGTCTCTATCAGAAGATCAGAAAAGAAGAGGAGAGGCAGGCTTTGCTCCTAACTCAGAGCCACCGAGTCCTTCTAGAACACTGAAACGGGGCCGTGTCCACCCTGGTTACCAGCACTTGACCTGCTGAGTGCGCACAGTTTATTGACAGAGAAACAAACAGGCACCTGTCCGGTTTCAGGGGGACTGGGGAGTTTCCAACGTGGATACGAGAAAACTTTTACACTGTACCCAAACATTCTTTTCTTTTATTTCTAACGCCAAAATTAGAAAGAAAACAAATACATAGAGGGCTCAGCGTAGCAGGAAAAAGAAACCCAAAAGTCAAGACATTTCATAAGAACAGCCCCGACTGGGTCTCCACTCACCTGGCCTAGAATAATCTAGAATTCCTTAGAGGAGGGAACAGGCTGTGTGTTCCAGGGGCCTGGGAGGCTGGCTGTCCTCAGAGTTCCCAGGTAGGAGGTGCCCTCAGTTTCCCACGCTGGAGGAGTGGAGTGTGAGGATGTTGGGGGAGAGAGGAAGTCAGAGAGAGAGCTGCTGGAGGAGTATTTTTCTTGTCGAACCTAGCGGTGCCTTGAGGTACAATTAATAAGTAACTGCCAAGAACCACTCTACGCGGGGAAGGGCTCTAGCCCACCGCCTCCGTCTGCCGGTGCAGAAATAACCTGATACTGTTTACCTGGCCGCCCAGTGACCTGACCCTAGCAGGGGCTTTGCTAATTAGCATAGTCCCTCAAAGCCCAGCTTTGGGACTGGCTGTCACATGCTTCCCACATTCCAAGCATGAGTCTGTGGTGGGCCCTCCGCCCCCAGGCAGCCTGCCAGCCAGTCCCAGGAGCAGCAAGATGGCCTTTCCTCCAGGGGCTCCTTCCACCCGCTGGCCCCACGCTGGCCCTGTCCACCTGCGGGCACATCGGACACAAGCCTGTCCCAGCACCAGAATCCAAGGCCTACATCTGTCTTTAACCACGCATCTTCTGAAGCTGTGTGGGGAAAAAAAGCATTTTGCTCTAAAATAAGCCAGCACTGCACTGACTTGAAAACAGGTCAGTGAGCTTCCATTGAAGCCGGGCTGTAACTGGAACTGATCACAGTTCGTTAATACAAAATGCCAATAGATATTTAGACAGCTGCCTGCCTGCCTGCCCACCACGCGGGCAGTGGTGAGTCACTAGTTCATGTGAGATTCATCGGTTTCTAAGCGATACTGGATAAGTTAGTGATTTTAAATCATGTGAATGTGGATTTATGCTCAGTTTATCTACTTTAAAAACAAAGTCTCTACATGGGTCTCTTTCCTCCCAAGCAGTACACATCAGCTTTTCATCCCCTGGCCATGTCCGGAGCCAGCCCCATGCTCTCCGGAGAGCTGGGATCATGCTTAAGTGAACCAGAGGTCGGGCCGAGCAGAGTGGTTTTCACCCAAATCACAAAAACACAACCGAAAGAGAACTGTTCTTAAGAAAGACTCGTGTACCATAAAAGGGGAATTTCCAGAAGCCTCTGATATTAGCAATTTGCTTTTCCATTCCCTTCCTCTCTAGTTTCAAGATGAGATGATGACAAGAGAATAACTTTCAGAAAAAAAAAAAAAAACACACATGAAACTCTGTATACAAACGTGTCAACTGACACAGTATAACCTGGGGGAATTTCCACACCTGTTCTAATTCCCCAGGAACAGGAGGAAAAGCCAGGGTACCCCCCCCCCGCCCCCCGCCCACATGCAGACATAATCATGAAGTGTTTCCTTGCTTTAAAATAAATATCACTACTCACGGAGTACCAAGTTTTCTTTTTCTGGTTAGGCAAAAGTAGTTTTTCCAAAGTAAGTGCTGAAGTGGGTTTTTTTTAGGAGCAGAGAGACCTGGGAATTTTCTCAAAACTAGCACAAGTATGGATGTTTCTCCTTTCACTTTCCGTTTTGACACTATGCATCTCAGGCCAACATGCCCTGGCTAATTTCAGTAGAGTGTTCTGGAGGGAGGGACGTTCATCGGGCATTCACTTCTTACAGGCCTGAGATATCAGGTACTGGGGAGGAGTCATATTCAGGAAATTGAAGACAAAATCCAACTGAATAGGGAAATGAGCCAAACAAGAATGGACATAAAGACGAAAAGAAAAACCCCCCACATGTGAAAACACAGACGCGTGCACATAACCAGCTGTCGTGTCTATAAACTGGGCTCAATCTGCTCACCTTGCAAAGATTTCCCGTACAGTGGGGACTGCCCACATATGTTCCCTGCTTCATTTCTGCTGGCCAACCCTTATGTTTCTACATCTCTTTAAATGGGGCTATTTACATCACGCCCACTTCTCAGCTTTTCTACCCTCAAGCCCCTTTGGTATTTAAAAAATTCCCATCAAGGCTGTAATTTACGTATAGCAAAATGAATACGTTTTCTGTGTACATTTTCACGAATTTTGACAAACGCATACACGCCTGGAACCCCCGCCCCCTCTCCGTCAAGATAGGGAGCTTTTCCACCCTCCCAGAAAGACCCCTGGAAGCCGCTTTGTTTTTAAACGATTTGCATCTGCGTGTTCTTGTGCATGGAGATTATCAAAGCCAAATGTGTGGGAAGAGAGGCTAATCATCAATCATCTCCTACAAACACAGGTAGTGAAGGTTCCGAAGATGGTGCGTGAACCTGCACAGACACGTTCGCAGGGACGGTGCTTTTATTAAATGCCAAGGGGGCTTTTCAGGGACGGGCGCACAGGCCCGGCTCTGCAACCCCGCTGGCACTTGATCATGTAACAGATTGCATGGGTTTTTCTGGTTTTGATCTTCAGGCACTGGGGTTTACATGTTTAGAAAGAGGGAAGTTGAGGCTGGATAGTCAAATGTACCAGAGTCTCAAAGGAGCAAACGCTCTCCAATTAGGAGGGTGCGAGCAGGGCTGAGAGCGCTGAGCTCGTTTCCAAAATTCTGTTGCAACATCGGAAGAGGAGTTCGCAAGACCAGGCAAATTAGACATTTTCTTAACATTTCCTGTTTCCCAAATTTCAGAGACCAACAGGGAAAGTCTGGCCCAGGGCAAGGGACAGTGCTTTGGTGGGAGGTGGCCCTCCTGGCCTGTCGAAGGGGGGAGGGGCTGGGCCGAGAGGAAAATCAAGGCTGAATGTACTTCCTCTGGGGTGGGAATAGGAGGTACCCTTGCTCCAGTGAACCGCAATTCTGGCAGAGGGACCGGGAGTGGACGGACGGAGGGGAAGCCAGGCACCTCCACTCTTCTGGGTGGTAGCGTCTCAGGAAAGGCCGACCCACTTCACGGATATTTGGACTGTCGGTCTTCAAAGCAAAAACAGAATGAAAAAAACAAAACAAAACAAAACCATCCTAAAATATTATGCAGGAAGTAGGTTTTTTTTTTTTTAAATCACTTTTCCAAAATGGTACCCTGAGGTAATCCTTTCTTAAATCCCCCAGCAATCAAAACAATGTGGTTGCAAAAGTTTACAACTTTAAAACCTTTCAAAGGTCACCTCCCTGCCTCACACCCTCTCGCCTAAGAGCATAACGGATATTTTGAGTCACATGTATTGTTCTTTGTTCATTTGCATTTGGTGAAATCCCTCTTTTGGACCAATTTAGTAAGCATTGCCCTGGGCTCCCTTGGTGATTGTTCTCGTCCTGTATATGTATATTTTTTACTTCAAAAAAATTTAGGCTCCCAACAGAAAAAAACCAACATGCCATTTTTGTCATTTATGCGTTTTTTTTTTTTTGTGGCTCAGATGGTTTTTCCACGTCGCTTGGGATGTCATTCCTTCTCTTTCACAACAAACTAAGCCCTTCAAGGCTCAGCTGAAGTCCCCGTACTCCACGACACGATCCCTGTTGGATCTGTCTCTCCTCAGCCTCCCCCTCCCCGACCTCTTGTCGAATGGACATACTATTCCACACTTCCGGCCCACGGGCTTTGGTCTCCACCACTAGACCGAGTAATTGAAGGCCTTCATCAAGAGTTCTAGCGCCCATTACAAAGTGAGGCCGTAAAACAAAGATGGGCTAACTCGCAAATTTATCCTAAGCACCAGCTGCCTCGGTACAGGCGTCTCCACTGATGGAGGGTCTCACCTCCAAATCTAACATATGGCAAAGAGCCCTCGGGCCCGGGACCCCTCGAAGCTTCCCGCCACATGCCCTGTGCAGGCCAGCTGTCACGGGAGGCCCGGGTGCTTTATGAGGCCTCCTGCTCACCCCCCCCCCCCCCCCCCCCCCGCCCCGCTCCGTGTGGAAGCCAACGGCGCTGGCTTTTAAAGAAACATATTTCTTGCTCTATGAGTAATTTAAAAGTGACTCATGCTCAGTTTCACCAGCCGGTACATGTGACCCGCAGTACTGGTTGAGTGTATCTATAGATGTGTAAACCAAAGCAGTTCTTAGAACACAGATTTCCCCCCTCCCACGTGCTGTTTATTTCCCTTCACGGGGGCTGAGCGACCGTGATACAGATGAGCTGCTGGGTACTGTGTGCTCCCGGCTCCGGCCTGGGACGGGCCCCACGGAGGAAGCAGAGCACATCATCCAGCGAGAGAAAAATAAAAGGTCCCGAGGAGGAAAGAGACAGGCAAACGACCTCATAAACTTATTCTGTATTAGCAGACTATCAAGAAGCTCTGAGAAAAACCCATAAAAATCTCACACGATGAAGATCCACATAAACAAAAGACTGATCCGAATTCTGTTTCTTTTTGTCCCAGTCGATTTTAGACCTAAGAGGAGGAGCGCTCCCTCTCCCCTCCCTCCTCATACACACACACACACACACACACACACACACACACACACACACACACATGCATGCACTCACACAGCCCACCACTGCTTCATTTCCAAAACAGAAAAACGTTCCCAGGATCTGCTGTGGTCTGACTTGATAACTCACATACGTGAAAACGTTTTTATTTCTCCAGTTTGTCTTTATTCTTCTCTCACTTGCAGAAGGTGCAGGGCCCAGCTCAGGGACGGGGGACTGTTGGAGGAAGGACGTCGGGTGATACAGCTGCCGAACGCTCTAGATAGTGTTTCCTACCTCCTTCTCACTTCCTTTTTTCTATTAAACCAACTCTAAAAACTCTTTTGCCTGCTCTCTGACCATGTACGTCTCCTCCACTTTGATACTTCATCATGTCAGCTCTCTGGTCTCAGTTTGCTACTGGACGGATGATAGTCGTGCTTTCCACATCGACTGCAGGTTCTCTGAGGAGGGCGGTGAGGAATTTCGCTCTGCACATCCCCACAGTCCCCGGCCCCACAGCAATGGGCAGATGGGACTTCCAGATGAAAAGAACTAATAATTTATTTTTGCCGAAAAGGTGTGACCGGCAAGGCGTGCCTAGTCTCTAGCCCCCTGTTAAATCTGACTGCGTGCCGGCTGAAAGACTTTACCGCTCATCCCAGTCGGCAGCTGGGTGGAGAGGAATAAATGCATTGGTTCTTCAACACAAGGACAAATAAATACAGGCAACGCCGGGCACTTACATCTCACCACGCACAAGCATCGACGTAAGCATCTAACAAATATCAATTCACCGGGATCTCGTCTGGACGCAGTGAGGTAGGTAGTGTTATCCCCACATCACGTATGAGGAGACTGAGGCAGAGTAGGTAACTAATAGCCAGAGAGTGTCCGAGCTGGATTTAGACACAGGCCATGTGGGTCCCGTGTGTGCTCCTAAGGGCTAAGAGACTTTCCTGTTGCAGTGAAGCGGTGTGTTTTCAGCGGCCTCGGAATACCTCGGATACCTCGTCCGCTTATGTATGCTAAAGACCATCATCACTCAAGTCCAACGTAAAGAGAACTAATGATGTGATGTCATCTTCCGGGGAGACTTCAAAAGGAAGTAGGGCGATACGGGCACTAAGTAAACAGCGTCCCTTTGAAATGCAGGAAGGCAACTGTGCCATCCTGGGAGACCTCAAAATGGCACTACCCACGCTCCGTGGAGATACCGGCTCAAACGTCTCAACAAGCTTGAGGGAGGATCCCCTTCAGACCAATGTTACTATACGCCCGACAGAATCTTCCCAAATCCCTAATTTCTCAGCACAGAGAACCTCAGTGCAGCCCAAATCATAGCTACAGTTGGATTTGTTTACTGTGTTTTATAAATATGATCTTGCAAGCCCACACATGGCATGCTCGAGAACTCCAGATTAGGTACAAGAAGAAAAACCTCATCCTGGTGGTCAAATCATGGCAGGAAATGATGCCACCAGCAATTATTCATGTATTAGCAGTTGCTTAAGTACCATAAGGCTTTTAGGGGAAAAGACTGGGAGGCAGTGGTTGGAAATGAAGCCCCATTATTAATGTAGTCAAGCTATTCAGCTGGATTCAATAAAGTAAAAAGCCCTGCCCAGACCAGTGTCTGTAGTAGAAGATGCTAAGAGCTGTTTTTTAAAAATCTGGCTTTATTGAATCCAGGCTTTAGACACAGCATTCCTTCTTCCTGAATGGCGGAAAAATCATCCCGTGCATTTTAAGCCACTGGAGAGGAAATGGACTTAAGCTGTGTCAGGAAAGCGCAGTTAGATTTAAGGGAGAGAACTTCATAACATTCAAGGTGATTGAAACCTTGGTAGCCCTCTGGACATAGTGTCAAGACAGGCTGCGAAATCCTTTTTTATCAATTTGGCTCAGGTTAAAAACCACGACCGGGAGCCTACAGTGTGCCAGGCCCTATGTGGGTCCTGTGGGGCCCTGGGCGTAGCGAGGTGAACAAAATACAAGATCCCCTGCTTCTGAGGCTCTTACCACCCGGGGCTGGGGGTAAGCAGGAGCTCACACTGGCTAGCACGGGCAGACGTGTTCCCGTTTGGATGAACATCATTTGGTATTTCTGTCTGTGTGTCTGTCCCTCTCCACAGGCTTGCCCCTGTCCGCTTTTCGTGTCTCTGGCTCTGTCTTCATTGTCTTAGGACTGTTTTGTCCCCACATCCCAGACTCCAAGCCTCAGACCTCTCCGGCCTGGGCGGCCCGCAGGCATCTTGTGTGTTTATCCCTCCAACCACATCCTTGGCCAGCTGCTGCTGTTGCCTCCACTGCCCTCTCCAGTGGCCCAATTCACACTGCTCAGGGATGCTGAGACCTTTCTGATCCCTTCTCTCTTGTATCGTTGGCTGCAGAACCTGAGAAGAAGCCAGAAGAGTAGGCCAGTCCTTCGGTGAAGGCATCAGGCCAACGTGTTTCATATTCACCTGCTCAATATTTCCTGAATGCCAAGAACCCAGGGACAGAGGGCGAGGAAAGAAGGATTAGGTAAGACTCTGTCCTCCAGGACCTGATGATCTAGAGAGGGAATAAAAAAGACCTGGGGCCCCTGGGTGGCTCAGTGGGTTAAGCGTCTGACTTCGGCTCAGGTCACGATCTCATGGTTCGTGGGTTCCAGCCCCACGTCGGGCTCTGTGCCGACAGCTCAGAGCCTGGAGCCTGCTTCAGAGTCTGTGTCTCCCTCTCTCTCTGCCCCTCTCCCGCTTGCGCTCAGTCTCTCAAAAATAAATAAAACATTAAATAAAAAGACCCCAGCCCAAGGGAAAGCACAAATAAACTCTATGATGACATGAAATACAGCGACGACTCCCAGGAAGGGTCTAATTGATCCAGACAGTTATCATCAAAAACCAATGCCCCAAATGGGCCGAGTCCTTGTGCCAGATCAGCTCACCGGTGGTACCGTCTACCCGTGAGCAAGTCCGTTGCCCCTTTGTTAAACTGGGTGCTTTAATCCAACATGGGATATGGTTGCGGTCGGGGGCCCACAAGACACAACGCCTGGCCCTCGGTGTGAGGGGCTGGTCACCCTCTGCAGAAAGAATCTGCAGTATGGCAGGCACTCAGGCCTTTATCCACAGCCTGGCACGGGGCCCCGGAGAGAGACAGCTCACAGGACAAGAGGGATGCCAGCAGGTGCTAAGGTAGAGAGAGAGAGAGAGAGAGAGAGAGAGAGAGCGCGCGAGAGCTCCAAGGGGAGGAGAATATCCTGAGGAGGAGGAGAAACTTGGCCAAACCTTGGATTGGGCTTTGAAAGATGAGAGGATATGGATCTGGGAAGGGAGGGGGTTTACCCCAGACAGATTAGCTTCCCGGAGCTCTCATGGACAGCAGGGCTAATACACGCATATCCTGCCTGGCTCTGGGACGCAACCTCGGACGCTGAGGGTCCCCGTGGAGTGATGTTCCTAGCATCGCACTCTGTCACCTCCCATGGTTCTAAGATCCCCACAAAGTCACGCCGTGCCTGCAGCTCCCACTGCTCCCCCTTCCTTACACAGTGACCCTCCAGGCTAGAGCACTGGTGACACCGGTTTCCAGGTCCCAGGAATTCCTGGCAAGCCTGAATTGCCAGCTGGCTTTGCCCTTTTCCCGAAACTTCCCCCGATGGCATTAGGAGCTGGGCTTTTACTCCCACGCCTCTTCCCCAGCCACTGTGTGTCAACAGTAGCAAGAGAGTCAGAGGAGACAGAACATACTCCATGATGGCACACACGGGGAGGATGCTATGGCTGGGAATATGTGCACAAGGACACGAGTAGTCACAGAACCAGAGGCTACCCTCCGGTGTGCCACACCAGCTCTCACTGGCCAAGACCACACAATAGTACTCGGACCGTGGAAAATGCATATCTATGTAAACAATGAACTCACATGAAATATACTTGGGGGGAAATCATTTCAGAGACAAATAACATTACAATGAATGGGTGTTCCTTAGAAAGGTGTTAAACAGAGATAAGTGTTAACAAATCCTTCCAATACCGGGCAGATTATATAATCGTATTGACTTTGAGTGTGACAGTTCACCGAGGCGAAGTGGGACGTCAGATAGGTCTAGTTTGGGTGGGAAAACGTTAAACATCGAAGATTTAGGAATGATGCACTCCTTAAGGGAACTGGATTTATTTCTCATATTGGGTGA
Organism: Neofelis nebulosa; assembly: GCF_028018385.1. Lineage (NCBI taxonomy): Eukaryota > Metazoa > Chordata > Mammalia > Carnivora > Felidae > Neofelis > Neofelis nebulosa. Next base: position 13,742,941 of record NC_080792.1, on the reverse strand, counting down.
CCTACGTACCTCCCTCCCTCCCCTCTCCATTCCTTCCTTCCTCCCTCCCTCCTTCCCTTCCATGGAGCTAGACACTGGGCTAGATGCTGAGGCTACACACAAGAATAAGATACAATCCCTGCCTTATGAAGCTCACACTGTAGCTAGGGAGACGAAGAGCTAGCAAATTCTCATGTTGCAACACAAGAAGGTGCTATAATAGAGGTATGTGGAGAATGCTCTAGGAGCGTGAGAGAAGGTGGCATCTGTTTCCAATGGGGTTTAGGGGACTCCCCAGGCATATAATTCTATAATAAATATTTCTCAAATGTCCCATTGCTTGGGGTTTAGCTATCTTTCACAACTAGCTTTCCTCTCTGTCTCCCTCTCTCTTTCCCTTGTTCCCTTCCTCCCCCCCCCTTCTATTCATCTATTACCTCCCTCTCTCCATCATCTATCTATCTATCTATCTATCTATCTATCTATCTATCTATCTATCATCTATCTCTGGAACATTTTAGATCATGTAACTTGCTTTTTAAAAAAAAGTGTATGTATGTATGTATGTATTTTTGAGAGAGGGGGTGGGGAGGGGCATAGAGAGAGGAAGAGAGAGAATCCCAAGCAGGCTCCACACTCAGCACGGAGCCTGACATGAGGCCTGATCCCACAACCATGACATCACGACCGGAGCCAAAATCAAGGGTCAGACGCCCAACCGACCCAGCCACCCAGGTGCCCCGATCCTACCACTTTCTAAGACAGGTTCCTCTTCCTGCTGATGGGACAGCCTAGCTACCGAAGACCATTTTGCCAGCATTTGCCAAAGCTGACAAAGGGAGTTTGGAGTTCCTTCTCCAGAGGTCTTAAAATAGGACTGGTTTCAACTGGCTGGGACAGTTGGGTGGTCCTGCCTAAAGGCAGCAGGGACGACCAGAGGGCTTTTCAAGGGCTCCCGTACATCCTTGTTTCCTTCACTGCCAAGAACCTGTAAGTCCCTTTGGACCCTGAGCAGCTGCTACCCTGTCAGTACTGGGACTGGCTGCCCAGGCCAAAAGCTGAGGAGAGAAACAGCAGCCCTGGAGGGTACATTTCCACAGTCTTAGAGGTCATTGTCGCAGCCGGCTGCCATTCTAAGACAGACTGCCAGTGCTGCGCTGAGAATCTCACCAGGGTTATAATCCCCCATAACTGACATCAAGAGCCAAAAACCCATGACATGCTTGGACTCGGAATTTTGTTATGTAGCTTGCATTTTCTGATGCCCTGAAGCTTTTGATATGCTTCCAATCGGAGGGAAATGTAAACAGCTCCGATCACTGGTAAATTGGGCCTCTGTCGCACGAATTTCCAGAGGCTCCCTCGTGCTCTGCTAAGTAAAATGTCCTCCTGGAACGTCAGGGTTTGCTAGGTGGTCTGTGTATCCGTAAGAAGAGGAAGGGTCATCCGAGGACGGTGTCTAGAACACTGCGGACGGACGGTTACTGCACTTTCTCTACCGGAATCCAAAGTAAACAGGTGAACACAAACACCGCTTCACACACACGGAGGAGGCTCGGCGGCCGTGAGTCTTTATTTTGGGGTCTTCGGTTTCTGATAAGACCTGCTTATTGGCCTAAGAGTGCTGAATCGATAGGCCTGATTCTGAGGTCCTGGTTTATCGTCCCAGATTCTTAAAGTCTGACAAGGGCTTCACACATTTACAAGCACAGGCAGGCGGCAGGTGCCCAATAACGTCTAGCGACCTTCACTCCCTAAGTGATTCTATGGAGGGCTTCTTGGGGGCTGTTTGGAGCAACAGGACCTCGTTTTCTAAATTAAATGCAGACAAAAGAGTTGTGTTTTCTTTCAGAGATGGACACCAGGGGACATCATCAAGGTAATTTTAATCCTCTTTTTAAATTTTATCTTTGGGGAGGACAGAGATGGTCTGTTTTATATTCTTCTTTTTTTTTTTAACTTTTATATGTTTATTTATTTTTAAATTTTTGTAAGTTTATTTTTTTTTTAATTTTTTTTTTCAACGTTTTTTATTTATTTTTGGGACAGAGAGAGACAGAGCATGAACGGGGGAGGGGCAGAGAGAGAGGGAGACACAGAATCGGAAGCAGGCTCCGGGCTCCGAGCCATCAGCCCAGAGCCCGACGCGGGGCTCGAACTCACGGACCGCAAGATCGTGACCTGGCTGAAGTCGGACGCTTAACCGACTGCGCCACCCAGGCGCCCCTAAATTTTTGTAAGTTTAGAGAGAGAGAGAGAGAGAGAGAGCATGCACACAAGCGGGGGAGGGGCAGAGAACAGGAGAGGCAGAATCCCAGGCAGGCTCCGCATCATCCACGCAGAGCCTGATGCAGGGCTCGAACACATGAACTGTGAGATCTTGACCTGAGCCAAGATCAAGAATTGGACGTTTAACCAACTGAGTCACCCAAGTGGCCCAATGTTTATTTTTGAGAGAGACAGAGACAGAATGTGAATGGGGGAGGGGCAGAAAGACGGAGACACAGAATGTGAAGAAGGCTCCAGGCTCTGAACTGTCAGCACACAGCCTGATGTGGGGCTCGAACTCATGAACAGTGGGATCATAACCTGAGCCGAGGTCGGATGCCTAACTGACTGAGCCACCCAGGTGCCCCTGTTTTATATTTTTTTACGTTTTTCCATGTAAACTCATATAACTAATAGCCATATTACGATTGTAATCAGTGATCAGCACCTGAGAGGAAGCCCAACGCAGTAGCTAAGAACACAAACATGGGTCTAATCCTGGCTCAGCCACAAACTACTGTGTGAACTTGGGCAAGGTGCTAAATCTATCTCTGTGCCCTGGTTTCTTCATCTATCAAGTGGGGAGAATGATAGGACCTATCTCATTCAGTTCTTGTTAGGATTAAATGAGTTATTACACATAATCTGCTTAAAGTAGTACCTGGAGCATGGTAAGTACTCTATGTTAATTATTAGTATTATTAAGAATGAATAAATGACAGAGCTAATCAAAACCAAGCAGATGAGGCAGCATCTAGCAACATGGGTTTTATTTTATTTGTTTTAATCTTCCTTCCTTCCTTCCTTCCTTCCTTCCTTCCTTCCTTTTCTTTCTCCCTCCCTCCTTCCCTTCCTTCTTTCCTTCTTTCCTTCCTTCCTTCCTTCCTTCCTTCCTTCCTTTTCTTTATCCCTCCCTCCTTCCCTTCCTTTCCTTCCTTCCTTCCTTCCTTCCTTTTGAGAGAGGGCGCACATGAGTGGGGAGGGGCAAAGGGAGAGAGGGAGAGGGAGAGGGAGAGGGAGAGAGAGAGAGAGAGAGAGAGAGAGAGAGAGAGAGAGAGAGAATCCCAAGCAGGTTCCACATCCAACACAGAACCTGATGCAGGGCTCAAGTCTCATGACCATGAGATCAAGAGTTGGACACTTAACCAACAAGCCACCCAGGTGCCCTCGACCCTGGATTCTAAATGGCTGCAAGAATACAGCAAAGAGCTGAACTGTGCCTGTGCACAGTAAGCACTTGATGGTAGCAATTAGTACCTTGGGCACCTGGGTGCTACTCTTATTTTGAATTATTGTTTATGACCTTCACTTACTCTTGCAGAGCTCTGTGGGACCACATTACATTTTGCTTCCTCTCTGCCACCTTTGGCGTTCAGGGAGAAAAGGCTCTGACCCCAGCCCCACATCAGAGAGAATCTTCCACTAACATGGCAAAAATGCTTACATAACCCATAAGGCAGGCCCCTTTCTGGAGATTTTTCCCCGGCTTCATTATCCTTCTACAAGGTTTCCCTCCCGTCCTCTTCAAATCTTGAAGCCACCTGCACCCCTGGAAACCTTCATTCACTTGTACTTCTATTCTGCAGGTAAGGAAACAGGCACAAATGAAAACGTGAAAAGGGGGATGAAATCAATCAGACTAGTCACAGAAGGTCATTGTGCCATTATTGGCAGTTGGCTGGGCATTGGCACAAAGAGAATTAAACCAATCAGGCACCTTCTCCTAAAAACTTAGAATCAGAAAGAAGACAACCTTTTCATTAGACATTTTTGGTGAAGGGACTTTTTGGGAGAACACTGGAAAACAATTGATCCTTCAGATGTTCATAAAATATTTTAAGCTAAGTTTCTGTGGGGTTTTCTCACTGTTACAACTAATGTTTTCTTCCTTTCTGAATGCGGAGTGAACTTTTTGTGCAGAAGTCTAAAAACCCTGTTTTGCCGATGTATTCACAGGCATGTGTAATATAGATGACCACCCTGCCAATGGTGAGAGTTTATACACTTTTCAAGATTCAGTCCCCAGCCTAATGAGGTCTTAAGAAAAGGACAAACCCCTTAATTTCAAAGATCTGACCTTTGAAACTTTTAGGAAATAAAAGGATTTAAATAGCCTGCTGATACATTTCACAGTGCCTGCCTGCGATTGTTCTTGTGTGGTGTGAATAAGCCTGATTCACTGCCGAGGTGAGGGAGGTTAGGAGATCCTGATAAATTCAGATAAAGGGCAATGAAAATGCTTAGCAACTGAGGTCCCAACAGGGTTCAGGAGGCTTGCAAGAGAAAAGCACTTATAATCACGAGATGAGAAGGGCTACTACCCTCAACTGACAAATAGATAACGTCATTTATTTTGGCACAAGTCTAGTTAAGATCACTCACAAAAGATCTATCCGACGCCACGGGCTAAGTGAAACTAGAAAACTGCTAGGCAGAAATATATATGGTTACCATGCTTCGAGTTATAGGAGATAGAGGTAATCAATGTAATTAATAAAATCGAAAATCTGACTGACCTATAGTTGGGGGGGACATGTAAAGACACAGAGTATTCCAACTGACCCCTTAATGCAGAGCGCTGGGCTTAGCCACAGGCTTGCCATTCAGAACCCCACGAGGGAATGCAATCTCTATGAACAGTTTATCAAATGAAGGAAGCACATCACCAGGTAATCACTCGGTGAACAGTATTGACTCATTCGTGAGTATTAACTCCACATTCACCTGCTCACGGAGCGAGAGCAATTACAGACGTTAAAGATGCTCTGGCTGTTCGACCCTGAAGAACTGGTAAGAAGGGTCTTGCTTTTTAATCCAAATATAATTATTTTCCCTCCTCGGATCTTCAGGGGATCGAGGATCCTGTCCTCAGAGTGAGGATCAAAACAGGAAGGGAAGAATTTTCAACCACTAATTCTACCCGAAAATGTAAAAAGTCTCCTGTGAGACCCCGAAGGCAGAAAAGGCCATCTTTATGGAGCCCAGATGGGGCTGAACTCAGCATTTAGGCCTTTTCTAGCTCTTCTTTTTCTCCATTTTCTCCACTGGCTCTGCACAGTGATTAAAAACGGAGGGGAAAAGGCAGCTGATTGTCTAGCTTGCAAACATCTTTCAACACAACAGGTTTAGTTCCATTGCAGAAGTTACGATCGAGTCTTCTCTTTGTTTTAATTCCTGAAAGAAACTGGCATATCCAAGATGAAGAGAAATTCTGTTGCAGCGTATGTATCTTATGGGCTCACTGTTAAAACAGGCAAACTCTGAAAACACCAATTCCACCTGAACGTTTTGGGTGTTATTTGTTTAAACATGTTTGTTTGTTTTTTTAGTGAGGCTAAAAATATTTTCCCTTGGTGTTTCTGAAGGGACATTTAGACTAAAATAAAAATAAATGGCATGTTTAAAATGTTATATTCATCAGACCTGGGACCGAGTGCAAAAAACGGATGGAGGAAGTGAATGTTAGGACCTGTGTAGTAGTTTTCCTATTTTGACTGCTCTAAATAGATGTGGAAAAACAAATTGAAAGAAAAAAGTATATCTCCACCCTGTACAAGCGAGGAAAGAAAAAACATTACTCCTATTTGAGTTAAGCTTCAAAATAAATACATGTCCATAGAATAATTTTTCCTGTTATTGGATATCAAGTCCTGTTACTATGAACTATTATAATTATATGAAACTGCTTTTTTCATACCAGACTTTTTGCCATTGGGTAAAGTCTTGACAGGACTGAGCTGAGAAATTTTAGGAAGTGGTTATTAAGAAATATTTATGGTAGAATAATATTGACTCTAATAAAATTTGACTTGCAGTTTCTCTTTTTTTTTATTTGAGAGAGAGAGAGCGTGTGAGTGAAGGAGAGGGGTCAAGAGGTCGAGAGAGAGAGAGACAGAGAGAGAGAGAGAGAGAGAGAGAGAGAGAGAGAGAGAGAGAGAATCTTAAGCAGGCTCCACGCTCAGCATGGAGTCCGACATAGGGGTCAACCCATGTCCCTGGGATCATGACCAAAGTCGAAACCAGGAGTTGGGCGTTCAACCGACTGAACCACCCAGATGCCCCTTCTTGAAGTTTCCTTTTAAGTGAGAAAAACAATGAGAATCTTAGCAAAGAAAGGGACATTAGACACAGGGTTTCCTCCTTTGGATAACAGAACCCTTTGTTAGGATGCTTACAGCCTTGAGTCATCCATAAATTCCCTGAAAATATAAGGCTAAATGCCCTGTGTGAATTTTTCTGAAAAGAAGGTACGTAGCTTTAATTTAATTCTCAAAGATATATAGACATATTTATTATACACACACACATTTAATTTCGTGGAATCCCATTAAGAACCACAGAGCACACCCCCCTTTCAAAAACATTTATTGTCTGGCATTTCACCTACGATGTCACACGGAACCCCAAATCAAAATTAAGGGAGACCTTAACATTCTATAGGAGTCCGTCATATTATGCCCTGAGTCACCTTCCTCGAATAATCATCATTCAAAAGGCCGACATGAGTGACCCTCTGGTCACTTTCCAAGGCTCAGGTATGTTTCATGCCCTGGAACTTCGGGAAGCTAAGTCATCAGCACTCATGGAAAACACTGGGCAAGAATGTGTAAGCTTCGACGTTGCAGTAATTCTCCTTTGCTGAGCCTCAAAGGATATATGCTAATTTGAAGAATATTAATTTGTCAGCTGAGGAAAAAAAATGTATATAGGGAATGCATTTTAAGTTAGACTTGGAAAAGGCAGCTACCCAAAAGCCACAGTGAAACTAGCTAACAGTGCGCTGTTCTGTCTGCAAACTCTCTCACACAAATTATTTCCAGGAGTCACAGCCAGAGTATTTACCAACCAGCACGGCATGCACCCAGGCCAATCAGGGTGGATTTCAGCTGGCTGTAAACAGCTGTGCTGGGCCATCCCAGGTGAATTCCAGCCCCGGTTAGTTTATTTGAGGTCCCTAATGGTGCCAAACCTGTTTCACCAATGGGTTGAAGAAGAAACTCAAAGGGGAAGAAACCGAGCTCAGAGAAGTTGAGAGGTGGCCTGAACTAACTACCTACTAAAACACTGGAGATGAGATTCAAAGCCGCTTCTCTGACCCCCTCTCTCCCCTCCTTCCACTTTGCACATGCCCAGAAATGTTCTCGGGGAGCCCACCTTGCCTGGACCCTATGCCACAGGGGACAACAAAGCTGACTGGGACCGGTCAGCAGTCTACCTACCTAGGCACGTCTTTAGAGCCCGCGGGACAGGTGACCCCTGCTCTCGACTTTTCTGTGGGGCTTGCACTTCTTAGAACAGAGTGACCTGGGGTTGGCTGGCCAGTGGCACCAGCCTCGCCAGGATCCTTGAAGCCTGAGACACGCGAAGCGCTCACACCAGAGATGTGGCTTAGGAGGATGGGAAGGGAGGTGAAAACTGTGGATGGCACTTTGAAGCAAAGGTAAAGCTAAAAACCGGTGTCGGCTCAAAGTCCCGCCACGGTCGTTTGGTTGTGTACCTTCCCGGATGAGTTTGCTTTGTTCCTGTCAGCATTCTGCATGGTCCGCCCACAGGATATTACTTTATTAGGACGGGGAGCAGTGGCGGGAACAGAATTGAGTGTTTAGAGAACCCTTTTGATAAAATCGCTTGCCAGCTAATCAGTGTTTTCCATGACGACGAGACCCAGCCAGAGAAAAATGGGTCTGTCTTTCACCCTTTCTCCACACCCTTCTGACGGTAGAGACCCACTGGGGGTGCGAGGGAGACCTAGGGGACTGATGTGGGTGGTCAGGCACCCAGGGACCACGGTGCAAGAGCCTTCCTGCTCTCGGCTGCCTCGCAACGTCCATGCGAGTCAGTGCTTGCTCAGGAAATGTTGGCTGATTGAATGAGTGAGCAAATAAGTGAAACAAAAAATGAACGAATGAGTTCGTGGTGGGTATGTCCAAGGGCCGGAATCCTCAGACTTCGGTGGATTGCTGGGACCCCTCGGATAGAATGTACCAAACATGCCTTTGCTAAGGGCAGGGGAAGTGTTAACTATTCAGCCACACCTCTGCGTTTCCCACCTCATTCACCTGCACCACCCTGCCTCTCCGCACAACTAGCACAATGAACACCTGACAAAAAAAACCCACAACCAAGGCTCCTGGGTGGCTCGGGCAGTTAAGACTTCATCTCAGCTCAGATCACGATCTGAGTTTGCGGGTTCAAGCCCTGCATCGGGCTCTGTGCTGACAACGTGGAGCCTGCTCGGGATTCTCTTTCTCCCTCTCTGCCCCTCCCTGCTCGCACTCCCTCCCTCTTTCTCTCTCTTTCAAAATAAATAAATAAACATTAAAAAATAACCACAGAAAACCTAATGTCCCCTCGTCCTTCTCTGAATATCTACCCTGAGCCCTTCACCATCAGGCTGTCCACTCAGCCCGGAAAGGCCTGTCTTCTCCCTTCCCACTCTCCTAAAACAGCCTGCCTTAGGAGACCATGGACAAGAGCCACGTGGCCCGACAGGCCCTCCTCACCTCACCTCTCACCATCCGCCGCACGACCCTCCCACCCCCAGGCGTTTGCTGAAGACTGCCTTGGACTGGCAACTCTGCTCGTGTTTCAAACTGGATTTGGACCCCTCCAGTGTCAGAGAACCTAGCACCAGGCTTGGCAGGTGGATGTCTGTTGAAGAATAACAAAGACATCATGGCAAGTTAGGCTTTTCAAGTGTTTTGGCCTTTATGTTTTGGATGACCCCCAGGGAGACAGGGCCTCGAACTCTGGATTCAGAAGTGGCACTGGCTCTCAGAGACCTGGAGAGACGGGGCACAGGACGTGCCTGAGAAGTCGGGCTTCCAGGCCGACCTGTGTGCAGACTGACAATTCACCAGGGAAGGGCTGTAACATGCTCGCTGGAGCACACTCTCCCTACCTCCACGAAGAGACGACGGTAGAAAACGAACTCGCCCGTCCCTCTCCAGAGCCCGGCACCAAGCCAGCCTCACAGGTATGTGCACACCTCTCAACAGTGCTATCTGGTCACCAGCCACTTCTCTGAGCTGTCCCACAGTCCCAGTGAGCTGGAGGGATGGGAATAGAACCGGGGCCCTAGTCCTGAGGAGCCTAGGGATAAATCAGTAGGAGACTGGGGGCCACGAAAGCGCCTGGCTGTGGCATAAACCACCAGATAGTTAGAGCTTACGCTGCTTTGCTTAAAAACTGCACCGATAACACAGTCTGCCAATTCTCAATCTTAGGAGATCATCCGCCACCTGGACGTGACCGGCCGCTTACGAGGAAGAGGAAAGCGCTCCAAGATTCCAAGAGACTAAAAGGCTCCTAACTGTTGTTTAGAAATGTAAATGGCCCTAAATTATAACCAGAGAGGGAAATGCATCTAGGGGCAGGGAGGGCCATTCTGTAATCGAGTCTTGGGGCTGTCAGGCTTCTCCAACGCACAGGGCAAATACAGACGGTTTATAGATGTGGGCGAAGGTTCTCAGAGTGAAGAATGTCCATTTCCATCAGAGATTAAAATGCAGTTTGGGAAAACAATTACCTGCCTGGGATCCTGGGAAAGTAAAGCTTCCTGGTTTCTCTGCCAAGGAGAACGATTGTAAAACAAGGCCTGAGAATCTCACAAACAAGATTTTAGAATTTTATCCAAACAGCTGCAGTTCACCTTCAAGGAGCCCAGACGCACTTGGGTCTGATGGATGTTGCAACACCAAGTTCGAGGTCTCCCCGGTCTTGTGCCAAGAGCTGGCCCCACGGGACAAAGACAGAACAGTTGCTCTCTTAATGGGAGCAGAAAACAACCCCCCCACCCCCCACCCCCACCACCCAACCTCTCTGCTTTGTTGTGAAATTGTCACTGTGCCTTTGAGAAGAGATTAAAATCCTAGCCATGTCAAATTTAAAGGGCAGGTTCCCAGGCAGGGACTGGAGAGGGGTTTGGGCAGCGGTGGGGGGTGGGGGGTGGGGAAGCCAATTGCAGTGAATTTACAGAGGATTTGGGGATCACAAAAGTCATGGGCCTTGACTCAACTGAAATTAATGGAAAAGTACAAGTCTGCCATTTAAAGATAATAGTAAAATAAAGCTGCAAGGATATTCTGGCTTGTTCTGGGCCTCCATTCTTGAGCCTGCTTAGGAATCTCGGAGTAGGCTTCCTGAGGCACAGCATGGGTGCCACACAAGCGGCTGTTTTTACCTCCTTTCCTGCCCTGGACACACAAAGATTCGGCAGCCGAGAGGGAGGATAAATGGTCCACCCACAGCTGAACATTTCCTGAGGCCCAGGGAGGTGCTCGGCAAAGCTGCTGGAGTTGGTGGGGGGAAGAAAAAGAATATGAGTTCTCAAGGCATTGGCAGAAAAGACTAGAGAGAAAGAGGCCGTAGGAAAGTTCCCTGGCTTGGCGGCCTTGCCAGATTCTCAGACACGGGACACTCCGCCTTTAAGAAGGAGGCCCTGGATCCTTCCAGAGCCCCTGAATCTCTCATCTGGCTCCAAATCTTCAGAAGTGCTATATAGGAACCCCTCCACATATTCTCTCCTGACTCCATTTGTAAAGCGAGGAGACGGGTGACCGCAAAGACATTCTCATCCTGTGGGTTTGGTTCCCAGAGAGCGACCCGTTGGGGTGTGGGGAAGAGGGCCCCCAGCTCCACCTTAGGGAGGGAGCACATCTCAGCCCGGGGCCTGATCGTTTCCAGGCCTGAATATGACCACTGGTCTTTGGACAGACACTGACATTGAAGAAATATTCTTTGATTAAAGAAATCTTTTGATTAACGTCATTGTTGGCTCATCCTCCTTTCTAAGATGAGGGACAGGAGCTGTGCCCACCTCACGGGTTAGGGTTCTTACGAAAACGGAACGGGTGGGCATACATGGTGTGGCCCATCGTGGGTGCTGGGCAGACAGTAAATTTCATCACTGTTGCAGGTGCCATTATTCTCTGTTCATTCACTCAGCCTTCCGTTTTCTCGCTCGATGAACTTTCTATACTTTGACACCCATTACAAAGGTATTCTCATGAACATTTAACATCCCCCTTCATTCATGAAAGAACTCCAGGGGGTCCAGTCAAATAAGCATATGGCAGGCAATCTATGCCGTCAAGGAAGCACAAGTTTTGACATGATTAAAAAAGCCTTCCTTTCCCACAAGTTCCCTTCCTTCATTTCCCCTTTCTCCTTTCTTCTCCCTTCCAAATCCTCTAAAGATTCCTCGCAGACGTTTTATTAAGCCCTGACAGGTTATGGAAGGTGAGTTTCAGTAGTACGAAGATAAATGTCACTTACAAAGTCGTTGGCCAAATCATGAAGAGCGGGGGCGAGAGAGACCAAACTCCCCCCATAAAGCAGAAGCCCTCTGTGTTGCTAGGAATGCCCATCCTTGAGCAAAGACTGCGGCAGGAGTCCCCTCTCTCCCTTTGTGAAATGGAAACGGAATCATCTGCCAGCTCCCTGTCCTACAGGGCTCCTCGTGCAGCGTTCAGTCCCTGGAGAGAGGAGGTGGAGGCAGGCTGTCTGCCCACCCCATCCGGGCTCAGTCTCCAGGGTGTTTTCCACCCTCCCAGCCCAAGCAGAGCTATGTGAATGATCGCTACCAGCCAGCTCGGTGGCGGGGAGGCTGCTCTGCTGAGACTCTGTTTCTGGGGGCTGACACTGCAGGGGGGAGTACGGGGATCTCCCATCAATACAGGAGACCCGCTTCCTGCAGTGGGGACCCATCACCAGTGCTTTGCTGGTGGTGCTTTGGAGCAGGGCTCCTGCGGGAGCTGCCCCCATGGACAGACACGTCCTTTTTCCTATTATAGTTACAACAAAGACAATAAGCAGCAAATCCACCGAGGGTCCTCATGGGCTCCCACTAATCAACATCCTCACAATGCCCGTGGAAACTTGTCAATGCACAGACCCTCTGGTTCACTGCGGTCCAAGGGGCTTCTCGTGCCTTTAAAAATAAACATTAACGCTGCGAGGGCGCTCTGTTTCATTTTGCACTCTTCCTAGCTGGTGATGGAAGGCTCCAAATGAGACACTTTCAGGGCAATCAAGTGCAAAAAAGGGACAGAGGACACTCATTGTTGCCTGTCTAGTCAGAAATGAAGAGATTTTGCCTTGTTTGGCCAGGGGTTACTAATTTCGAGGATGCCAGTTTTAGAGTTCATCTCAGTTTGACTTGTAAATGAAAGGTGGAAACTAGCCAAAATTACCCTGCTGTGTGGCTGCTGGCCCCAACATGCCTCACAACCCGGTTTCCATGCTGGGGTGGGGCAGAAGTTCACTGACATCACTAGAAAGTTCAGGAAACTAGGAGGTGGGACACAAGCAGTGGAAGACGGTGAGGCTCAGGTTCGGCGTATGTCCCGTGTTTCCACTTGACCCTTCCGTGTCCTCACCTACAGAGAGGGTGAGGGTTTGGCTTTCTCTTACAGAGGCGCTCTTGGCATTGGCTGTATCAGAATTGCCCAGGAGCTTGGCAAAAATACAGTTGTGTGGGCTCTTCTGTGAGGCCAGGCCTCTGGAGTCTTTGGTAGCTGTCCTAAACCAAGACTTCAGAACCACTGCCTTTCAGGACAGTGGAGAGAAATAAGGATGAGAAGAGCTGGTAAAGGTTTATTGAAATAGAAATGTAAATTTCTTCTAATACTTTTTTTTTCAAAGCTTATTTATTTATTTTGAGAGATAGAGAGAGTGACCAAGTGCGGGAGGGACAGAGAGAGAGAGGGAAAAAGAACCCCAAGCAGGCTTTGCATCGTCAGCACAGAGCCTGATTTGGGGCTCGAACCCACGAACCGTGAGATCATGACCCGAGCCGAAGTTGGATGCTTAGCCAACTGAGCCACCCAGGCACCCCCGTCCTTCTCCCTTATCTGGCTTTGCCTTCACCTTTTCTCCTGTCCTTTACACAAGTCACTCTCGTCTTCCTAACAGCGAAATCACTCCGGGAGCTCCAAGTGCCACGTGCAGAGGGTCTGGAGGACTGGGTTCGGGATGTGGCCTGGGCGTCAGGATCGTTAAACACTCCACAATGACTCTAACGTGCAGCGAAGATGTGTGGAGACCTGCTTTATTTGGGTCGGTCAGACGCAGCCTGCAGGATCAGGAAGGTCACCTGAACACGGCCAGGCTGACAAGGTGGCTGCCTACGGTCCCGCTGTTTTCAATAAAGCACCACGAAGAAGCACGCAAGTGGCCCCGATGACGCTCTAGCCGTGTCAGCCGAGAACACCTGGCCGTCCCGGCTGCCCTCCCGGAGCGAGAAGCCCAAACACCTCCATGGGCGAAGTGTGGCTTGGCGGGTCTGTGCAGAGGGACTCTGAGAAAACAGAGTCTCCCTTGGGACCAGTGGCTGTCCGCAAGCTGTGTGACAGCAAGGAACGTGGCTAGCACAGCCTCCCTGCATTTTACTTTTTTATTAAAAAAGTTTTTGTTTTGTTTATCTATTTTGAGAGAGAGAGAGAGAGAGAGAGAGCATGAGAGCAGGGGAAGGGCAGAGAGAAAGGGAGAGACAGAATCCCAAGCAGCTTCTGCATCAGCACAGAGCCCGACATGGGGCTCCAACTCACGAACCGCAAGATCATGACCTGAGCCGAAACGAAGAGTCGGACACTTAACCCACTGAGCCAGCCAGGCGCCCTTCCCTGCATTTTAAAGAGCCCGAAACGAGGGGCGCCGGGGCCAACTCGGCTCTCCTGGTGAGACCCACACCACAAAGCAGACCTTAAAGCTAGCTGGCCCTTCTGCAAAGCAGCTCTCCGGTGTCGTTGCACACACAGACACACAGGCCTGGCACAGGACGGACAGTTTTACGTGGAGCTCTGCTCTGCACCAATCTCCTTACGGAAGTCGTTCAGACTGTTACAAAACCAGGGTGTTCCCGCCCTGGGCATTTGTCTGAGGACGAGGGCAACTCCCTGCAATGGATTCTGGAGATGACCCAGCCTGCAGCCCCTCAGGGATGGGCAGGCTGGGAACAGAGCATTACTGAAACAGCTGAGGCTTGTGCACACCGTGGAAGTCAGGGTAGTGCGGCGGGAAGCGCGCGCTCTGTCTCCCGCACTTGGCACGGAGCCTGGTGCACACAGGTCGCCAATGAGTGAGCAAACGCATGTCATGTTGAAGGTGGAGTTGAAACCCACTACTTGCCACGGACAAGGAACTGCTGAGGAAGGCTAGCGAGCACGGGGCTTCCCACACGGAGCGTGCCCAGCTGGCGGATGGGAGCACAGAAGGGGCCAGGGCACATCCTGAGCGCCAGCCACCAGGGAGGGCTGGAAAAGGCCCCCTGGGATGCCCCTCCCCTTGGCTGCGGGCCAGGAACGAGGAGGAGAAGAAGAGTAGAGGCGGTGTGTCTGCTCCTCCAGCTCCCCAGGTGAGGAAAGCGGGCCCTCCGTGGGAGCCTGTGTCCTGGGCCATGTCCCCGATCCCCCGAGGCCCCGTGCTCAGCTGCGCCCGCCAGCACCTCAGGGAGAGCTGAAGCAGCTGCGAATTGAGAGGCTTTGCAAAGGCGGCAAGAATGAAACCAACTCCACAAAGGGCACCGAAGACAAAGGGCGCATTGGAATGGCTACGTGTGCAGCAGGAGTTCAGAGGGAGGGGACACCAGGCCATCATCCTCTGTGGGTGTGGGGAGCTCAGAAAAACGTGTCTGAGAACTCGACACAGATATCTGGAATCACGCAGTTGGAACAGTCACCATTTGCTGGAGAGATTCCTCCGCTCTCTCTTTCCTCTCTCCTGTGTACTTTACACAGTGCGATTTATTTTAGCAGGAATAACTGTACTCCCCTCTTACGGCCTGACTAGGAGCTTATTTGGAAGGCAGCTTGCCACGGAGCGCTGACCCTCCACTCCACGGCGTAGGAGGCCTGCCCTTCAAACACGCACTGCCCCGGGGACCACACAGGCACAAATATGTGGCAGCCAGTGCAGAAAAGAAAAAGGCACCTTGAAGAAATGGAACGGACCGGATCCTGGAGAGTTTGACTACGTCCCAATGGATGTATTCAGGGGATGGTGACACCAATCAGAACACACTTGTCGGTCGTCGGTAAGATGGAAAGGCCAACATTGGCAGCGCCCATGCCAACCTTTCTCCTTTCCTTAGGATTAAGCATGTGACACCATCGTGGTGCCATTACCTTGACCACCAACACAGTCTCCTAACTTCTCGTGTTCAGACTCTGTGCTCACTAAGCTACCTCTTAAGCTCATCTGGCTTCCCAAGAAAATCTACCCACAGAGGGACCATGGGCTGGGGCAGGTGAGCGTCTGTATCTCCTTACAAATGAATATGCTGGCACTGTGGGCTGAACACCTGTCCAGTGGGCTGTTAGTGGGAGTCAGCCCCTAAGAGATGGATTTGTCCTTGAGGAATGGACACATCAGGTCTCTGTGCAGCCGCCATGAGGTTCACACCCCATGCCGCGGTGAATCCAACAGGTAATGTCACCCTCAGAAGCCTCTTAGAGTCACCCTCTTCAGCTTCCCGTGCCGGTAGCCCAACAAATTGTTGAAAGCCTTCCATGGCTGCTTCTTGAACTTATGCACTTTCCTCAAGAGTAGATTCAGAAATGACCAGAGTTTTGCAGGGTGTGGACGCCTTGCGTGATTTCCACGGTGCAAGGAGCAGTGGGCATCGGTTTCACTCCCTAGCTACGTGGAAAATTTCACAGCGGATATAAATTCTGATCTGTTTATTCCTTCAGCCACCCCTGATTCTAATATAGTCAGACTGAATTCCAGTCAGAAAGGTTGCCCAGTGTGAGAGATGTCTGCTCTTAAAGAACAAAGGATTTAGTTGGGGAGATATATACATGAAACGATCAAGCATAGTCAATGACACAAATAAAAACATAGCCCAAGCCGATAAAGGAATCAGCCAGAATTGAGTGGAGTCAGCTTAGTGTCATGATAAAAAGGACGGGTCTGGAAGTCAAATGGACCCGGATTCTAGCGCTCGCCTGTTTGTGACTTGGTAAGGTACAGGCGAGGCTCAGCAGGGTGGGAACAAAGTGCCTGACGCATGGGAGGTGCTGGAGAAACGGTCACTAAGCAATCTCCATGCAGCAGGGGAAAGGGGAGGACACTTTATGCTCACTCTGTATCAGGCACTATTCTCAGTGCCTTATCGCATTAGCTCATCTCACGTGGCAGCGACCTTATGAGGTAGGTACCGTTATTAACTCCGTCTACTGATGAGCAAAGCAAGGCCCGGAGGAGTTAAGTAATTTGCCCAAGGTCAACACAGCTAGTACGTGAGAGCTGGGATTTGAATCCAGGCAATGTGGGCCCCGAGTCTGGGATGTTAACCACTTTCCAGTCTTTTCTCATTACATACGCCACACACACCTCTTTGAGTCCTACTCATTACCGGACAGAATTGTCAAGATGCCTTAGATATTTGGGATGAATATTGAAAATATTATAAATCCCTTGCTTGTAGGGAGTGGCTGTTTGGTGCGATCTCTGTGGATCACTCCGTGACCTCTCCAAGACAGTGATGTGTACGGACTATTTCTGTCTCAGTTAATATACGGCACCGTATAAACACTGACTCAACCAGAGAGCCTGGACAATAAATTATCACCATCCCAAGTGCTAAAATAGCACTTGATTTTCTCTCTGCCCGAGCATGCTATCTATTTATATTTTGCTTACTTCTGTGGCATTCACAGTGCTTTATACACATTTCATCACCGCTACACTTCTGTCAATTTATTGTCTCTATTATACACATGTGACTAATGTACCCAACAACACTGAATATCACTACAGGGCTCTCAGTTTTCAACTAGCTTTTTTATCTAAGGGATTTACCGACTGCATTTAATTTATAATTGGTGGAAATTTGCTGACAATTAGAAGAATAGCATTTTACCGTTTCTTTTGTAACTAAATTCATTTTGTATATGATACGATCATTCTTGTCCCTGGATAGTAACCATGTATTATTTTTTATCCTTTACAATTCCATTTATGGCTGACCTTGAATCGGAATAGATCTGTTATTTTTTTTTTCAAGTTAATTTTTTTATTTTGAGGGGGAGAGAGGCGAAGGAGGGGCAGAGAAAGAGGGAGAGAGAGAGAGAGAGAGAGAGAGAGAGAGAGAGAGAGAATCTCAAGCAGGCTCCACCCTGTCAGCCCAGAGCCCGATGTGCAGCTCAAGCTCATGAACTGTGAGATCATGACCTGAGCTGAAATCAAGAGTCAGACACTTAACTGACTGAGCCACACGGGTGCCCCTAGATGTGTTATTTTAAAACTACAAATACAATTGCCTTTTTTCCTCAGTTGACTTTCTGAAGTCCAATATATACAAACGTCTTATTTTTTCAGGTGGATGAGGGCAGGGACACAGATGCATTTTCAAATTTGGTCTTCACCTTTTCGGTTTTCGTATTCATGGGCAAAAAATAAATTTAGATGATGAGACGGAGTAAGGAAAAGAACCCCAGAGAAAGATTTCCTTGACCAGCTGGAGGACAGATGAGAGCCCCAAATTCTGGCGTGCATAAACTGGAAAACCAGGTTTGTGCGTTGTCAGGAGTTAACAGAACTTAAGATTTAGAAGCAGGCCTTAGTGCCGAATGTATAAAGAGAAATGGAGCGAGGGTTGTCATCTGATGTTTCTGTCAGTGACACATAAAAATAGCCCAAATGCTTATTAGCCTAAGGCTGGGGGCATTCTGTTTCCTTTTGTCTCTCCTCGTGTGAATATCCGTCCTTGTTATTGAAAACAGAAACTCCAGCCTTAAGCATTTCCCGGCTTCAAAATAAGGATATTATGCCACAGTCCCTGTCCAAGAACCAGCAGTTACTTCCTTCCACAGGAGCCCCTGAAGTTTTCCACCTTGCCCAGGCGTGTCACCTGCCAGGGTGAATTTACGAAGAAGGGAAGGTATGACCAGACACGAAGATGACTCCTAAATGCCCTCAGGATCAATGATGGTGTTGGAGGAATGTTTAGAAACAAAGTCATTTATTCTGGGCGGTTTTGTGCCATGATATCAAGAGCCCTTAACAAGGTCCAGGAACCAATCCGTAGTCAAGATCCTCATTCACAAGAGAAGGCCAGGCACTTCACACATGCACCGAGTTCTCTTTTACCTCTGGACATCAGTTCTCTCGCCGCAGATAACTGGGCACTTCAATTCCTTTTCTTTCAGGACTTTGTTCCCATTTCCTCTAAAAAGCTTTTCCCAAAATTGGGTCAGATTCCCTATTCCGGGGGCATGGTCCCACGGCTATGCCAATCCCACTTACCTTACAAGGTTGCAAAATGCCAGCAGCCCCTGAAGACCAGGTCCCAGGAAAGAGTTGAGTGGGAGAATGGGTGGAGGGTGGCAGGAAAGCAAGAATGGGGATGGGGGCTTGGAAGGGCCTGTCTAGGACTGTTATTGTGACTTCTACATGGCCACCCTGGGTGGACCCTATGGAACTGTGGAAATCTTGTAAATCAAAACCAGGCCAAGCCTAAAATTAGTTCAACTAATAGAAATTACATTACTTGAATGTTTCCAAAGCAGGTCTTGCTTTTTTATTTTTCTTTGTTCTTCATCTCAAGAAAATAAACAACGGTATGGCGTTCAAATCTGAATCAGGCCCGGCCCTGAAGGCTGGAGCGGTTTTCAGATGGCAGGTGGCATGTCCCACTTGGCCCTGCTCATGGAGGGCTGGCGTTTACCCGATGGAAATATCAGCAGAACCAAATGAGCTTGGGAAGTTTCCATTAGCTTCATAGCTATAGGGTCAGAGCTCAGACAAATGTGAAGCAAGGAATAAATAATCACAATGGTGAGTGAAATGTGCTCAAAAGCAAGATGATAACGAACGATTAAAGCATGTTTGCTGTTATATCTTTTTCCAAAGTTATCTGTTTCAACAGCAAAACAGACGCTCAGAAATTAATTCACCAGTGCCACGTCTCAGGCAGAACGACATATGGAAATAGCACGGTCTTTGGCGTTAGGCCGGGCTTGAGGGCTAGCTCCCAAACTTCCTTGGCTACACAACTTTGGCAAGTTACTTAAGTTGGTCCAGCCTCCACTTCTTCATCGTCTGTCGGGGTTTTGTGAGGTTTACAGAACATATAATACAAGTGTTCAGCTCCTGGTTCAATAATAACGACTACTGCGATCGCCATTATATTTAACACCATTGGAGAAACAGTAAAAACATCAGTTTGGAAATTATGAACGACCCTAAGCTGGACTGAAGTTTAGTTGCTTATGTGATATGCATAACGGTCTGAATAAGCAAATCAGAATGCAAACTAGAAAGTAGCTGACAAACAGAAGACAGGAAACTTTCAAGCATTTTAATAACACCCGTTTTACTATAAACAATATGGGTATGTAAGCTAATCTTTAAAAAAAAATTTTTTTTGATGTTTATTTACTTATTTTTGAGAGAGAGCACAAGCTGGGGAGGGGCAGACAGAGAGAGGGAGACACAGAATCCGAAGCAGGTTCCAGGCTCTGAGCTGTCAGCAAAGAGCCCAACGTGGGGCTTGAACCCGCGAACCGTGAGATCATGACCTGAGCCAAAGTCAGACGCTTAACCAACTGAGCCACCCAGGTGCCCCTAACTAATTTCAGTTTGTATTACTTTGTCATAATTATTAATTTTATTTTACTAATTTTAATTACTTTTAATTTTAATTTACTTTATAATACTCCATAATTAGTAAATTATATTAACAGGACAGTATATTTTATATCCTTCCAAAAAATGCTATGCTTATACAGCACACTCTCCATACAGACTTCAACTTTTCCACTCTACGCTAATCTCACGCATCTTTCTATGTCAGTTCATAAACATCCACCGCGGTTTTTAACAGCTATATTTAATTTCATAATACCAATTTACCATCATTCAGCCAGGCCCCTGCACAGATATTTCTTTTTCTTCCTCAGTTTGTTTGTTTGTTTGTTTTATGCTTTTGCTGCAAAAACAAAATAAATAACGCTATGATGGATGTCCTTCCATATACATGGGAAAACCCCTAGAAGTGAGATTGCTGAGTCAAAGCGCACACAAACTCAGTATTTTCAAAACTGAGGTCAAACTGCCCTCCAAAAAAATTCACCAAAATATACCTTCCTTTAATGGCGTGTGAAAAAACAAAAACAGAAAAACCCCTGACTGTTTTACACTTGCTTCCCCTAACTCTCGCTCTTTCTAGACATGACCCCGAGAAGAAGGTACAACCTGAAGTCATCATAGTAACTGATTTAAATATTTACCCTTTGATATTTACCCTTAATTCGTGACAGTTTCTTGCAGGTCTCATCTGGAAATGCTTCCTTTAGAAATGTAAACAACACTGGAGGTCTAAAAGTTTCTGTTCCTCCTAGCTTAGGTGTATCAAGTCCCTCCCGTCAAGGAGGGGGCCAGGAAGAGCTCTCCAGCCCCCCAAAATAAAAAGCAACAATCAAGTTAAAACAACAATCAACCAAGACAATTCACAGATAAATGCATCCAGGGTTGCATTTACTCAAGGTTTCTCCGCGTGAGGCTCAGCGCTTAGGTATTTCACAGACACGATCTCGCTTTAGGGTCTGTGTATTTGCGGGCACTTATGAGCCCAATAAAAGCCTCCCAGGTTGCCCGATGAGACCTGGGAAAACGGCTGTCCTTCACCTCTGGTGACAGCCGTGAAGATATCAAAGATATCAAAGCCCCGCACCCCCACCATTTCCCACTCGCCCAGCCCCCTCCCCCAACTCTCCCCCAGGGAAACGCGGTACCCCTTTGAGCCAGCATAGGCCGGCCATCTGTTGGCCCCAAATCCCCATAACTGCTGTTCCTCTTGCTGACCCGAAGCTTGGGGAGATGCTGAAGTGTCTTCTGATCATTGAAAGAGATGGACAGGAGTTTGACGCAGTTTGGGTGTTACGTGTAGTCTGTTCTATCTGAATTCTATGAACCCTGGTCACGGAGAAGTGGTCTTTCAGATAACCTCCGGGTAAAACAGAACGGCGAACGAACCAGAACGCCTCACTCTTCTAGCTAACCGGGGACGCCACCGTACTCAAGTATTTCACTCCTGCTGTCAAACTGAGCAAAAGAATAGATGCCCCCCTCCCAAGGTAAAAAAATGTGAGCAAGACCATTTCCCTAGTCAGAATCCAGCATGGCTCTGTCACACACACACACTGACAAATGATCTCCCAGGGAGCAGCCACATCACTGAGGTTAGACCCAAAAAGTAATTGGTTTGGAATGCAGAGCTTGACTAAAGGACTTAAGGCCCCAGTATATTCTCTAATACATTTAAAACTTTTTTTCTGAAAGTTTTCCAAAAATCAGTTTTGTTTTGTTTTGTTTTTTTACATTTATTCATTTTTTGAGAGACAGAGCACGAGCCGGGGAGGGGCAGAGAGAAAGGGAGACACAGAACCCGAAGCAGGCTCCAGGCTCTGAGACTCAGCACAGAGCCCGACACGGGGCTTGAACCCACAAACCGCGAGATCATGACCCGAGCCGAAGTCGGACGCTCAACTGACCGAGCCACCCAAGCGCCCCTCAAAAATCAGGCTTTTGAAAATGAATCTACATTTTCTCCTCAAATTAACAAGACTCCCCCCTTCCCCCAAGCTCGGAGACATGCTCCATGAAGTATCAGAAGCTGGACACCAACAGCATTGTGGGACTTAGCAGAGCTCACCTTTCAGACAGCAGGCCCGCCACCATCACACCCCCACTCTGCTGCCTGTGAGGGAAGGAGGGATTCTCCAGACTCCCTTTCTGAAGGTCAAGTCCCCGGTAATGGTTTCTGAGCCCCAGAAGCCAGGGGGCTGCCCCAGAAAAGGAAACCACTTTGAGAATCTTTATTTTAGTAACTATAAATCCCCTTGGTCTGTCTATTGACAGGCCTATCTTCCACCGAATTCCACTTTCTAGCCAGAAAAATTTTAGTGACATTCCAGTATATTCAGAAACAGGTCATTTGTATTCAATAGCGTCACTAACCTACTCAAATGAAAAAGTGCTTTTTGTGTGTGTGAAATACATCAAACTCTATTTAGGTATCTGAGGCAGGTTTCTGTGAAATCACTTGCTGTGGGTATCCGTGCGCAGCAGCTGCTTACTGAAGAAAGGAAGCCAGCCTTGGAGTTCAGGATAAGCCCTAAAGGTTTCTGGAGATTCTGAAATCGGTGCCAGAGAGTAATAAGCCTGTAAGACAGTTAGCTTGCAAAGGTTGTAAGAGCGGTGCACTGGGATCCCCTTAGGACAGGCTGTTGTATGTGATTAATTAATCACTGACCAATCGGAAATTGCTAAATATTGAAGTGAAATGGGAAATTAAAAAAGAAAAAATTAAAAACAAAAAAGCAAGCCCTGGGGCGCCTGGGTGGCTCAGTAGGTTAAGTGTCTGACTTTGGCTCAGGTCATAATCTCACGGTTCGTGAGTTCTAGCCCCTCATCAGGCTCTCTGCTCTCAGCATAGAGCCTGCTTCGGGTCCTCTGTCCCCCTCTCTCTTTGCTCCTCCCCCACTCTCTCTTGCTCCCTCTCGCTCAAAAATAAATAAACATTAAAAGAAAAAAAAAAAAAGACCTGGCTTTTCTTTCTTTCGAATTATTAAAAAATAACCTAAAAGTATAACGTGTGGCACATAAATCACCCACAATTTGGGCGCCTCCTTCCTTTGCGTGACAGCATGTGTATTCAACTACTCTGCACTCAGTGTTCCAGGGGCTGGGGCTGTTGTGGCAAATAAGCCAGGCATGGTCCCTGCTTTCATGGAGCTCGAAGAATACACACACAAAGCACAGTTATCTAGAAGAGTGAGGTGTTCTGGTTAATATGAATATGCATAGGATGAAAATATCTGGCAAACTAAAGTGGGGTGACGGGAGAGGCAAAGACTGGGGGAGCTTCTGTGAGGGAGTGACCTTTAAATATTTGAAAGACAGGAAGGAGGGGCCCTGGGACAATCAGGAGGAGTGCGATCCGGGTAGAGGTCACAGGCAGCAGAAGGACCCGAGAGCGGGGGAGCTTGCTGTGTATGAAGATCAGGAATCCAGCCCGCATGGCCGGCGAGCAATGGGTAGGCGGTAACAGATGAGCTGGAGAGCTGTGAAGGGATCAGGCCGGGAAGGACTTTGGAAAGGAGTGTGGATCGTGGCTGAAGCGTGATGGGAAGTAATTCAGGTGATAAGGTAGACGGAAACACGGTCTTCTGCAAAGACCCCAAACTAGAGAGATGACCGAAGACGGTGGGGGGGGAAGAGGTAGCCGAAGTTCCCGACAGCCCTCAGTGAGGCTCGGAGAAGCTCTGATGGCAGCTGGGTTCTTGGCATGACATCAGCATGTGACACCACAACCACAGCACACGCCATTACATCAGCACTTGTTTGGTCAAGACAGAAGTCAGCAAAAGGCCTTCTCCCTTGACCGTGCCCCAGCTTCCACACTTAATCCAGCCTCTTACTCCTCCTCAGAAACACCATCCTGGTCTACTCTCTGTGTTTAGAGACATCAAAGGCTTTGGGTCCCCAAGCACCGGCAGATTCCATCCTTCTCTGTTCACTAATTTTGGGGACAAAAAATACAGGGAACTATCTTTGACAGGCTTAATGTGTTTCATCAAAGAAACAAGGTTAATCAATTCTGCAGCCATACATGGGTACGTTTCATGATACCAAGAGCAAAACTCCCAAATATCAGCACCCCGTGATGAATGTCACACTCAACCATTAAAGACTTATTTTTAGCAAAGTCAACCACTAAGTTCTGAGCCAAATGAAAGGTCATGTGTTATCTGAGAAGCACATGGTGCTGGGGTCATCAAAGAGCTAATCTGGGGTGAGGTGTCCATGGAAGATGCTTGTTATGAAAGCAGAGAGTACTAGAGTGAGTTCTGTTATTCAGAAACAGAAATAAATTGGTACAAATGGTAAAGAGAGCACGGGCTTAACAACTAAATTTCAAATGACGGGGCGCCTGGGTGGCGCAGTCGGTTAAGCATCCGACTTCAGCCAGGTCACGATCTCGCGGTCCGTGAGTTCGAGCCCCGCGTCAGGCTCTGGGCTGATGGCTCGGAGCCTGGGGCCTGTTTCCGATTCTGTGTCTCCCTCTCTCTCTGCCCCTCCCCCGTTCATGCTCTGTCTCTCTCTGTCCCAAAAATAAATTAAAAATGTTGAAAAAAAAAAAATTCAAATGACATTTCCAATGAGTCCAATGAAACGACATTTCTTGATATTTATTATTAACATTGACCAAAAAGAATGTGCCCTAAGATCTCTCCACCTATTTTTCTTGGAGGGCATCGTGGCCATACATCAAAGACATGGTTCTAAAAGCATATGATCACATCTAGAACGGTGCTGAAGACACCAGAGGAGATTTATTTCCTTACTAGCATGACCTTGAACAAGACAGATTACATTCCTAAGCCTTGGCTCCTCATCTGTAAAAAATAATGATAATCATATTCATCTTCCATAGGGTTGTTGTGATGAAGGTAGGAGATAAAGCATCCAACACAGCACATGACAAAGCCAGAGACGTCCAATAAATGTCAGTTCGCTTTTCCTGTAGCTTTCTGCTCCCACGGCAATCCAAACTTACAGCAAGCTAAGAGTTTTCCTTTTTGTATACATTTTTAGCACCATCCGATGGCTTTATACGCCACAAAAGGATTGGAATTTTTGCCTGTTCACAGCTGACTCTTCAGAACCCTGACAAGTCCCTGTTCCAGAGTCCATGCTCAATAAGTAATTATTGAATAGATGACTCGGAGGTTATAGTGACATGAGGCTGAATGTGAAGGTCAATCTTCATAGCTGAATTGCCCACATTTTGGGGGGAACAGATATATTCAGAATGCGTTCAGATAATCAACTTAGACATGCAGCCATCACACAAAATAAAGGATCAAAATCATCTATTAAAGACAGCAGTGGCTTCAACTACACATTTTGGTACTTTAGCTTCAAATAAAGCATTAGTGGGAAAAGTCTGGCCCCCAGGGCTTATAGCTCAGCAGGAGGTCAATGGTCCCCAGGAAAGTGGGAACTTAAGACTTGGCCTTGAACTCAACTCCGGCTCGCTGAGGGTCAGCCCGAGGAGGTCCTGATGCCTGCAAGGCCACCTCTCAGTCATCACCCCTCCAGGGCTGGGGCTGCCCCAACATCAGAGTTGTTGGGAATTGGCCAGAGTTACGCCAGAACAGAAGAAAACATCATGCTGGGGAACAGGAACCCACTTTGGTCCGAAAGCTAGGGAATCAGGAGTCGGCTGTGCCACTCTCAAGCCGTATGGCTTTGGGGAAAGACGTCTCCTATCTGCCTACGCACACTTGGCTTTCACCACGTTTAAATGATCGCCATTGACCTCATTTATCTCTCAGAGGTCAAAAGCCCCATGCCTGGGCTACGGCAGCCCCGGCCACTATCCATCCACACGGCCTTGCTGTTGTGAAAAATTACATGTATGGAAACCGCACATGATAATCGCGGGAGAAAACAAGGAAGAGAAATTCACTCCTTTACCCTCTTTTTCAAGAAGTACGGTTCACAATTGCTCACATCTGGCATGCCTCAATGGTAATCATTTGCAAGTTTCAAAAATGTTGAACCTTGAAAGTGAAATAAGGGGCTTTATCTTCAAAAGGGAAATTAAAGACCTGGAGCAGACCACTTGGGACCTTTTTATTACACCTGGATAATGGCAGGTATGATTACTCTATGCAGCAGCGTGTTCTTATGAATAGGCTAACACATACCCTTAGGCTGTAAAATAGTGCTTTAGGATATAACATGGTGATTCAGATACAAAATAAAATAACTGTTTGTATGGTCCTTTTTAATGAAAAGTCTAAAAACACGCCCATTTAACAAACTTCTATTTTTATAGAGCCTGCCGTGAGAAAGCCTGCTTAAAAAAAAAAAAAAAATCTAACTATGGGTGGTCTCACAGCTAGAAGTGGCACAAGAATCCTTTGTCAGACCATGGTCTTAATTTTGGGTATGGAAAATGTGGTCACCATAATTATAAGCCAGAGAAAGCAAAGAGTTTTAAAAATTCTGTGCAGGAGAGAAGTAATAATTCGTTAGCATTCAATAAAACTGTAATTTTACCAGCTTTTAGGTATGTAGTAATCAACATTAAAATTATAGCACTTGACAATTTTCTATTTTACCTCGTGGCTATTTGTTGAAGTGTCTCATTTCCTTGACGAGACTTCACGTTCCTTGAGTACAAATGCTGTGTTACCCTTATCCCTGTAGCCTCACCCCACCTGATACGTGGTTTGTTTTTTGTGTTCAATGAACCACAAAGAATGTTTCAAGAACAACCTCAGGAAAATCAGGCAAGAAATAATTCAGGGGAAGAGGAAATCAATGTGTAACTTGTTTAAAAAGCTATTCTCTTAGGCTTAAAGATATTTCAGATATCTAACTTTAAAAGGTTCGGCTATGGAAAAAGGTCATTTACACAGGTTTTGCAATGGGATTTAACCAAGAAAAGCATCAATAGTAATTAAGTTTTGATAAAGGAGGCGGGGGAAGTTTAGTGGTATAATTTAGTCACTTGGTTACTAAAACCTTTTCCCTGATTGAAAGGCATCGTTAGGGATTGAATGACACACTTTGGAGGAGACATAACGTGATCACTTCTCCCTCTAGATGGTCTTTTTTGGGTCTTGAAATGAAAAGATCAAAGCCAAGTGAGCCCATGGAAAATTAATGAGAGATGAGCATTGCACGCAGTTAATATGCTTAGTTAACTCAGGCAGCAAGAAAGAACTATGCAGGCCTTTACGCACAGGATAAAACACAAATGCCCTTCCAGAAAGCTGGCCAGACATGAACCTGATGTTTCCTACCCTGGATGCATTATAGGTACGGGCTCCTTGGGGCTCGGCTTTCTTACATTTCTCGGATTTAATTCCACATTGCAACCTCCTTTTCCTCTTCATTAATATATGTGTTTCATCATTAATATAAATCCCCAAATTTTAGCACCTAAATCAGCCTCCACCTCACAACGAAAAGCAATTCTTTTTCAAATCTTGTTTATTTAGAAAAACTTTTTTAATGTTTGTTTTATTTTTGAGACAGAGAGACAGAGTGTAAGCGGGGGAGGAGCAGGGAGAGAGAGGGAGACACCGAATCTGAAGCAGGCTCCAGGCTTGAGCTGTCAAACAGAGCCCAACGTGGGGCTAGAACCCACAGAACTGTGAGATCACAACCTGAGCCAAAATTGGATGCTTAACCGACTGAGCCACCCGGGCGTCCCTCAAATCTATCTTCTTTAGGCGTTGCTATTTCTTACTATAGAAAATAGGATGACTCTTGGGGAGCCTGGGTGGCTCAGTCCGCTAAGCATCTGACTCTTGATTTCGACTCAGGTCATGATCTCATGGTTTGTGAGTTCGAGCCCTGTGTCAGGCTCTGTGCTGACAGCTCGGAGCCTGGAGCCTGCTTCAGATTGTGTGTGTCCCCCTCTTTCTCTGCCCCTCCCCCGGTCCCCCCCCCCCGTCTTTCTCTCTCCAAAATAAATAAACATTACAAAAATGAAAATACATAAACTTTAAAAAAAGAAAATAGGATGATTATAAATGCAGGTGAGGAAAAGTAATTTTTTTCCAAAATAGCCACGAATACGATGGCTTGGTGACATGTGGCTGCCAAGTTCATATGTGAAGTAGATTTTAATGTGTATTTCAGGGCTCAGCTTCTCCTGGGGATGCTGCAGCGACGAACGGCCTGGCTCAAGGCTCACCCCACGCCTTCAGAGCTGGGTCACTGTTGACAGGTCGCTCGCGTTTCTGAGCTTGGGTTTTCTTGTCCGAAAATGAGGAACAAGTCTCATACCTGCTAGTGGTTTTCAGGACTCAGACAGTGCAAGGTAAGCATTTAACACAGTGTCTGTCACATGGTGAGAACCCGCTCTCTAGGGGCTATTTCTGTCATCGTCTGCTGCTGCAATCTGTCCCGTTCCAAGCGTGCAGGATGCAACCGAATGCCAAAACGTTCCCGCATTTTCCATGAAGTTCCGCGGGGGCGCTGCCTCAGAGGACTAGTGCCTGCGAGGTGGAGCTCACCCCCAGAGTGGGCCTTTTGCTAGCTCACATCTGGTAAAGCAGGGCAAACGGGGGTGAGGGGGGGTTGGAGGGGAAGATGGGGGGAGCAGGAGGGGGAAGGGGAGAGGCAAGCTTTCATAAGGTAATGCAATATTCAACCTTGCTTCTTCAGCCTTCTCCAAGGAGCACCAAATATTTCACGTTCAAATGAAAACCATTAGGAGGCAGACGTGGAGAAATGCCATGCGTAGCCTGTGAGATAGCCTTCTTCGTAGGGGGCAAAAAAGGAATACAAACAAGCAAGAGACTCAGGTTAACTTGTTCAGCCTTCCTCGGCCTGGTGTGGGATTTTCTCCATGGGAAATGTCTCTGTTTTTTAATATTGGGGCACCAGGAGAATTTTATTTGAGCTCTTCAGGGTATTTGGTCTTTATTTTGTAAGAAAGTAGTTGTATTTGCTTTAACAACAAAGCAAAATAGTTTCAGGACGAGGAAAAGAGAACCAGGATCCTGAAGGAAGGAGGTCTCGCCTGACAATGCTATGTACCCGCACACACACACTTACACACACACACACACAGACACACATACATAGAGACTCAACACAAGCACACTAGACACACAAAGACACACACCCATGCACACGCACTTCCCAGCTAGGCTCATCCGACCTCTTCCGCTGTGGGAGTGGCAGAATCTTCCCTCCCCTCCACTTTTTGTCAAGAAAATCCTGACATTTCCAACCGTGCATGGGTGAAATATGAGAGTAAGAACCAAAACCAAAACAATAACAAAACAACTCTACCGAGAGAGAGAGAGAGAGAGAGAGAGAAAGAGAGAAAGAGAGAGAGAGGAATCATCTTCTCAAGCAAGGTGGGCTCCAGTGAAATTTTCAAGAACCATTTCAAAATCTTTACTGTTCGAGAAGCATGTATCTCACTGTTTGCAGACATGTTCCTGTTTTGTTTGGGTTCATTCTTGCCTGCGTTTTGCAGGAAGCCTCACAGATACGACAGGGTGATTTAATTCTGTACAAACCTCGCCTCCCTAAATTCTTAGAACGTAGATACCACTGCCGGTATTCTTAGAGTTACACAGCCTCCCACACCAGCTAGAGCAAAGTAGAACCCACATTTCGCTGGAATCCCTACTTTTAGTTACTTGCAGGTTTTTCTTCACTCCACACAGGAAACCAAAGAGGAGGCACTGTTGCAGACACTGATAAATGGGCTTCTCGAACGTTCTCAGTGGCTGGCAGGACAAGAACTGACTTCTACCCAAAAAGGCAGCGATGACTTGTCCCTTACACCTCGTAGAGGAGAGTGAGAGTCTAGACGCTCTTCTGTCACGTGTCAGAATCTAGTTATGACAACAGACGCCATCAGACGCATCTGTGGAAGGGCTCGCAAAAGTCTCTTCCCTCCGTCCCGGGTGGCGAGACGGTCATGAGCCAAAGACGAGATAGAAGTGACAGTGGACCATGTGCCAGGAGACAAACGGAGCCATGAAGGAAAGGGTGGCATTCCCACAGAGCAACGGAACCTGCCGAGCCCTAAGCCCGTCAGGCGGGGTGTCGAGAGCAAGTCAGGTGCCTCTGCGTGGCGTGGGCAGGGAGCAGGTGACCCTCAAGAGGAATCAGGTGTAAGATCGGGCCCCGTCTCCCTAGTGACTTCTGCTCCTGCCGCCGCACTGACATCCAGGTCACCCAAGTGCACTGAAAGACCACTCTCAGCCTCGGGCTGAAGCTTCCCTACCAGGCCATCCGCGCCTTGAGCGTTTAACGCATCACAGTAAGAAAGTCCAATTTCTTCATCCGAGGCTGACACTTAAGACCTTCTGTGCGATGGCTCAAATGTCTTAAAACCCAGATTCCTGAAAGTCTTTCAGAAGACACTAACCATTTGTCTTCATAGACCCCCCTTTTCCTGTCACCCCCAACAGAATGTCCCTGGGGTGATCGCCTAAGGTTAATAAGAAGTAAATTAAGGGGATGATTCCATGCAACTTTACTGAATGACTGGTTTTTAAATAAGTTTCTTTAAAAAGGAAATCAGTGCATTCATTCACTCAACATTCGTTAGAATATCGGCAGCGCGGTTCTGTGACAGGTAACATCACTAATATTTAGAACACCTGGCTCACCAGGAGAACCACCTGAGACCACTGACCTAACCTTCCTGTGCCTCAGTTTACAAATCTCTAAAATGGTGAGGCCTAGACAAGATGGCTTCTTTTTTTTTCAATTTTTTTTTAATGTTTGTTTATTTTTGAGAAAGAGACGGAGACAGAGCGTGAGTGGGGGAGGGGCAGAAAGAGAGGGAGACAGAGAATCCGAAGCAGGCTCCAGGCTCCGAGCTGTCAGCGCAGAGCCCGGTGTGGGGCTCGAACTCACAAGCTGTGAGATCATGACCTATGGTGAAGTCGGGTGCTTAACCCACTGAGCCACCCAGGTGCCCCTGGACAAGATGGCTTCCTACGTCTACCTTAAGCCTTAGCACTTTGGGAGCACACACTGGTGTGGCTTCTGCTCTGTGAAAGACACCCCGCTGGATGCTACAAAGGAGACAGACGTGCAAAGGCACGGGGGCCCGACCTCATCCTGTTTACGGGGTCACTGCTTGGCTATCTTTCCAAACGTCCAGCGTAAGTTATGTTGACTAGGCATCACATTTCCAACCTTTTTGAAAAGGGATGCCTCCCTTCGACGCTTACCAATTCTCAGTCAAAGGGGGTCCGCTCCTGTCCCCCCCCCCCCAGGCTCGGCCTGAGCATCCCTCCATTGACCTGTACCTCACATTTCTTCTGCAGCCTGCTTTTCAGGGCACCTGCGCCATAGGGAGCTCTAACCTAGTACTGACCTTGGCCTGAGCTGCCATGTTTCAGGAATTCTAGAATGTGAGGTGGTTCCTGGTCCATGCAGCCTGCCCCGCTACCCAAAGTGTATCCTTCCTCTTCTCTCCTCCCTCAAGAACAAGCATCCTGGCCCAGAGCCCGCAGCCTGGGGACGAGAGACCTGTTTTAAAATCTGTGCATGTCGAACCTGTCAACATCCAGGCTCAGGCAAACAGGCTGCCCTTGGGCAGAACAGCTTTGCTTATCAATCATGCTTCAGGGAAGTGGGTGGTTTGTACATGGGGCCCACTTTGCCGTGACCGAGCCCCTATGAAAATGTCTGAGTGTGAATGAAAAGAAGAAAACAGTCTACTTTCCATGTCCGCGGCAGGAGGGCCAAGACAAGGTTTTATTTAAAAATAACTCCTCTTTCCTGAAGGCTGAAAGCTAGCATATGGGCTTAAATCTTTCAAGATTTACTAGGGACTAAGATCAGGAACGGAGCTCTCAACGTGGACAGAGATCTCACCTGCAAAAGAGGACAGCAC